>NW_017731452.1:3262414-3268705 GCF_001890085.2 Hipposideros armiger | reverse complement strand
TTTGTATTCTTGTTTGCTCAGCAAGAATCACCAGGTTTGATCAACACCTGGAGATTTTATATATATATATATATATATATTTTTTTTTTTTTTTTAATGATTCAATTTGGTCCTGGATTGAGAAGGGCCTTCCCTTAGCCGGAGGTCGGCTGGTTCAGAGCAGCAGGATGGCCAGATTCCTTCTGTCCTGTCATGTGCTTTCTCTGGATCTCCATCACTTTTGAACTTTCCAGTTCTGTTTCCAAAGTCAGAGGACTTAGGAAGTAGGATTGAAAATACGTTTACAGGGGGAAAAAATGAACTTCAGACACAAACAAGGGATTCATCATCCCTGGAGTCAGGATTGTCAGCAGCAGCTGCTTTGCAAGAAAGTCGATGGAGTTGGTGCTGTTATAGCAGTGAGCTGTGTGTGGAGAGAGGAGGGACCAGTGCCACTGTGAACCCCTCAACTAATGAGTGCTCTCCATGCTGCCCCCCTGGTCCTATAAATATTCTGATATTTCCAAATTCCCCCTTTCTTTTTCTTTCTCTGCAGGAGTGTATAGATTTGATGATAGCCTGCGGCTGTCCCATTAGGGAGGCTCTTCTCATCAGCGGTATGCAGTTTTCCCTTTTGGCTTTCGGTAGCCTTATAGCAAGGGGAGAATTAATGCCACAATAACAGTTAAGTCCAAGGGTTATTTCCCTATTCCTGCACCACTGCAGGCACCAGAATGAATGGGAAGAAAAGTGGCCAAGGCCTCGCAAAAGACTGAAAGAAATGGTTCAAGATGGGGACAACTTGAAGAGAAATTGGAGCCCTGTAGGACAGTGGGGTCCCAACCCTTCATAGTGCACTTGGGCAGAAAGTAAGCAGCAAATCTCCGCGTTGCTTTGGAAAGAAGTGTTTGGATCGAGTTTGGTAAGTCGATAAGAGATGAGATAGCAGTAGCTAGTAGCACTTACGCTTGCTTTGGGTGCAGCTTTGGCTGGTTGGGTCCAGGAAAATTGGTTCCTTTCCTTTTCTCCTTTAAGTAAATCAAGTCTCTTCACCCAGAAGATGCACTGGGCTTCCTGCACGCCGTAGTTGAAGGTTTTCAACTGCATTGTTTTTACTTGGTTCTGGTTCTGAGGTGCTCGCTGCCATCCCGTAGGGGCTGCTACCTGCTAGACTTTTCCTATTTGAATATAAATGACTAGATACTGGCCTTGATCTCCAGCTGCATGAGCATTTGGGAGCACCTGTGAAGCACCCTTAAACTGTCCCAGGCCTGTTTGCCATAGGAAGAGTCTGCTACCAGAACTGTTCAGATTACACAAGAGGACTCGTTATAAACACTTTGCAGTTACCCTTCCCTGTAGGCTTGGCATCAGATGGAATTAAAAAACAACAGCAGCATAATAAATCAAGATCAAGCCTAATAAACTCTGCTACTCTGAGGGTATCAGTGAAAACTATAGTCTTTTTATTTTTGTTGGTGATGAAATGGCTTGGATTGCCTAGGAACCCATCTTTCTGCCATCGGAAGACCCGTCTCTTGAAGTGTGTTCTTAGGTCGTATTTGATCCTTCCATTCTAGATGTGAGCAGAGAAGTATTTGGAGCCAAGGGTTTGAGGTTTTTACTCTACCTGTAATGATTAGAAGTGGCACAAATCAGTTTAAAAAGTGGACTAAAGGTCTTAGGCTGATAGATTTGACCTCTCCGCTCTCTCCTTCAGGCTGGCTTTGTTTCATTTGACCTTTTGGAGCCATTGTGTTCCTTCATCTTTCCTTCCTACCCCCCCCCCCCTTTCTACCTTCACTCCTTTGAACTTAATAGAGGAGTAGATAGTGTTTGGGTTATGTTATCTGATTAGATTCCCTGGTTTGATTATTTGGTAAAGTCCAGGACAGGAAGATCCTCTCTCAGTTGTAGGAAACTCAGAGGCATTTGGACTTGCCACTGCTAAACTAAGGCGACGGGTAGTTCCCTAAATTGGGGTAGCCCATCCTTGCCTGTGGCAGGAATGGGCAGATAAGCCCTAGCCACATATTTGAGCACCAGGACCATGAAATCCACCCTAGCACACCAGCCTCCGAGGAGAGTTTAGGAGTCCAGAAACCTGGATTTAATCTTGGCTACACCCTTGATTTAGGGGAAGACTCTACAGGACATCTCTTTATTTTTCCTATACTGTGAGGTGCTGGAGTTTCTTAACTGCATGAGGAAGAGGCTAAGAAAATGAGGCAAGAGATTTCAGTAAGGCTGCCCAACCGTGACTTTCCTTCAAGGGACACAGTGGATTCAGACCCTGCAATGAAGCTCTGATGTTCTTGGTGGCAGGTTTTGTGATGGCTTAGTTTGAAGTGATCAAGGAAAGAGGACATGAAAAGTATGGGACTTCTCAATTGATCCCTATAACCCAATATAACTTTCACTCCACCAGGCTTCTTAGCAGAATTAAATCATTTTGTCACCAGCTTGGTTTCAGGTGTCAATGTGAGGAATCAGCTTTGTCACAGCTTCTGACCTGGCCAAGGCCTTTTAATGAAAATTGGCCTAAGTGTAATAGTACTGTGAGAGGTTCCCGGTTCCTAAGAGCCTGGCTGCTGAGACAGTGGAAGGCTTATATTGTATTTCCCTCAAGTTAATCTGTGAAAGAAACTTAAAATTAGGTTACACTTTTGACTTGACAAAGTATCAGTGTTCTCGCTGTTAGGCTCCTTAGGAGGATCTAAGCAAATGGCTGTTCAGTGACTTCAAAAGAATCAAGACAGTTTAAAGAGCTTTGACAGACCTGTTATATCTCATTTATAATAACATGCTTAGAACCTTATTTGTTTAAGAGTGTCTCAGAAGAAGGTAGTACCTTGTAGTTGTCCCATTGGCAAGCTCCATTAAGCACAACGCTGGGAGGTTAGGGACACCCTATGTCTCTTCAGAAAAGGCATTTCTTAGTCACCTGAGAAATACTTCCCCTCCATAAAACACCCCTCTCCCTCTCTCTCTCTCTCTCTCTCTCTCTCTCTCACTCTCTCTCTCTCACCCTCACCCACCCTCTCTCCCNATCACATTTACTAATTAATATTATCTAACATTATGTTCTTATTTAACTTTCTAGATGTCCCCAAAATGTCCTTTTTCTTGTTTACCTTTTCCTTTTCCTGTCCCTCTCTTTCTTCCACAGTATCTTACTCTCTGGCATTTTGAATTCTTCTGTTATGTCTTTAATCTTTAAATATACTTATTTTTCAGGATTTGTCAGATTGTACTGTTTTCAGATTCCTGCCCATAGTGGATTGTTTCCCCCTGTCTTTTGTAATTTTTGACTGCAAGCTCATCATAAGCAGGTATAGAAGGTGCAGGCCCATGGTTACAGGTCTTAGGAGAAACTTTTCTTTCCTACCCTCACTTTTTGCAGTTCTCTCTCAGTTTCTGGCACTTGGGGATTTCCAGTTCTTTTGTTCTCCAATAGTATTAGGTATCTGTAGCAGTAAGGCTGGTTATGTAGGCTGTCATATTACTGTAACGGGAAGTTCTCCTGATTTTCATTTTCAGATTGAGATTTGGCACGTCAAAGAATTTTTAAGGCTTAGGTTTAGTCTTCTGTGAACTTTCAACTAGTGACTAAAGTTGATATCTTTCTCGCAATTTAGCAAGTCCTGAAATCTTAGCTTCCAAAATTATTATTAACCTGATTACAAAGATGTTACAAAGTAGGGGTGTTGGAAAATAGTGGAGAGGATAGTGAAGTTAAGTTGTAGAAGCCACTGAGTGTCTTGTTTTCCTTAATCTTTTTTAAGGGCATCAGTACATCAACATTTACATAAATGTGTCATAATAGTTTCCTTTTCAATATGATCAAGCTGGAGCAAAGTTATTACATTTTAAAAGATGAAAAGAATCGTGGTTCACTCCCCTGCTGAGGTTGTAGTTTGAAGGATTTATGACTTCTTAACTTTTATTTTTTAATACAGGATCTTATTTTCAACAACAGATGGAAATAGCTGTGTCTAGACCTTGTTCCCTCCATACTTCTTATGAAATTTACTAGCAAATAATGGCTCAGGAGCTCTCAAAGCTGAGAGAAACCCATTGTGATAAACCCAAGCGTGGGTATGATGGGTGTGAACCGCTCAGTTTTCAAAAAACTTACATATCATTTTCAGTTCGTGAATTTGTAGCTGCCCCTATGTAACTATAGAAATCATCTGGTTGTTGTTTTTTTTTCTTATTCTTTTGGCTCACTTAATCGACCTTTTTTCCCCCCAAAATTACCTATTTGGATGATCTCAATCCTAGTATTTTATGTAATGCCAAGTTTACTAACCCAAAGAAGGAAGAAGGGATGGTGTCTTTAGGCATAAATGGCTCAGAAATATCAATGAACATTTTTGGTACTTGATTAACTTTCTTTTAGTTTTGGAATTAGAAATTATAGGTTTTTGTGATTGAGAAACCTCTATGGACTTTGGCTTTTCTTCTCTAACCACACTAAGTGGTTAGTCTTTGGGTTGTCGGAAAAGTCATGACGTATTTTTTCTATGTTTTTCGTAGTTTTTAACTAGGGAAATGTTTTGGAATCGTCCGAAGAACATTTTTTTTTTTTTTTACTTTTTACTTTGAAATAATTACAGATTCACAGGAAGTTGTAAAAATAATCCAGAGTCGTCCCACGTATCTCCACGCAGTTCCCCCCAATGGTACTTCTTGAGTAACTATGGTACAAAATCAAAAGTAAATTGACATTGGTATTTTTGGTCAGATCCACAGACCTTATTTAGATTTCACCAGTTTGACATGCTCCCATTTGTGCGTGTGTGTGTGTGTTGTGTGTGTGTGTGTGTGTGTGTGTGTGTGCGCGCGCGCGCGCGCGTGTGTGTGTGTGTGTTGTGTGGTTTATGCAGTTTTACCACATCTGTAGGTTGGAGTATCCACCACCACAATCTAGATGCCGAGTGTTCCATCACCAGAGGTCCCTAGCGTTTCCCTTTCCAGTCACAACCATCCCCCTGCCCCCATCCCGAATCCCTGGCAACTACTGACCTGTTCTCCACCTCTCTAATTTTGTCCTTTTGTTAATGCTGTGATGGAATCATATGGTATGTAACCATCATGATTCACTTTTTTCACTTAGCATAATTTTCTTTTCAAGTTGTGCATATCAATAGTTCATTCCTTTTGTTTTGCTAATTAGTATTCTGTGATATAGATAGACCACAGTTTCTTTAATCTGAGGAACTTTTAAAAAGTACTCATCTGCTGACATAGCCACCCCACCATTGCCCACCCCACATGTATATATATATATATATTTTTTACTATGCTTGTTTTGTCATCACATATCTGTTCATCTATCCATTCTTCTGTTTATCCATCAATCTTATTTTCTGACACATTTCAAAGTAAATTGCAGACATCTGTATACTTGCCTCTAAATATTTCAACATGTATATCATTAACTGGTGTTCAGTATTTGTTTACAGTTTCTTCTCTCGGTGTAAAATTTATGTACAATGAAATGCACACATTTTAAGTATATGTTCATTGAGTTTTGACAACTGCAACTCAAACCTCTATCAATATAGAAAAATTACATCGCCCTACCAGCCTAGATTGTGGGTCAGTAGACTTATAGTGGGTCCCACGCATGAGTCGTTTGTAAAAGTTCCCTAATTTTTTAAAATTTATTTTTTAAGTGCAGTGGACATATTAGTTTTCAGGTGTACAACATAATGGTTAGACATTTGTATACCTTATGAGGTCATCACCCCGATAGACTACTACCCATCTGAAAGGTCCTTCATTTTGATGAAGCTGATTCTGATACACACCCTGGTGAAGAACTTTTGGTGAAGTGAAAAGCATCCTTCAGGCAAGCAGGCTCGTTTAAGATGAGGCCCATTTTTCTGTGTCAGGGGTGTGAGTGACATCCTCACTCCTGCAAGGCCACCTCCATCCTCAAGCAGACAAGTCCACCAGAGACAGTAAAATTGAGAGATTGTGCAGTGAAAATCCGTATAACCACCACCTAGACTCTGCAAATCAACATTGCCCCAAATTTGTTGTATCACAACTGTTCATCTGTGCAGTCCTCCATCGAACCTTCTTACTTTAATGCATTTCACCAAATGTATTTGTAATGTCTGCATGATCTCCTCTGTGATCCTGCTCTTTGTAGCATAAACTTATAGGATTAAAACAGAGCTGCTGTTGGGGAATATAATCAATAGTGTTGTAAATATTTTTTAGGGGGCCAGATGGTCTCGTGTCTTGTTAGGGAGACCATTTCATGGACAGTGTAGAGGCCTGACTACTGCACTGTACATC
>NW_017731452.1:3192512-3256674 GCF_001890085.2 Hipposideros armiger | reverse complement strand
GAGATGAATTATTTACCAGGAGGAGTCGATTAAAAGAGCTATGTAAAAGAGAGTGCAAATATGGAATGTCTCTACCTTTTCCTAGCAGCTTTGGCCACATGCACCTGTGTTCACTTTGCTATTAACATTCGTAGCAGTAGGTGTGTAGCAGGGTCACCTAGGAGCTGGGGTTTTCCCATATCTGTCTCCCCTTGGTACTTGTGGCAAGGTGAATGTTACTGCTGTGTTTCTCAGTCTAATTTCTGTGAGTCTCTCTCCTTCAGATCACTCACTATAGGTGATGGCAGCTTTGTGTGGGGGTCTCGGGGTAAGATGCTGCACAGTGGTCCAAGGGGAGGCGCCAGCGGAGGAATGAGGAGGAATCTTCCGAAGTTTGACAGTCAGCGTGTGGATAACAAGTGTCCCGTTGCCTTTTCTAAAAGATGCTTTAAAAAAAAACAACGCAAAACAGGGACATAGGTTCTGAAAATATTGTAGAATATTTGTCACGTGTGAGGCCTGGGGCTTCCTGACTCCATTTGTTTACCTGGAAATAGTACCATCTTTCTTGAAGGGGCAGAAGAACCCAATGTCCCCCGTGAACTAGGGGGGACCCTCGGTAGGAGACAAGTACCACAATAATCCCCAATTTTAAATCTGTAAGCCTTAGAATTAGAAGGAGTCTTAGAGGCATAAGCCAGTCTCCTCACTTTACAGGTGAAAAATGGAGACTCAAAACACCTCTTGAGTTGTCGAGAGTTGCACAAGTGGTTAGAGACAGGCCCCTGATGAGAATGCATATGTTTTTAGCTGCCTGCTTAGGCCCTTTCTGGCAGCAGGCTGGACATTGGAGCCAGATCATCTGTGAGGAGTCCCTTCAGGGAGATCGGGAAGGACACCTCAGGCCTGGTGTCGGAGCTGGTATTCACATTCCTAGAGCCCAGGGGTAGATTTCAAGCTAGATTGGGGTATAGACAGCCAGGCTCCTCCTGGTTTTACTTTTACCTTATCCCCCTTCATCTCTGACCCCTCTCCCATCATACCCTACTGGGTCCTCCCTTTGCCTTGGACAGGTATTTATAATATGTAGCTTGATAGTGGCGTTTTGTTTGCGTGTTTTAGATTTTAGTTCAAAGATCTTGATCTGTTCTTGAAAGTATTTGACTTAATAAATGAAGACAATATGCTGGTGGTTTTGAGAGTGAGTGATGGAATTTGTGAAGTGACTTAGAGCTCTGAAGTTCTGCAGAGCATTGAATGCTTGTGAGCACCTTGTCAGTGTCCCCCTGCCACTCAGCTCGGTTGATTAGGGAAGCACCCATCCCTGTCAGAATGAGAAGTGAGAAAACTCTAGGTACCAAGCAGGCACTGCGTTTGTCCTCAGTAATGCGGAGGGGAGGGGGGGGGGTGTAAATGGCTTTTTTGTGTGTGTGGTGCATTTTCTGTGACTTCTCCCTCAGGCCAGGTGAGACTAGAAAAGGAGTGGAGGTTGTCTCCCAGTTTGGGATTTTTATTAAAACACAGGGGGCTATTTCCCATTCATTATTCTTATAGTTCTTCCTCTCTATTTCTAGATTACTCAAAGGAGGATAGGAACATTATTCCTGAAAACTTCCCTTCTACCTTGAGTCTCACATTAGCTAATTTTGAGATAAGGGCCTGATTTTAAACCAAAACTCAGTTGTTCAGTCCTGAGGAAAAGGAGGAACAAGTGATGTTTTGGCTACCTTGTTTTATTCCTTCCTCCGTCCCCACCCCACTTCTCCATCTGGTTCTTGTCCTGATGTCAGCTTGCCCATGTTGAGATCACAGCTCCAGTCACTCATAGCTGCCTGACCTTCCGTTTCCTGTGCCTTGATTTCCTCATCTGTAAAGTAGGCATAGTAACAGTGCGAAGTTCAGGGCTTAAATGCCATAATGCAGATAAGGTGTCTAGCTAGAACCGAGCCTGGCACATAGGGGTGGCCCCGGAAATGCAGGCTACTGTTCTCCTTTTTGCTTCCTGTTACTCTGTCCCCTCCCACCATCCAACCTGGCTGGATGGAAAAGCTAAATGAGCAGCAGACTCAGAGCTGCTGTGCCGAGACAACGGAGACTTTTTCTGGCTGCTCTTGGCGATTCCTGCAGTACTTAGCACTGGTGTGTCTTATATTGGTGAGAGCCAAAGGGGCTTTTGCAAAGGTCTGACTGCCTGACCCCTGCCCTTGGCTCACTGTGTGTCCTCTCTGGGTGGCACACGTGCCTGTCCTGTGCCTCTCAGAGGGCCCAGTGAAGAGCAGCGTGGAACACCACCACCAGCTGGTGCACTGGGTTCCAACCTGGTCGTGAGGGAGTGCAGTGTTCACGTAATTCAGACCGATGGAGCTGCTTCTCATGGGAACCCGGGCGTTTTTCACCTTATCTTACATGAGGGGTGGGCCATGTCCCTGTTGCCCTTGCTCAGTACCGCTTATGTCTTCAAATAAGGAGAAAGGGAATGAGTTTTCATGGAGTGAGAAACTGTACCAGTCTTATTGCTGTGGCGATGATAATATTACATGTGTTAAACGCAGAACTGAAAATGGAGAAGAGGAAAGCAAAAATGAGAAGAAAGCCTGGGGGAAGCCCTGCATTGCTCCAGCACCGGGGCTGGCTGGCAGGGCAGCCCAGACAGAGCAGGGCTGGTTGTGTTAAGCAGCTAGCTAGCTCCCTTATGGGGCTGCCATCGATCGCATACTCCACCAGGGTTTTTTTTTCAGCCAGAGTTACTCATCTGAGCCCAGACTGTTGGTTTTGCCTTCTTAGTAAATAGCAGTCCCAACCACTCTTACTTTCGTTGCGATCCAGGGATCAATGGGGGTGGGGGTTAGGAAGCAGGAGGACTTAACAAAAATGTCATTTTTGGGTTCTTGTAATAATTATGAAAGTAACTTGAGTTCATCATCACAAAATCCAGCAATGCAGAGTGTTGAAAGTAAAAGGTTATGTCCCTTCTCCCGCTGCAGCCTCCCCGTCCGTGGTTAACCTGGTAGCCACTGTGAAACACGGGCGTGTCTGTGCATGTGCTTATGCATGGGCATGTGGGTTTCTTTGTTTTCTGAGGGTGCCCCACTCTACATATTGTTCTGTAACTTTCTTTTTAATTCAATTTGTGGACAAATTAGTGTACAGAAAGTTTACCTTTTTATTTTGGCTGTCTAATAGGCCATCATGTGGCCATTACACAAATTATTAGCCAGACACCTATTAACCTTGAAAATAAGGGGATAGTTTGAAAGTCTGAAAAAGGAACCATTTGCACCTTCTCTATCTTGTGACTCTCCTTTCCCAGCCCTGCAGCAGTCGGGAGGTGCTATTGCTGGAAAAACTGAGCAGGAGTTTATGAACTTGGCCCAGCTCCCAGGAAGGGAAGGTGGGAGCGAGGTGCCAAGCCGGAGGCAGGAGGATCAGACAAGAGTCTACACTGCACCGCGAGGCTCCAGACTGCCTTTCTTGTTCAGTTCCCGGGATAGAGATATGACTTTGGAGGGTCTTTCTTTGAAGAAACTGAGCTACTACAAAGACTTATAGATACTACCATTTGGTCACAAAGGAAAAAGCTCCCTGGCACCTCTACTACCAAAATCCCAAGTAAAATACCAGCTAATCAATTCAATAGCTTCCCTTTTTTTTTTTTTTAAAGAGTTTTATTGGGTAATTGGGGGATGGGAACAGCACTGGGGAATTGGGGGAAGGGGAACAGACAAGTTGCTGTCCTTTTGTTCTTCAGTCTAGTGGAGGACGTTGTTTCACTGGCCTAATTTGGCACCATCATTGCGCTCTTCCCGGGCGAGGCAGATCAATCGCCGGCTTCTGGATGGCTGCTCACGCTGGCTGCTGGCTACACACGGTAGCCCATGGCAACCCACTGCAGCAGGGGCTGTAGCCTATGCTGTTGCCGGCGACTCAGGGCAGCCCAGCTCCAGGTTGAGCTGTTGTTCAGCACCTTAGCTGTGGAGAGCAGTGTCACTGGCCCTCATATGTGGGATCTGAACCGGGGCCCTCTGGCATCCCAAGCCAGCTCTTAACCAACGCGCCACTTGGCCGGCCCTTCAATAACTTCTTGAGAACACATACATCACAAACAAAGTACTACTTTTCCCCAAAAATACAAGGATGGTTTAACATCAGAAAACCTATCATATCAGTAGACCAAAGGAGAGAAAAACATCATCTCAATTTATACAGAAAAAGAATTTGATAAGTTCAGTACCATTTTATGTTTTAGATTTTCAATAAAATAAAGATAAAAGGAACTTTCTTAATTTGACAAGTTAACAAAAATCTATATCACATATAATATAATATAATATAAATAATATAATATAATATCAAATATTGCAGTGGAGGTCCTGATCAACAGTTTAAGGGGAAAAAAAGAAATTACATGTAAGAATTAGAAGGGAAGAGGTAACACTTTATTTTCACATGATGTAATTGATACAAGATGAATCTATCTGCTCAAATTGTATTTCCCTATGCCAGCAATAATCAACTAGAAATATAAGAAATAATAGCAGAAGAAACCATAAAGTTTTTGGTATCTAACTAAGAATATTTAGGGCCAGCCAAGTGGCACATTGGTTAAGAGTTGGCTTGGGACACCAGCTCTGAGCAGCAGGGCCCCGGTTCGGATCCCACATGAGGGCCAGTGATGATGCGCCCTCTACAGCTAAGATGGTGAACAACAGCTCAACCTGGAGCTGGGCTGCCGTGAGTCGCTGGCGACGGCGTAGGCTGCAGCAGGGCTACAGTGGGCTGTCGTGAGCTACTGTGAGTGGCCGGCAGCCGGCGTGAGCTGCCGTGAGTTGCCATGAGCTGCCGTCCAAGGGCTGGCGAGCAACTGCCTCACCCGGGAAGAGCACAATGATCATAATACCAACATGGGCCAATGAAGCAGCGTCCTCCACAACTAGACTGAAGAACAAAAGGGCAGCAACTTGTCTGTTCCCCTTCCCCAATTCCCCAGCACTGTTCCCCTCCCCCAATTCCCCAATAAAATCTTAAAAAGAGAAAAAAATATTTAGAACTTCTATGGAAGATCCAAATAAACGGCAAAACGTCCTGTGTTCTTGCATGAGGTGTAATATTGTAAAGGTGATGCTCTTCCTTTCACACTGATTTATCAATTCAGTGCTATTCCAATAACAGCGGAGCAACAAAGTCTCCCAAAATTTAGTAGCTTAAAAGAGCAATAATCGTTCTCTCGCACAGTTTTTGTGAGCCAGTAATTTGGGAGCGGCTCTCCCAGGCATTTTTGGCGTTTTGGCCTCTCCTGAGGTTGCAGAGGGCTGTGGATGGGACCATCTCCAAGGCTTTTTCATTCACATGCCCCATGCCTGGTCTGGAAGACCTAAGGAGTTTGGGCTCTGGGACAGCTGGGGCTCCTTGGACATCTATTTATGTGCAGGCTTTTTGCATGATCTCCCCAGCATGGTGCCTTCTGGGTAGTTGGACTTCTTACATGTTGGCTCAGGGCTCCCACAGCCCTTGTCCCAAGAGAGAACCAGGTGGAAGCTATTTTTTGACCCAGCTTTGGAAGTCACACATTGTTACCTCTGCATATTATTGGTTGAGGCAGGAGCAAAGGGCCCTGTAGGTAGAAGGGAAGGGAACATAGATCCCATCTATCAATAGAAGAATGTTAATATCACATTGTACAAAGAGCGTGTGGGATGAGACATGTAGTGGTGCAGCTATCTTTGGAAAATACTGTCTGCCACAAATGCAATCTCATTCAGAACTCTAATTGGATTTTTAAAAAAGAACTTTTATTCTTAAAGGCATTTGAAGTAACAAAGTCAACATTTAGAAAGAAGAGAAAATTAGATGTGTCCTCAGGAACAGTCTCGTATGGGGGTTGCAAACATACACAAAAAAATAGGATGCAAGACAGACTACAGTAAGTTTC
This sequence comes from Hipposideros armiger, assembly GCF_001890085.2. Lineage (NCBI taxonomy): Eukaryota > Metazoa > Chordata > Mammalia > Chiroptera > Hipposideridae > Hipposideros > Hipposideros armiger. The sequence continues at coordinate 3,250,766 of NW_017731452.1, read as the reverse complement.
ATAATACTGGCAGAAACAAAACTCTATAAGGACATGGGGCAAAGACTCATCGGTTCCTCCTCCTGCCACAGCGTGTTGGGGAAACTGCTACATCCTCTTCCTTGTCTTAACCCAGTTCCCTCTCTGCTCAGACCTTAGAATGATTCTAATTGGAGGGATATTTGGCCTTAGAGACACCAAACAAATATATTTTTAAATATTTTTTTTTTAATTGGGGAATTTGGGGGATGGGAACAGTGCTGGGGAATTGGGGGAAGGGGAACAGACAAGTTGCTGTCGTTTTTTGTTCTTCAGTCTAGTTGTGGAGGACGTTGCTTCACTGGGCCAAGTTGGCACCATCATTGTGCTCTTCCCAGGCGAGGCAGATCAGTCGCCGGCTTCTGAAGGGCCGCTCACTGCGGCTGCTGGCCGCTCATGCTGGCTGCTGGCTACATACGGTAGCCCATGGCAACCCACTGCCACAGGGGCTGCAGCCTACACCGTCGCCGGCTACTCAAGGCAGCCCAGCTCCAGGTTGAGCTGTTGTTCAGAATCTTAGCTGTAGAGGGCAGTGTCACTGGCCCTCATATATGGGATCCGAACCGGGGCCCTCTGGCGTCCCAAGCCAGTTCTTAACCATCGCGCCACTCGGCTGGTCCCAAACAAATATATTTTTAGATGGCTTTATTGAACTAAGAGGTAGGCAAGATTTACACATTGCATTTGGTTGGTATGTTTCTTTCATTTCTCTTGATACGGAACTCTTTGTGTTTGTGTGTGTGCGTGTGACGTTGACTTCTTGTAAAGACCAGGACCAATTGACTTATAGAATGCCCCTCATTCTGGATTTCTCTGACTGTTCCCTCATGATGTCATGTAACGTGTTTATCTGTACCATCCCTTGTATTTCTTTATGAACTGAAAGCTAGGTGTCTAAAGGCTTGATGAGTTTCAGTTTAAACATTTTTGGCAAGAATACAGGTGTTTTTGCTACATACTTCATATTGTATCATATAAGGAGACAGGTGCTGAATGTCGGGGGTTTTCCACCAGTAGTTCTGTTAAGTTTAATTATTTGGTTAAGATGGTTACCGCCAGCTCTTTCCCTTGTAAAAGTACATTGTCCTCCTTTGGAGTTAGCAAGTTACTTATGGGGTGATTCGTTGGTGACTTGCAAATATTCTGTTCTCCAAAAACCAAATGATTTTAGCATTCTAATGATAAAATCTAATGGTGTCAGTATCCAGTGATGATCCTTACCTGAATCAATTATTTCTTTGGTGGGTCACTTCAAAGTTATTAATGTGTATAATTATGTGGCGCTGCCTAGACGTTAATAGGAGTATTACATGACATCACCTTTCTTAAGTTTGGAACAATCTGAATTCTAAACTCCTCTCTCCCCAAGGTTTGCAGAAAAGGGATTATAAACAAGTAGGAAAAAATGCAGACTATCTTTGTGTCACAGGAGCAGGTAATGACTTTTTAACGCACAAATAAGGCAGAAACACAGGTGGTATTTAAAGCCTCAAGACTCAGAAGGGAGAGAATGTAAATGTAGAAAGAGAACAGTAGAGGCTCAGGACTGAGCCTTGACGCCTAGATCACTCACTATTAAGTGGTTAAGGAGGAAACAGAACAGGAGACAGAAGAGCAACCAGTGGGGCAAGAGGAAAACCAAGAGAGTACAGTGTATAAGCCAAGTGAAGAAAGTAAGCCAAACAGAAGGGAGTGATGACCTCACACCCGTACTCCTGTGAGAGGTCGAGGAGGTGAGGACTAAAAGTAGACTGTTAAATTTAATAGCACAGGGGCCAGTGGTACCTTTGATGGAGTGGTAAAGGCAAAAGTCTGATTGGAGTGGGTTTAGGGTAGAAGGGAAAAGAGACATTGGCAAGTATAGACAACCTTTTGGAGGAGCTGCGATGCCAAGCAATGAAAAGTAATGGAGATATAGCTGTGAGAGAAAGTGGAGTCAAGTGAAGGCGTTTTTCCACAATTGGAGAAATGTCAGCATATTTGTTTACCAATGGGAATGATCCAGTTAAGAGCAAAAAAGTCACATAGCCAAAATGATAATCCACATTTTTCAAGTGCACCTATAATCCAGAGAATGCACAGAAAGCACATTTAAATGGTTGCTTCCAGAGGAGAAGGTCTGCAAGGAGGAGAATAGAATGACCATCCAGGATGAAAGGAAATAAACAAGAGAAAGGCCTGACGCAGACCAGCTTGAACCTCCGGGTGTGATTAAATCAGCCTTGCAACCGGGGATAAAAACAAAGGGTGGAGGAAAAGCAGTCTGATGTCTTGACAGCTTGCAGTGAAACCACCAGTGAACCAGCCCCCACCCACAGACATGTGAGGGTAACAGAGTCATTTGCAAGGTCTCAAAAAACTTACCCTTTCCCAGAAAGCTGCTGGAGGATCTGCTCACTCCTAATGAGGGAAGGAAACCTTCAATCCAGGAAAGGGGATCTAGCAAAGGAGAGATCTGCGTACTTCGTAGGACTTTTCTTTTTCCTTTGCACCCTTTTGTTGTAGTAGTTGTTGTAAAGTATCTGTCTTAACTAAGCAGTTTTACTTCGTGAAATTTACCCAAAGGGGTGAAATCAAACAAGGGCCCAAGTGCTGCCAAGATACACTGTAGCTTCTAATACTAAAAAACTGGAGACAGCCTAAATGTCTTATCTGTAGGACATTCGCTAAATAAATTCTATCTCTGGATAGTAGGATTAAATGTTTCTTAAAAGAGATGAGGTAGATACATTATTTCATGGAAAGAAATATTTTTGAATGAAAAAAGAAAGACTTTCAAAGCAGTGTAGATGTATAAACAAAGTCCAACATAGAGATATTTTAGTCCAGAAATATATTTTTAAAATAAAACCCTTTTCTACACTGGGTGAGAGGAGTGTCATATGAAACAGGCCTCAGAGTTTAGAGCCAAGTGCCAGAGTTCCCCAAGAATGCAGTGCGCTGGGAGAGCCTTGAGATGGAGGAGGATGGCAGTTAGAATTGGTAAACATTTTGTAATATGCTGAAGTGGTTGGGAAAAAAACCCCAAGCGTTACACCATCCCCGGCAGTGGAAAGAAGGTGTCCTGCCAGGCTGGGCGTCTCAGTCTGTATGGAGAGCAGCTACACTTGTGTGACAAATCCCTTTCTCAGGAGGCCTAGTTGGGTTCTAACCCATCCCCACTGTTCCCTTGTCACAGATTGTCTAGTTGATTGGCTTTGCCTATTAAAGCCACAGTCAAACATTTATCAGGCCAAAAAGTTAAAGACCAGGAGCCTAGCTTTGGTGTGTGACCTCTGTCCCAGGTGTGTGAGGGCCTCTGACAGCACCTGCCAAGGTGAACAAGGCCAAGGCTGCTTCTGGGGTCTTGAGTCTGTGCAACGAGCTTCTGTGTCTCCAGCCAGGTAGCCCTACCTCCCTACAGGGCATGAGATCTGATCTCCCTAACCCAGCCTTAAAATTTGACTCTGGTGGTCAGGGCTGGAAAACATACACCCCTTTTCACCCTATATCTCTTTCCTTGCTTGTCTGAGCCCTTTTCCTGTCCTGTAAAATGGACCTGAAGCTAGCTAGCTAGCTACCTTACCAAGCTTTTTTGGGTACATTCATAAACATGAGGGCCCACTTCTTCCTCCCTGGTTTTATTCAGAAAATGGACGCCTGAGGAGAACCAGTGGGGCAGAAGTGAGAAAAATGGTACTTTCTGCTGCTCTTTAGCCAGAGCGGTTAACATTGATAATTGGTTCATCATTTTAAAGATCTGAGTTAAGTTTAGCCACATCAAGAGTAGTCTTTTAGTAACACTATTTCCTTTCCAGAAACAAAAAAAAGAACAAAAGGAACAAAGGAAGGCAAAAGTCACTTTGCAGATAGGTGTCTATAGTATGGAAATTTCATTTGGTTTTTTGGGTTTTTTGCTCTGGATCCCAGGGGTATGTACTGTAAATGTTATTCTTAGCTGCTCCCCTTTACTTCAGTAACCACCACATTTGCACACATGTTTAAGTTGGTCCCTTAAATATTTTTTTCCCCTCAAGGCTCAGACTTGGATCCTTCTACATTCTCCTGAAGTGAACTTATCTCTTTCTGTGGCTTAAAAAAAAACCCCAAAACTTTCTAGACCAATTCATATCTCCAGTCCAGATCTTTCCCCTAGGCCTCAGATTCTTACACCAGATACACCACATGTCTCCACTTGAGTATTTCTCACATTCCTCAAACTTGATATGTCCCAAACTGAACCGTTATCTTTATCCCCGCCCCCTCTCCATAGCCCATCCTCCTAGGAATTCCTGTGTCCATGAGAACAACTGTTACCCAGTTTCTGAAACCAGAAACTTGAGCATCATTAACTTCTACACCCTTTCCTCTGACTTCTAAGATGATAAATCCAAGAGAATGAACGCTTTAAAAATCTTTTAAATCCATATCCTTTTCTGCCAGGGTTGGGCACAAAATATAAAGGGATGCCAAAAACCGCATTAATCAAGATAAGTAATTGTTCAGAGTTGGGTCATCCAGATGTCCCTTCTGGATTCGGAATCCACGAGATGGCCTATTGGGCAGCCAGTCTAGAGGCCCGAATAACACAGGGGACCTTCATGTTTACCAGAGTTAGCAGGGCAGGCAGCCTGGCCCAGGCCTGGTTCTCTCCATCCACATCCCCTTTGGCCTGACGGCAGCATGCTTTCAGATCACCCCAACCTGTACTGCACTGCACTGTAGCCCATCTCAGAATTGTTGGACAGTTTTGCAGTATTTCTGGAATGATGCACCCAAATCCTGAATGTGCCTTGCAAGGTTCTATCAGATCGGATCCCTACTAGGACTGCATTAACAAAATACCCCCAAACTAAGAGGCATGAAACAACTACTTGTTATCTGTGGGTCAGGCATTTGATAGGGCACAGCTAGAGCAGCTTGCCTCTGCTGCATGATATTTGGGGTCTCAGCGGGAAAAATGGAAGTCTGGGCACTGTGTCTTTTGATGGCCTGTGCTCTCACATGTCTAGCCGAGACCTCAGCGAGGGTTTTCAGCCAGAATGCTGATGTGTGTGGCCTCTCCCTGTGGCCTGGGAGCTTCCTCACAGCATGGTGGCTGCGTGGCAAGGGCAAGGTCTTGAGAGAGAGCTGGACAGCAGCTGTATCGTTCGTATGACAGCCTCACATGTCCCGAGCCTTTCGGCTGTACCCAATTAGTCAGAACTGTCAGAAGCCCACCCACGTTCAGCGGGAGGGAAAACAGATCCCAGCGCTTGATGAAGAGCGGCAAGTGGGACTGGGAATAGCCCGAGGCTGCTTGGAAAATACAGTCTGTGGCACCATTCAACTGGTGGTAAGCGTTCCCCTTTCTGATCCAGCCATACCGATACTCTTTTTAGTTCTTTGAAAGAACAGTCTCTTTTCACCCCAAGGCCCTTGCACATGCTGTCCCCTCTGCTTGGAACCCTTTTCTCCCTTTCCTTCCTCTCCCCACCCTAGCTGCCTAGCTGGCCCTTCTTACAGGAAGCCTTTCCTGACAATCACTGCCACCTTAACTCTGGCCTCAAAATGTCAGTGAGGACTCCACGCCCAGCTCCATTCTGTCCCTGTCATAACAGTGCTTATGAGGTAGTGCACGTGTCTGTGTACTTGTGTGTGTCCCCCATCAGAGTTTAAGATCCATGAAAGAGTTCTTTCTGCCTTGTATGCTGATCAGTGCCTGACACTTAGTAACCCTCAGTCAAATGGAGAAAATGGATTTGGCCTTCAGCCACTAGAGACAGTGACATACACACAAAACTGAACATTAACACAGTTTAGTACATAGGATTAGCAATGTGGTAGCGCACGCGCGCGCGCGCACACACACACACACACACACACACACACACACACACACACCCCAACCAAGTATTAAAGCAGAGGACCATTTTAGGTTTAGATCGTCCTGTCACACCCCATCCCTTTGCAGGTAAGAAATGTAAACAGCTGTGACATGAGTCCCCAACTGGAAGCAGGTGCCTCTAGGACCAGCAATCCCGGGCCTGCACTGTGAGGGGAGGCGTTATCGTGGATGGGACTCGTTTGAGCTCCCCCACCTATCTTCACCTCTGAGTTTCAAGGACTGTGTTGGTCCAGTGGTGAAGCCCAGCCAATGCCTTTTATCAGATCCTTCCCATGTGTCAACAGGCAGGAGTCAGACATCCTTTCAGTCCCCCAGCTCTCTCCCTCCCAGGTCCCGGACCATTTGTCAACTGATTAGTTAGTTGGGTGAAAGAAAGCATTAAAAAAAAAAAAATCAAAGCCAGGCTTCTTTTCACAAGCATTGATCACTTGGTGGCTTTTATTAAAACTGAGCTTTTTTTTCCTTTTTTTTTTTTTTTTTACATTTTAGACCTTCTGGGGTAGAGAGTTAATATTGTTCCTCAGTTTGTGGCATATTATCATTCGTCTGGGCAAGGGTGTTCTCTTGGTTTTATTCATGTGGACATTGATTTATTCCCTTCTATTTCTATTCTCCATTCCCCTCCCTTCCACAGCCAACCATGCGAATGTGCTTGCTGTGTACTCCCTTATGAATTGTTGCTTGTGTGCATATGTGGAGTTTTTATTTTTGTGTTTGGATTTTAGTTAATCGTGTGTACGTGTCTTTAAATTAAGTAAGTGGCTTGGTGCCACAGATCCTTTTTATTTTTTAACTCAGCATTGTGTTCAGATCTATCCTGTGTATATGTTCCGTCCGCTGCTGTTGCCTGCTTCTTAGTACACACGCTGTACATGGTATGTGCTCATTCCCTACTCATCATCTGTGCTGCCTTCTCATTGGCCTGTGGGAGAATTCCTCTGGGAAGTGTACCCAGAAGTGGGCTTGTTGGGTCATAGGCAGTGAACTCTTTAGGATTATTTCTTCTGAGGACTGAAAAGAGATGAGTGTATCCCATTTTGCTCCCCATTTTCTCCTAAGTGCTAGGAAGGCAGGGGGTTTAGGTTGCTCCAGCTTTTAACCTGGCTCTGAAATCTTGCAGTGATACCATCTGGGAAGCAGAGACAGAAGTTGGGTTTTTGTTCTCTTCTGGGTCTGTTTGAAGTTTAGGTTGAATTGTTCAAACTCACACTGCTCTTTCTGCATCCACGTATAAAATGAGCCGTGACTGCCAGTCGGGTCTGGTGTCCTTGTTGTCTGTGACTGTTTCTAGACCTCCTGTATGGAGGTACAGTGGATGGAGGCCATACAGTGTGATCAGGCTGGCATAAGCACACCTTTGGCTTCTCCATACGTGTGCTAATCCCATCCATGAGCTGGGGCCACACCATTGGCCCCCAGGGTGGGTGTGGAGGGCCCGCATGCCAGCAGATAGCACACAGCCTGTCTGGGGGCCATTCTGACTCCCCCTTCCTGGCTCCCTGCTTATGAGACATGAAAGCCTCCAGCGAGAGTGCTGAGAGGATCTGAGAGCACAGTGCTTCATGAGTTGGTGTCTAAAGGGTGTTGAGCTGTATTGAGATATTTGGTATCATACTGTGAAATATTTATGGATGGACTTATGTCTAGAATTTGCTTCAAAATAATCTGGGTAGAGTAGGGAGCTGATGGGGGTAAAGATCGGGTGACCATATAATTTATTGTTCAATCCCAGGCATGTTTGAGACTGAAAGAGGGGGAGCTGCTATTATTACATCAGGACAATAAGCTTAAACCAAGATTGCCCCGGCAAACCAAGACATGGACACCTCGGGAAAATGAGACAGACTTGACCCTGAGTTGATCATTGTTGAACCTGGCTGATGAGTAACTCGGGGCTTATTATATTCTATTTTTTGTTTATTTGAAAATTTCCATAATAAAAACATATCTCTCAGACTGCTGAAGCATTTAAAGTCCAGACTGTCCAGAAAATGGCTGTTGGGTCCGTAGGCAGCCTCTGCCTGAGGTAGGAAGCCCAGGTTCCCAGTGTTCACCTCTGGACACTTCCACATGGGGTCAGGGCGGGGAGGAATAGGTAGAGAGGCCCTTGTTGGTAGAAGCAATGAGAAACTGGAGGGAGTTCTAGTTCAACATGACTTGACTTAGCAAGGGGCAGGGTTGACCTTTTTCCTGTCCCCAGGACTTTCAAGGCCTGGCCAGGTGTTAACCGAAGCAGGCTCCTTCACATCCGCTGCACACCACATTGCTGAGGCAGGGGTGCCTGCAGTCTGTGCACGTGCACACGTGACTATTATCTGCACCCCTTATCAGAACCACGGGTTGGGCAGGAAGCAGCACGATCACAGCGGGTTTTTAACTGACATTCTGTCTCACACACACTGTACCATCCTACTTACCCCTCACTGTGGTATGGCAGTTGCTGGGGCCTTGAGTGGTGGAAGGTAGCCTCTGCTGGGAATGAACTCTAACAACAGTCAAACATCTCTTTCTTGTTGTACAGCTAGGCCTGTTTCACACAATTCCACAAAGTGTGATATTTATTCATCGAACAGATATTTACAAGAACCTATCGTATGCCATGCTCTGGGGACACAGCAGTAAAAGAAAACGACTGCCTTCCAGGAGCTTATATCATAATGGGGGTGGCAGGCAGCAGGTGCGGTGGTGGTTGAGTGCTAAGAAGAAAGTAAAGTGCATCGGGTTCTGGCGGGTGGATCAAGAGTGGTGGCTGCTTTAGATGGGTTGTCTGAGGAAGTGAGAGGGGATTATGGGGGGCCAAAAAGCAAGTACAGCAATGGGGGGGGGGCAGGTGGAAGAGGAGGGTCACCTTACCCAAATGCTGCTGATAGTTGAAGAATTGACTTTAGGATACCACTGTGTGGGGGTCATTGGTAACCTTGGAAAAGGCAATTTTGAGGATTGGAGTAGTTCAAGATGGAATGGAAGGAGAGGAAGTGAAGAAGGCCATAGCAGACAACTCTACACGGTGCTTCTCATTGTAAATGGGGCAGTTGTTGAAGGTGTGGGTGCGATTGAGAGTGTTGTGTAAGGTGGGGATTAGCACGTGTATCCTGACTCAGGAGAGGAGGAAAATGCGTTTAGTGGAACTTGTTGTAATGGCCCTCGGGGGTGCTTTAGCAAATGCTTATGACCCTGATCGGGAGGTAGAACCCTGGAGGGCCTAGTTCAGTTTTCTTTTTCCCTTGGTGTTCCCTCTTCTCCATACTGAAAGTAAGTCACAGACGTTTGGACTGTTCTCAAAACATCTGTTACAACATGCTCTATTCTTCTATCTATAATCTTTCCCTTGTTATACAAATGGTTCTGAACTTTTGGGTGAAATCCAAACCCTTTATGACAATCCAAATCTATGGATCCATTCCTGAGAAAAACATAACCTACCACCGAACCTGGCATGTTGTTTTAGGAGGCTGATGGATCCTCTGCCATCCATCACAGGAGTGTCCAGGTCTGAAAGCTGCGTGTCAGATACAGTCATTAGACAGTCACTTCAGGTATGATAATAGCGAAGATAATGAGAGCTCTGTGGCCATGTCTTCTCTCTTCTCATCAGTTCCTTGAGGACAGAAATTTTATTTAATGTTTTGCCATGTTTCTTTACCACTTAATAACCAGAATAAAAATGGATAGACAGCCTGACTCACTTGCTTCCTCATCCTACTTGAGTATGGCAAATAGCTGTACAGTTTTCCGTGGTGTCCCACGAGAGGATGCCACGTTTCAGTCATTTTTAGTAGAGCTAGGGAACCCCAACTACTCTCCGGTCATAAAATTTGGTCCTTTAGGTGAATAGCCACGCCTCCTATAACATATTGTATTGGTTTCCTATCACTGCTATAACAAATTATCATAAATTTGACAATACAAATTTTTTCTCTTAATTATTGGAGGTGAAAAGTCTGAAATGGTCTGGGCTAAAATTATTATGTGGCCGGATTGAATTGCTTCTGGAGGTTCTAGAGGAGAACCCATTCCCTTGCCTTTTCCAACTCCTCAGGACTGCCTGCTTTCCTTAGCTCATGGCCCCTTCCTCTGCCTTCAAAGTTAGCCCTGTAGCGCCTTCAGATTTCTCTCAGACGTTTGCTTCCCTGATGCTCCTGTTTCCCTTATAAGGGGCCTTGTGATTACACTGGGCCCACCTGGATAATCTCACATTTTAAAATTCTAAATTTATCACTTTTGCAAAGCCTTATTTATTTATTTATTTATTTGCCATATAAGGGGTAATATTCACAGGTTCCGGGGGTTAGGATGTGAACATCTTTGAGGGACCATTACTCTGCTCACCACACATTTGTGTAGCCGTTTATACACATGTTCTCATTTAATGGTTTAGGTTGGTAAAATTATTTCTGTTTTACAGATGAGAAAATGGAAGCTCTGGAAGATGAGGTGACTTTTCTTGGGCCACATAACTTCTGATGTGAATGCTTGAATTCTGAATCAAGATTCATGTTGTTTCATTCTGTTTGGCTGTTTGTTTTTCAGTTCTCTTCCACAGATTTCAATAAGTGATATTGTCAATATTTAGGTTCCTGGATGCCAATATTCTGGGAAGTTGATATGCTGATTTGAAATGAGGGGATGTCATAATCTATGTAAAAATAGTCGTCAAGGTAAAATACTAAAGTGAAGAAGGAATTCCCAGTTTGTGTGGCCTCCACATTTCATAAGCATTTATGTTTGTAAGGTCCAGTACAGAGGCTGCTTACTGGCTTAAGGTTTTGCCCATTAACATATACTTGATTTTAATGTTACATCCTATCACACATCTTTCGCTTGCCAGACAGCCAGATTACTTATTATTAGGAGATCCCTGGTTTCTAAACTTTGGAACCATTATCATGAATAAAGATTTATGAAGTCTTGCCCTCCATGTTCCTGCTGCCATGTTGGAGTCTCTTCCTGTTGTTTCCATGCTTCTCCCTCTCCCTTTTTTTGTCTGCCAGACTTGAAATAATCTGAACCAGAAGTGAAGGAAAACCAGTCTAGTAGCATGCTCTACATGTGTCTTGATATAGGGGTCATTCGCTATTTTAAGGAGCTTAGACTTGATGATCCTTACTCATGTGTTGTGTCTGTCTGGGAGGTCTCTGGGAAACCCTTTTTAACTCATTGGTCAGGACCTCATAGCTCTCTAGGGTCTCCTCATAGCTCTCTAGGGCCTTTCCATCTCTTTCTGTATGGTACTCAGTCGTCGTGGATGACAGGAAAGCAAGACCTGAAGCAAGAAGGCCTCCTCTCACCCTGACAGTTCCCTTCGATAGGACTGATCGCACCACTGTTATTGAGCTCTTAAAGCAACCCCATTCTATTCTTTTGGCTTCTTCCTCTTTAGATGTCATTTCAAAACACAGTTGTGTAGGGCCGGCCGAGTGGCTCAGTTGGTTAAGAGCTCGCTCAAGAGTTTGAGCTCTGAGCAACAGCGGTTCAAGTCCAGCCCGAGCTGAGCAGCCNAGCAACAGCGGTTCAAGTCCAGCCCGAGCTGAGCAGCCGCTGAGCTGCCAACAGGTAGCAGGATGGCTCAGCTAAAAAAAAAAAAAAAAAAACCACACACACAGTTGTGGCCTACAGGACCATGTCATGTCCTCTGAATTCCACCTCCATGTATTTCTGTGTTGAAGGTACAGCTGAGCAGACCATGCCCTGCTGAGAAGGGGCCAGGTCTAGAGATTGCCAGCCAGCAGTCATTCTGCCAAATAGCCAAGCTCAGCCTGCAGCGTTGCTGCATGCCAGGGCCCAAGCCAGAGCTGATAGTTTTTATGATGTGACTACAGCAGCCCACGTTCTGCATCCTGAGATTATATTGGGAGCCTCCACTAATGTGAAGGCCAGAGCTGTCAGCATCAAAAGATGCCAGTTCCACAGCACCATGCAAATAGTGTTTTTCAATATGTGTAGTCACTGAGATTTGAGTATCATGTCCATTTGCCTGGTGAGTCAGGTACTGGCTGAACATGATTTAGCAGTGTGTTCAAGCATTTTCCTTCTGGTCAGTGAAAAATCCCTATCAGCCATATGGACATTGGGGTGGACAGTGCCTTTGGGAGCCCAGAAGTAAACTATTGTTCCTGTGCAGGTTTTATGTGAAACTTCCTTTCTTTGTCCTTTTACCTTCCCTAACCCTCCTTTTCTCCTTCAGTCACACACACACATATAAAAGAGCAAAGTCAGTTGAAGGTTGGAATTTTTAAATATATCAATAGAGACCCCAGGACTTGGAAGAGTATATATCTGGGAGAGAAAGAGGCCAGCAACAGGGTAGTTCCAAGCAGCTTCCCTAGGGAAGTCTGCCTAGGGCACCTGCAGAGTGAGACCTGACCTGCATGGTTGGGGTTCTGCTCAGACAGCACCCCCTCTGGAAGAAGTGAGGCTCCCTTCAGTTGCTAATGTGGAGGCAGTCCACAAATCCCCTGGGGGTGATAACTGCCCTTTTCCCCCAAAAGACCAGGTTTTATTGTCCCTTTAGCTTTTGAGGGGGTGGTCCTTGGCCCCACTCGTTGCTGTTGAGTTTGTGAGAAAAAGGCTGGGAAATCCTGCCATCTCCTGAGTTCTCTGGCATTACGCATGCACTGGACAGCCCACTCCAACAGCTGCTGTAGGTCCAAGGGCACCGGTGTGTGGTGTGTTGGGTATTGGAATTAAGGCGGGACAGCCATTGAGAGGAAAGCATAATATTCAGCTAAGTAACTAGGCATTTCCTGGCCAGACATGTCTACCCCATTGCCTAGCTTGTACGTAATTCCTAATATCTATGAATGTAAATAAATTCTGGCTTGACCCTTTGGATACTAGACAATCTTCCTCTTTGAACAGATGGTCCATTCTTTAAATAAGACATCTCCAAAATAAAAGCCGAATGTTCATCTGGAGACTACATCCACACTTTGAGTCATGTTTAGATGCCCCTAAACTTGCCCAAGCATGGTAGCCGGGTGACAAGGGGTTATAATTCAACATTTATCTTTCCTGGCCAGTAGTTGGGGGCTTGATCACACACTGAGGCTTTCAGTCTTTTTGTATTTGTACCCGCTCAGGCTCCAGTCATGAGACCATCATGTTCCTGCTCCTCCCCCCGACCCCCCGCATCATCCCCCTCCTAAACAGTCTTCCCAGGGCTTCTCTCTAGAAGAAATGGGTTAGAGGGTCAGTGGGAACAGGACCAATTAGTAGCCGTAGTTCCTGCTCCGGGCAAATGCTTTTCCCATTCTTCACTTGGCTGGAATGCTGTTGGGCTCCACCTGCCAGGACCGCAGCCTGGACTTGCTGTAGCAGCAGGGTGGGTGGGATGTCGTCAGGCACACATCCTTGTGCACACCCGGTAGCTCTTCCCTTTGTTTCCACTGTAGATGCCTTCACTGAGCCTGTTCTCATTGTGTGTGTGTGTGTGTGTGTGTGTGTAATATCCATATGTGCATTTTTCATATACTTATTGATTCTAACGCTGTATACCGTTCACAAGTTAACAACTCTAAAATTAGGATGTGTCATATCATCACATCTTAAAATTACAATTGGCAGCTTTTTTTTCTCTCCTCTCTTGGAGGTTCATAATATACTGCCTCTTAAAATTGATGGCATCTTAGAGTCCACAAAATACATTATGTAGGGTCAGCTCATTTTTCACTTCTTTGCCAGAAGAATTTGTGAATTTCCTTATAGGCAGATTTACTAACAAGCCTCGATATATCCGAGTTTTACTGGATGCAAGTAAACCTACATTTACCATGATAAAATGGTCACCCGACATTTCACATGCTTTGCTCTGCACAGAATACGCACACAGCCATTTTTCGTTGGGCTTTAGAATAATACTGACAGTAGGAAGTAGGCAGGGCACTATGCAAATTGCTAAGTAGCTTGTTAGCTTGTGCAAGGCCACCTGTCTAGTGATTGGGCGAGCCTGTTTCTTCTGACTCCTAATGTAATTTTCTTTCTTCCAAACCAGTCAGCCTAGAATCCGGGAACAGCAAAAATATGTTGGGGGTGGAATATACCATGCTTAGACTAAGTAGAGAATGGAGATCACTACTGAGAGAATCTTTATAGTAGGTAAAAATTGGGAACCCAAACACCCACAGAAGAAAATAGCTAGGTACAACGCATTATCACTATAGAATATATAAACATTGAAATTAACAGGTATGTGGATTATCACTGATACAAATGTATATTTAAAGAGCCCAATGTGAATATCCAGGCAGAGAGTATTCTAGGAGGGTAGTGGCTGGAATGCATGTCTCATCTCTTTTATCTCTTCCAATGCCACCCATTTACCTCTTTGAGCCAATCATGGGGGCAGGCACGCAGGGCCCACAGAAGGAGTTAGAAAGGCAGAGCTCCTGAGAAAATTCTAAGACAGAAGTTATGCAGGAGAAGATATGAGACCTGGAAGATGGAACCAAGACACTTGACATACAGGAAATAGAAGTACTAAAAGGAGAAAAAGGTAGAGGAAGGGTGTGTCAGTCAGGGCAGGCCAGAACCAGGTTATAATGTAGTAACAAAACAGTCCCATAAGCTCAGGAGTTTAACTCAACAAATTTCTTTTTCCCTTACACTGCAGTATCCAGTGCAGGTCAAGAGTGGGGGGCTCTGCTCCTTGTTACTCAGGAACCCAAGGTGATAACAGACCTCATCTCACTGCGGGTAACGTGGTGAATCATGAACTAGTACTTAAAGTCCGCTTGGAAGTGTATATATAACTTCCACACACATTTCACTGGCCAAAGTAAATCACAAACCCACCTCGATCTTCAAAGGGAGCAGGCAGGTGCAGTCCTACTCTAGAGCTGGAAGGAGAAAAGCTAGAAATATTTGGTGAATAGCTAAGACACGCAAGCACATTCTGGTAAAATTTCTGAACTCTAAGGATGAAGAGAAGAATGTTTCAGGCTTTCAGGCCAAAGGAACAGATCATTTACAAAGGAGAAAGAATCACACTGGCACCAAATTTTCTATCTGCAGCACCAAGTAGCCAGAAGGTGGTAGAATTTTATCTACAGACCAGTAAGGGTAAAAAGGAAGGCAATGCAAGAATCTGATACCCAGGCAAACTTTTATTCAACATAGTTCCAGAGGTCTCAGAGCAATTAGGCAAGAAAAAGAAGTAAAACACATCAATCACATAATCCATCTTGTTGATAGATAGTTGGGTTGTTCTAATTTTTGCTTGTTATGAATAAATTTGTGATGAACATTCTTATACCTATTTGTGGACACGCATTTTCATTTCTTTTGGGTAAATATTTAGATGAGGAATTGCTTGGGTTAAGCTGAGTGTATATTTTGCTTTATAAGGAACTACCTAACCTTTAACCAAAATAACTGTCGTTTTATACTCCCTCCAACGACATGAGTTCCAGTTGTTCCACATCCTCACCAACATTTGTTATCAGTGTTTTCAGTTTTTTTTGTTTGGCATTTTAATAAACAGATACAATAGGGTTCTCCAGGGAAACAGAACCAGTAGGATATATATGTATGCATATATACAAACATAAAGCTTGAGAACCGAAGAACGGATGGTATAAGTTCCACTCTGGGGACAGGAGAAGACCAGTGTCCAGCTCAAATAGTCAGGGAGCTCAAAATCTCCATTCCTCTCTGCCTTTTTATCCTATTCAGGTCTTCAGTGGATTGGACAATGCCCTCCCCAGTGTGACCCTTCCCAATCTGCTTTATTCAGTCTCCCAAGTCAAATGTTAATCTCGTACAGAAACACCCTCATACACACACCCAGAAATAAAGTTTAACCAAATATCTAGATACCCCATGATCCCGTCAAGTTGCATCAAGTTAACCATCACAACAGATAGGTTAAGAAAAACACACACACACACACACACACACACACACACACACACACACACACAAATATAATAAATTGCTTTTATGTGTCAGTGTGACTGTCTTCTGATGTCTGTTTATGAGAATTTCCTTGGCTCCTGGGAAACAGGTGAGCTCCAGGCCGTAGAAGTCTGGAGGCCAAGTTCAGGAGAACAGTGTTGAAAAAGGCAGAAGTCAGAACTCCTGGGCCTTTCCCTAGTCCAGAATGTTCTCCAGGAGAGACCAACTCACACTTCAGCAAGTCATAGACTGTGCAGTGGTTTCCAGTCATTTCTTAGAGAAGGGGTAGGGGAGGAAAATGTGATACCTATAGCCTTGCTCTTGGGAACACATCTCTGCAGTAAAAGGCCATCCCGTGTAATAAATTCCACTGAGTCAACTTCATTTATTCAGGTCTCATTTTACAGACATGAAGCACCACCTGGAGGTGAGAGGCAAGATCCTGCCTGGAAACCAGGAACTGGACAGTAGGGACGCATTGTTGGGTGGTGACCCTCTGAGCCCCTAGGTGAGAGGACTCCACATCTGCCCCTCTTCTCTGGGACAGGAGGTGGTGCTGGATGGCATGGCTTCATTTTCCCTGGTTGTTTCTTTTGATTCTTCTCCGTTTAGGTGATCCCAGAGGCAGAACTGGGGCAGCGTTAAAATAGCGCATCAGCATAGGCGGGAGGGTCAGGGAGGGAACTGGGGCAACGAGCAGAGCACAGGTCCTGAGAAATCAGGTCTTAAAGGAGAAGGCTGCAGTTTTGGAAAATGAGAAATATATGGTCCCCAGAGCACGAAAACTTTATATCACACATGATAAATGTTGAATAGGATTCAGAGAGTTATTGTAACTTGAGCCAGTGCCCCTGTTCTTCCTTTTCCCTATCAGTCGAATACAAGGGCCTAGGTGAAGTCTGAGGGGCCCAATTAACCCAACCCTGTATGATGCTTGATGCACATGACTGTGTGTGGGATCCTCTGGTCACTGTTGTTTTACCTACCAGTGGGCTTACCCTTTAACCCACAGTAAAAGGGTTCAAGGCCGTGTACCAGGTGGCTAGTGCAGCCTTGTCATCTCTCAGGAGCTCTGGTCCCTAGTCTCTGGTGCAGCAGAGGATTCCCCACTTAGGCAATATGCTGTTGAAAGACAGGAAGCAGCTGGGCTCTGGCTGATCAAACTGTCCTCAGCTCTTCTGGCTCTCTAACCTTGAGCTGGTCTGATGGCAGAGAAAGAGAAGAGGAAATGAAGTCTCCGTGAGGAGCTTTCTCTCAGCTTCTCTCAGTTGCTGTGGAGGGGTCCTGTGGTACCATTTGCTTGGTAGAGCCCACCCAGTGTAGAATCAGACAATTATACACAAATTCCCCTTGTGCACTGTTCCTTCCTCATTTTGAGAGGTTGGCAGAAAAGGACTAGGAACCTGGTAAGTGTCCTGCCTCTGTCACAGCCTGGTGGG
The DNA here is from genome assembly GCF_001890085.2 of Hipposideros armiger. Lineage (NCBI taxonomy): Eukaryota > Metazoa > Chordata > Mammalia > Chiroptera > Hipposideridae > Hipposideros > Hipposideros armiger. The sequence continues at coordinate 3,233,552 of NW_017731452.1, read as the reverse complement.
AGCAGACAATGGCTTAGGAGAGCCAGTGTCAGACTAGGGTCACTCCCTTCACTCCATCAGTGGCAAATAGTAAAGACACGACACGTGCAGGACACTGCCTCTGAAAGGAAATTAGATGGAAGAGAGGAAGGCAACTGGGTGCGCTTGCTGTCTGTTCACCTGGCTTCCAGGGCAATGGACAGAGTCGACTCTCAGATGCAGTTGGGCGAGGGGTCTCCAGGAGACTTTTTCCTGTCGCTTTCTCATGAAGGAAAACCAAGCATCTCTTATACTTCCTGAGTGCTGATGGAAGGTTTCATGAAATTTAACAAAATCATGTCGATTAGATGACCTTGCAGACCTTTGGTTTATCTTGGTTTTCTGGGCTGATTTTAATTTAATTTGGATTTTTTTCCAAAATGGTTTCAAAATTTCCTGGGTATCTTAACCTTCAGCTAGCTCATAAAGATCACAGTATTTATCAGTCTGTAGGACTGTTGGTGCTGAATCATGACTGGGCAATTATGAGGAAAGATGGGGGCAGTCGAGTGGTAGAATCCATCTTCATCACTGGATGACCTTTCATGAAAGAAGGTGGGAAGCACATTAGTTTTTTCCCCTTAGCTCCCATATCTTTCCGTCCCTCTTAACCTTTTGCCTTTTAATTCCCATTTAAAAGGTAATTCGCAAACTCAGCATCTTATAACCAGTGCTCTAGGCTCATGTGCCAAATTGAAAGTAGGACTCTGTCCTTCCATATTCACAGAATTCCCAGGGAAAAAAATGTATTGTTTCAGTTTATGGAATTACCCAGGCCCGTGGATACTTCAGGAGAAATTGGGACAATGTGGAAGATTTGAAATTAGTCTTCAGTAATAAATGTCTGTAGCATTTATGTTGTTTCTGCCATGTAAGTTCTCCTTAGCTAGTGCACAGCTTGGTAAGTAAGGTGCACACTGGGCTGTCAGACTTCCTGGGTGTCGTGTGCCATCTCTGGCTCTTTCTGGCTAGTTACCTTGGGCAAGTGACTTAATTTGATGTCCTCTTCTGTAGAGTTAACGTTAGTACCCACCTCATATTATGTAAATGAGAAGACATGTGAAGCCCAGTGGCTTCATTTACGACTCAGTAAATGCGAGCTATTATTATTATCACGTGCAAGAGTGGGTGCCATAGAGGTTAAACAGGGACCATGGTTCCACATTGGCATTACAGAAAGTGCCATCCATACAAGGTACTCTGGAAGTTCAGAGGAAACAGAGATAGGACCGGCAGGGGCCGTCACTGGCCACCTCCAGCACATTTTGCACATTCATGGCCTGTGTGTCCTGCTGCTCCATCACCCCTATCTCTCGGACCCCAGATCCTTTCTCGGGCTCTCCTGGTCCTTCCTCCTTGTCAAGTGCTGCCATGCGTGATGACGAGGATACCACGTACATTTGACTAGCTGCTTGTTAGAGTGCTTTCAGGTTTCTTATCTCATTTGCTCCTAGCAAGACTGAGGTAAATTACTGTTTTTCAAATGAGGAAACTGAGGTCCAGGGAGGGTAGATTATTGCCAAGATCCTGAGGCCGGAAAACCCAGGTCATCTTGGTATTTCTCGCTTACGTAATGACTCTGAGTTATTTCTTAGGCCTTACCCCCCCCACCCACAAGTCCTTGATCCAAGTAGGCAGTAACTTTACTTTTACTGGAATGTAGATCTCTTCCTATTACAGTGGCGCTTCCTCTGCAGATATAATTTTTCCCAATCCACCTCTTTCTTAAAACCCTGTTCTGAGGTATGTTTTCCCAGTACTACCAATCAATTATCTCAATTCTGACACTACCTACCAGGAAATAGCATCAGATCGCACAGGTTAAGGGCTCAGTCACATAAGACTTCCTCCCCCCGACTTCAGACACCATTCTTAAGTCCAGGTTGTCACCTGTGCTTCTGATCAACTGGCTGCCCCACAATCCTCTCCTCACTTTTATTTAGTTTGTTAGAGCAGCTTACAGAACTCAGAGCAACATTTTACCTACTAGAACTATTATACCTGTAAGTATATTATAAAAGGATGCAACTCATGAACAGCCAAGTGGAAGAAGAGATGGATAGGGCACAATGTGGGGAAAGGGCACACCTTCCATTTCCACTCCATGGGCACTACTCTCCCCGAATCTCCACGTGTTCACCAACCTGGAAGCTCTCTGAACCCTGTCCTTTCGGGTTTTTACGGAGGCTTCTTTACATGGGCATGATTGATTAAATCATTGGCCATTGGTGATTGAACTCAGCCTCCAGCCCTTCTCCCTTCCCCGGAGATTGAGGGGTGGGACTGAAAGTTCCCATCCTCTGATCAGCTGGTGGTTTCCCCTGGCAGCCAGCCCCCATCCTTAGTTTACCAAGGGACTTTCCACAAGTCACCCGTTTACATAAACTCTGGCATGGTTGAAAAGGGCTTGTTATGAAGAACAAGACAGGCCTTTCACCTTGTGGCTCTGGGGGTATGTAAGGAACCGATGACAAAAGACCTAAAGTTATTGTCCTTATAATGTTAGGAAATTCCAAGGGTTTTAGGAACTCTGCCAGAAATGGGACAAAGTCCAAATATATTTATTATGAATCACAATATCACAGCTGTGATCAACTCCTCCCTGATGGAAAGGACTTTAGATCTGGAGCTAAGAGATCTGATTCTAGCCTTATCCTGACTCCCTCAGATGTTTGACCTGATGGCCTCACTGGGACCCCATTCTTTATCTCTGTAGTGAGGGGTCTGGTCTAAACCTGTGAGTCTCAACTTGTATTGTTCTGGGACATAAGTGTTCCTCGCAGGCCTCCTTGTTGGGTGGCATGTTTCCCAGCACCTTAGCTGTAACTCGACCCCCATCTCCTGCACTCAGAGAATCAGATTCAGAGGCAGCATTGTCTGTTGCTATTACAAGCGATAACCATGAATCTGTTGTAAGCTATCAGAAAAGTGAGGAATGTGCGAGGTGTAAGGCTTTTTATTAGTAACAAATCACTTTAACACCTCCCAGTGACTATGTCAGGGCCTGGTGGTAGATGAGCTGGTCCTGACCTCGTCCAGAGCACATCAGTCCTGGCCTGCTCACAGCACTGAGCCCTCAGCCTGCAGACTTAGCAAGTACTATAGAAGTATCCTGTAGTCACTGTTGCAAAGCCTTGGTATTTTGCAGGAAAGAAGGTGAAATCTCCTTTCTCCAATCTGGAGAAAATGAAACAATCTCCCAATGGCTTGTCATGCTGTGGAATGTTATTTAATATAAGTAGAGGTTTATTTGCAGTGCACAGACGTGAGGGCAGATCCAAAAGTGCAGAGGGACTTAGGTTAGAGGTGAAGATGTCCTCATTCTGTAAGACTCAAGTTCATGACTCACCTATTCACTTCATGTGTCACACTGGGTTTGTAGCTTTCTGCACTGGCTTAGGAAAGAATCAGTCTGACACACTTGAGATCCAATTTTGCCGAAAACTGGGGATGGACTCTTCCGCCATGCTTCTTTTCAGCCTTCTGGGTTTATTATTAATGGATTTGTAACCACAGAGAAATCAGAAAATACAGCCCTTTCTCAAAGCTTAGCCAGAGTCCTTGGGTTCATAGCACTTCTAAGACTTTTCAGTTGAGATGCTTAGATGCTAAAGATCTTTGAGAAAGGGGGTCAGGGAAATGGGGACTAGGCCACTGAGTCCAAAGCCCACTTTGTTCACAGTTAACAGGACCCTGGATTTTCTGTCTAGTCCTGTAGTTCATAGCATTGTTCCTGAAGAGAGGGAGCGTGTGGAGAAGACTTTAAGCAAAGTGCTGTGACCTTCGTGGGAATATGGGAGTGGGCTTACTTGTCTCAGCACCACCTGCTGTTGGAGTCCAGGGCTTCCCATACAGAAGGAGCGAGTCCCCACGGAAGGGAAGGACACTGGTGAGGGTGTGGAATCCTCTGTCCTGGGGCAGCTAACAGTCAACACGAACCCTTAGACTTGTATCTGTTTCATAGAAATGTTGCTGACGGATATTACCGACATTCAATGAAACCACATAGAACATTTTAACTAAAAATTAACAGAAGAGGGCCAGCCGAGGGGCGCAATGGTTAAGAGCTGGCTTGGGATACCAGAGGGCCCCAGTTCGGATCCCACATATGAGGGCGAGTGACACTGCCCTCTACAGCTAAGATGCTGAACAACAGCTCAACCTGGAGCTGGGCTGCCGTGAGTCGCCAGCAACGGTGTAGGCTGCAGCCCCTGCTGCAGTGGATTGCCATGGGCTACTGTGTGTAGCCAGCAGCCAGCATGAGCGGCCAGCAGCCGCCGTGAGCGGCCGTCCAGAAGCCGGCGACTGATCTGCCTCGCCCGGGAAGAGTGCAATGATGGTGCCAACTTGGGCCAGTGAAGCAACGTCCTCCACAACTAGACTGAAGAACAAAAGGACAGCAACTTGTCTGTTCCCCTTCCCCCAATTCCCCAGCGCTATTCCCATCCTCAATTCCCCAATAAAAATCTTTAAAAAAAAAAAGTAACAGAAGAGTCAAATCTTCACAATAACTTTTCAGCAGTATTGGATCTTTTTGGTAGATTGGAAAAGAATCCATTTGAAAATAATTTCAATAAAAGTAAAGTGGGGGAAATTGAAAAGAATTTATTTTTTAAAAAAGTTTTTAAAAATATAAATGAAGGGACTATGTTTGCTTAGTGGAGTTTGCTCAGAAGATTCTCACCTGAAATCTCCAGTACTGGATACAGTTCTGATAAAACTCCTTGGGTTTATAAGGAGTCCACACCGGGGAACAGAACCCTGTGTTAGCTTGGGGTTGTGAAACAGCTGTCACTCTCGGCGGCATATGGCCAAGGCATGCATGGCATTTGGGAACACTCTGGAGGACCACCGTGCTGCGTGTACACTGTCAAAGGACAGCTGCCTTAGTCACAGGGGAGGCCGTGGTGCTGTGAGTGAAGGATGGAGGGATCACCTGGGTATGAGTGAGGAATGGAGTCCTGTGAGGATGGAGATGCTAATGACTGTAGGGATTCCTCCCATATGTGACCCAACTAGTGGTTTGAGGGCTGTGGGGTGGAAGGGTGTTCAACGCTTTGTTATTCAAAGATGGATTATTTAGTTGCCCTGATTTGATGCCTGCCTATCCCCACTGCCTGCTAGACCTCCTTGGGAAAGGGTCTAAAAGAAAACAAAGCTCAAATCAGCTGTCAGTGACTTCTGATAAAATTTTTTTTTATTAAAGATTTTATTAGGGAATTGGGGGAGGGAAACAGTGTTGGGGAATTTGGGGAGAGAACAGTATTGGGGAATTGAGGAAGGGGAACAGCCAAGTTGTTGTCCTTTAATCTTAGTTGTGGAGGGCGCAGCAAGCTCAGCTCCAAGTCCAGTCGTGCCGCTCAGCTCAAGGGTGCTGTGTTCAATTAGTTGTGGGTGGGCGTAGCCAACATCCCACCCAGGAGTCAAACCAGCAGCCTTGTTAAGAGCATGCGCTCTATCCCCGAGCCATCTAGTCAGCAGCTCAGCTCAAGGTGCTGAGTTCAGTTTTTAGTTGCGAGCAGGCATAGCCTACCATCTGGAACAGACAACCTTGTTGTTAGGAGCACGTGCTCTCACCAGCTGAGCCATCCTGCCACTTGTTGGCAGCTCAGCTTGGGCGCAGCTCACTGGCCCATGTGGGAATCGAACCCGCAATCCTGTTGCTCAGAGCTCACGCTCTTGAGCAAGCTCTTAACCAACTGAGCCACTCAGCCGGCCCTTTGATAAACTTTAATAAGGGGCATATGACAGGGAGAGCACTGATGAAAAAAATGAGAGTTAGGGACTATAATAAAATAACAAAATTTTGCATGATTCAATGAAGGAGAAATCAAGTCTAGAATATATCTAGATTGTAATTCTCCACGTCAGCTCTGACCCCACATGGCCAGTCATTTAAGAGCATTTGCACTTATTATAGAAAAGATTTTACCCTGTTTTCCTCTCTTTCAGGTTTCAAGTGCCCCATTTGCTCCAAGTCTGTGGCTTCTGATGAAATGGAAATGCACTTTATAATGTGTCTGAGCAAACCTCGCCTCTCCTACAATGGTAAGTGCTTGGTGGGGGAGCTTCTGAGTGAGGGTATTCCCAACCTCACATGGCTCTGGGCAGTGTTTCCACCTGCCTTCCGACAGGAATGCCTGAATGGTGATGGGAAACCTGACTGTACAGGGAGTCTTGCTGTGCCAGTCAGAGAGGAAGAGGAATAGGACAAGGAAGGAAGGCCCGGTGGTCAGTTCCATGGTGCCAGGAAGTCTCTTGGGTCATTCAGTTAGTCCTTCTGCCCTCTTGGTTCCTTGGACATCTGGTGGATGGTAGACACAGCTTCTGCCCATTCGCACACCTGATAGCAGAGGGCCCAGAGGTAGTGCCACCTCTCCTTGGGGGACTGGGACTCTGTGCCAGTGGTTTGCACGGAGTGCTTACGCCCTGACTCCATGGCAGAATAAGTGCAATATGTGGACACCCTTTAGGGATTAAAACTACTGAGCTGCCACCTAGTCGCTCCACCAAAGTCACGCTGTTACCTACCTTGGAGGCTGCCTCAGAGCTGAGCAGTAAATACAACAGGAGGTAGGAAACTGGGCCAGGGATTCCATGAAACCCAAGTCCCCCTAATTGGCACCTCTGTGGACAAAATGAGTGCCAACATCTGCCTGGTATGCTGTGGGTAATGATTGGAGCCCAGCTGATTCGAGTTCAAAGCCTGCCTCTGCCACTTACTATATTATCCCAGACAAATTGATCCATTTAGCAGAGTCTTGGTTTTCTGGTCCATAAAACAGGGATATCAATACCTAGTTCATAAGACTTTTGTCAGAATAAAGTAAAGCTATTACATGTAAAACCCTTCAACACTGAGCCTGGCACACGGCCTGTGCTCAGGAAATTTCAGCAGCCCCCAAAGGGGTGAGACCATCCATGGGTTTCTTTTCCTCATTTTGCAGAGTGGACTGATTTCTCTTTAGTGCCGTGCGCCCTGTGCTGCCGGCAGCTCTCTTATTTTCCATTCTTGTATGCTTAGTCTGGTCTTCAAACCATGTTCATCAGAGAACTGTGTCTTCTCCGAGAATAGGCACCGGATCTGAGTGGGGTGCACCCCAATCCTGGCACTGGGTCCACCTTCTAGGATTAAAGTCCCAGCAGTGCTTAGGAAAAGGATTCTGTGACGTCTCAGAGAGTCTGAGGACTGGACAGGAGGTGAGCCTGGGTCACTTGACCCCATCCTGATGGTGAAAGTTTCCTGGGTAGACTCTCGACGGACCTGTCCTTGGGCTCCTGTCACCTCAGACCCCAATGTGCTCCTTTCCCTACACAGCATTAGTCTGGGGAGGCCTGATGATTCCAGATTGTTCCTGCGAAGTAATCTGACGGATCTGATCCACTCGGTTCTCCCGAAAACACATCCTATTATTCTCTCATCTGTTGTTTACTTGCTCAGCCAAAGACTCTGGATGCAGGCATGCCAGCCACTTACCTACTGTCTCAGCCACCCGCAGTTTGGTCACCTTTGCTCAGGTTGGAAGACCAGCCGCAGGAAAGGTTGTGGCCCTGTCTGTATCCCCAGCATTTCTCGCCCCTTCATCACCCCCTGGTATCCGGGAAGCCCCTCTTCTCCCCAGTGGACAGCCTGCCCCTGTCCCTGGGGACTGACAGCCACTGTGTTTGGATCTGTTCTCACAAACACTCTGGGCTTCCCATCAGACTTAGCAGTGTGTGTCCCTTCGAGGCTACTCCTGGAACTCTTTGTTCTATTCCTCGTCTCTGCCTGGAACCATGGATGGAGAGGAGTATTCGCTCCAACTATGGCCTCAGAAGCTGTGCACTTATTTTCCATATGTGCAGAGCCCTCATGAAGACCGCTTTTTGTCCCTTGCATTGCTCGGGAGAGACCTCCGGAGACACTGCCTTGTGTCATAAAAACACAAAGCAGCCTCAGTGGGGGCTCACCCAAGAGGACTGGGCTCTTGGTGTCATCAGGAAGAACTTTGCAAAGGCAGCTGTGGAGGGCAGAGTGCTCTTAGGGCCACCTCAGTACGGAGTACTCACATGCCCCATTTGAAGAAGGGGGAAGGTGAGGGGCTCAGGCTCTATCCCGGAGAACTGCCCGGTGCTGCCCATAGGTCTCCTCCCTGTTGGCAGCCATAGGAGAGGGTCGTCCTTTTCTTTCACCTTCTCCTCCAGAGGAGAGCAGGCTTTGAAGCCCAGTCTGAGCACAGGTCACCCACAGAAGCCACACTCAGAGTCGGAGTCCCCTTAGAGGACAAGAAGATTGGCCAGCCAGCCTGAATCATAACTGTGTTCTTGTTCTGGTCCCATTTTTTTCCTCCTCCTCTAATTGAAAAGCCACCTCCTCAGTGTGTGTGTGTGTGTGTGTGTGTGTGTGTGTGTGTGTGTGTGTTTGTTTGTAAACTAGAAACTTTAAACTCCAGGATCTCTTTTGCAAAAGCCAGTCCTTTACCACCAGAGGCAAAGAGAGGGCTTATTGCATCAGTCCTATCAGTGGAATTTGTCATAAAGCGATGATGCTTCAGAAACAGTGGCCCCTCTGTGTGTACTGTGAATGTGCAAAGGAGGCCTTCGAGGCTGGACTCCTCATATTGTCTTGGTCTTTTCTGAAGACACCTAACCCTCCCAGGTAAGAAGGCGTTAGCCACCTGGGGTTTGTATGTGGAGTGGAAGTCTCCTGGGCTGGTCTCAGGCCTGTTCTAGTTCAGATAAAGCCCAGGCCTTGCAGGTCCATAGGCCAAAGCCCCCAGTTGGGACCTATAGGTGCTGATTTTGGTTTTGCCAGTAATATATTTTCCCCCATGATTTCTCATCATCCCAACCTCCCGGCTTCACTTCATCTTTTTTAGTAAAAAAAAAAAAAAAAAATTTGTGAGGAGCCCTAAAGAGTCTGAAGTGCAGAGCTCTCAGAATCTTTCTGGAAAGGTGGCAAGGTGAGGCTTTCCTAGTGGATGGAGAGAGAAATGCTACTTTCTTATGAAGATTCACGGGAACTCCTGGCCACTCTCCGGAGATTCCCCATCTATACACACACACACTTTCTATAATTGCTGGCACCAATTGGGGAATTTTTTAGAGAAAATTTACAGCGGTTATATACAAGATGAAATTTAGTTAACCACCAAAGGAAAAAAAGTAGAAAACTCCTAAATGAGGCAGATACAAAGTAGCATTTTTCTTATTATGAGGGTTGGCCTGAGCCATGGGTTGAAAAGCCTCCAGCAGCTGCCTGCCAGATTAAAAAAAAAAAAAAAAATTTAGGAAAGGCAAGACTAGTTCAACTGGTTCTCCCAGTGCTCAAGAGAAATGTGAAGACCAGTAACCAGTGCTTCAGGCAGGTGCTAAGCCCTGCTGGAGGGGCAGGGAGGGTGCCAGACCCCAGGTTACAGCCTTCATTCTCCTCTTGCAGGGCTCTCCTCTTCCGGGATGGGGGGGGCTCTGAACCCAGGACTCTTAGGAGATAAGGAAGGAGTTGATGGGACCCATTTTGGGGGGGGTAAATGGGCCTTTTAATTTCTCTCCCTTCCCAACAACATCTGTTTGTGGTTCTGAGACTGGGGGAACTCACCCTCAAGAATATGCACTCAAATTTTGACCAACAAATTGCTCTGCTAGCAGAGTGAACTTTGAGATGAGGGACCTGATTTTGCTATGAGTAGAAGAGAGTCTTATCCTTGGGTGGTGGGTATGACAGATGGCCGAGGGTCCATTGAAAGCATAGGGGTCCTGGCTCCAGGACCAGCCCAGTTGTCCTTGGCCCTGGGGATTCTGGCGTGTGTGTGGCAGGCTCCTTTGCCAGTAGTATTAGGAGAGCTTAGTGGCTGTCAAGTCAGCTTCAGAAGATCCTCCCCTCAGCTTTCTTTGGGGGCACAGACCCATCCTTTGCTTCTTAGGTTCTGACTGCCCTCCTCTCCTTTCTGCCAAAGGTCATTGCCCTCAGCTTCAGGGCTCTTTAAATGCTAAATGTCACACAAAGTTTCTTTAAAGGAGAGGGAATCTCCTCCTCCAAGAGCAGGAATGCCTCCTGCTAGTTTACCTTGAGCTGAGCCCCCAGGCCTGAGTAAGTGGTGCTTATTTGGCCTCTGTCTCTGCTGAGACCTTGTAGTTGGGATGAAAATGCCTTTTCTTGGTCCTGGGAGAGCCAGGTCCTGGCCTAGGAGTTTGCCCAGCCCAGTGGGGCACTGGCAGGAGCTGTGGCAGGGGCTGAGTCTGGCCGTGGAGGTGTCTGTCCTGGTGTTCCTCCTACAGGAGCAAGGGGAGAAGGGCGCTCCCAGCAGCTGCTTACCGGCAGGCCAGGCTTGCAGGTTGAAGGAGGAGAGGGAGGAAGGGAGGGAGGCCCAGGAGAGGGGACTGAGTGGGGTTGCTGTGGGACGCTTCTGTCAATCGAAGCCCTCTGGGCCTGAGCTTTAGTGGCTCAGCCCTCTGGGCTGTCATCATTGCAGCCCACCTCAATGTGAGATCACACCTCACAGTTTTAGGGTGTCAGGGTGGGGATGCCACTGCTCATAGGGGAACTCTCTCTGCCCAAGTCTGCCCTTTGCCTGGAGTTTTCCCAGGAAGGGAGCTGGCAAGTCCTGGCATTGGTGGCACTGCCCCTTCCTATCCCCCAGGATACTGAGCCAACAGCTCTGCGCCTGCTGAGAGGCTGCAAGACCAGGCTTTTCCACACCTAGGCTGGAAATGAGGCCAGGGGGTGGAGCCTGTGTCTCTGCGTCATTTGCTGGGGGTTCTTCCTCTGGCTCCCACCTCCCTTCTCACCAGGGCCTTGACTGCCATCAGGCACAAGGGGAAACCTATTATGTACAGTCCCACGCTTAGCTGCTGGCTGTGAGCTGCATAGCATCAGCCTTCCCTCCTGCAAAAATGTATCTGTAGCTGTTTGGGCCTCCCAACCCCCACCAGCAGCCCTGGGGGTCCCTTGAGGAATGTTGAGCCAGTGCTCTCTGCAGGGCAGCTAAGCCCCCCGCAGTAGCAGTAGTACTTGAAGAGCAGCAGTGCAGCTTCCTAAATCAGTCTGTTCCCTCTGAGCACCTAGGTTCCTCCCTCCACCTTTCTTGGGCCCCCGCTCACACACATTCACAAAAAAAGAAAGATCTGAGGCTGTCTATGAGATGGGTGATGTTTCCCAGCCCCAAGGGGAGAAACCCTATCATCTGGTCTTTTAAGGAAAGAGAGCAAGCTGGCCAAGGGGAAGGAACAGGGCTTGGGAGTCATGGCCACTTACCAGCTGCATGAACTGATCCAGAGACCCCCACAGGCTCTCTAGTGCTCATTGAGATGCATTTGTGCAGTCCCTGGCCTATAACTGTCTCCAAAGAAGTAAGGGTTCCTTCTTCTCCTTTGAGATCCCTTTTCTTTAACAAACAGTGCTACCCCCTGTGTCTTAGGGAGGAAGCAAAAGGATGCCACCACCTCCCACTCATAGCCCCGTCACGGGCATCATACCTTCTGTTTGGGTGCCAGAGAACTTTGCCTGCCACTCTGGTTTGGTTCCCTAGTCTGGTTGGAGGGACAGGCATTGGCATCATTTTGTACCACCCCCAGCCAGTTCAAACACACTTCCAAACTCTCCCTTGCGCAGTGACACAGTGACATTGACCTTGCATAGCATATCAGGATGCTTGGAAGGGGCTTGGGAGGCAGAAACAGCTTCATTCCTGTGTTCTCATCAAGCAGCATTGGTTGAGCCCCCTCTGCTGGGAACCTGGGGCTGCCAAGGGGCATTTGAGTCCATCTGCAGAGTGGCCTTATCTTGTGCCAGGCCCAGCGTCCTTGGCTTTGTACCATGAGGTCCTCCAACAGCTGGCAGCAGGCTCCCATCTGAAGAGTGTGGAGGTCTTGTAGGAACTGGTTGATAGCCAAGCTTCAGCTTCAGCCATTTCCACTCCCCTGCTAGGCTCCCAGGGACTTCTGGGGGCTGCTGATTGTCAGGGCCCCAGGGATTGGGACAGGAAGCTTTACTCAGCCCACTCAGGCATGTTCCTAGATCTGCGCTCCTCCTGCCTTCCACCGTGGGAAGAATGCTGCTCCCTGGGCACTGCATTGGGTGTGGGCACTGCTGGCTTCCCCACGCAGTCAGGTCCCAAGCCCCATCTCAGGAACCTTCAGGTGGACTTTTGCAGCCAGGGCTCCTGGTCCCAGTGAAATGTGCTCCCTGCTGCGTGCCAGCCTGGCGGGGCAGCCGCACAGTTTAGTTCTTCCCTTCAGTGCTGCGTGCAGACCCAGGCAGGCTGGAAAGGCACAACACTGTACCATGCACGAAAATGCTTTGTAAAGTGTCGTGTGGTGGCAGTCAATTGTTAGTAAGAAAAGACTGTGTCTAACCTTCATGTGTTCAAGCCTGAGTCTGTGAGTGCATGACAAGATAAGAAAATGCACCACCCTTGTGCCTCCCATCCCTCCCCCTTCCCCTAGTGATATGCAGTGTGAAGAGAGAGGAGAGTCACGTTTAATCCTGTCGAAAAAGCAAGCCCCAAGTCTTACCTCCGTTCCTGGCCCTGTGTCCCAGGGGCTGCACGGACCCTCCTGGAGCTCACAGAGGACAGGAAAACACAGCCAGCACTGAAAGCTGTTTGGGACCCAGGCAATGAATTCTAACTTGCCCCTTAGGGTCGCAGCTGAGTCACCAGTTGGTAGGGAGAAATGCAAGGGGACACTAATTCAAAATCAATAATGTTGTGCTCCCAGGGAACTCATAAGTGCAGAGAGGAGTACGAGAAAGGAGACGAAGGGCTGGACGCAAACTCGCTTTATCGATGAGATGTCTGAGACAGAGAGAGTGGGAAATCAACGCCCGGGGATGTCTACAACGTGACTCTGCCTTCTCAAAGCTAGACTTTCCTCCCATCTTTATTGGAGGTTTTTCCTCTGATATTTTGTTATGAAAAACCTCAAACATGCAGCAGAGTTGGGAGTTTTGCCACAAACACCCAAATACCAACCACCCAGAGTCTGCATTGTACTATACTTGCTCTGTCACATAGCTCCAGCTCCGCCCGCCAGTCCTTATCCTTTGATGCATTTCAGAGTAAATGAAAACACCCATATGTTTCTTTATTGGGGTTTCTGAATGATAAAAGTAATGCATGTGCAAACAAACAATTCAAAATATATAGATATTTTTCTTCTCATCCACATTTCTTCCACACTATTAAACTATGTATATTCTTCCAGACTTTTGTCTGTGTTTACATAAACATATATGTACACACACAAATATTTAAATAAGTATGGTGTTTAGTGCCTTAAAAAAAACAAGACGATGCCTTTGTTGATCTGCACTTGCCACGTTTGGCGTCTGAGGTTACACTCCAGTGGTAGACTGTGTGCTGTCTACTTTTTCTCTTCATGTCGCCCTTTTTCGGTGGGCCTTTGGCCTGGCCAGATCTTAACAGAGAAAATGGCCACAGGTTGTCTTGGTGGCCAAGAAGCTAAGAGTGACTTCCCTCATGGCTCATGTGCATGGGGACTGAAGTATTGAATCGGCCCTATCTTAGGCTTTTTCCTCAGGGTTCCTGGTGGTGGGCTTTGAGTCACCTTCTAGGCCATGGAGAATACTCATTTTATGAGTCCCAGATGTTTCTTTCCCTTTTGCCCCCAGTAATCAGAGGGCACAGAGAAACAGCAGTGGAGGAGGGGCACCAAGCAGGGGGTCCCAGGCCTGCACTGCTGTTCACGAGCCCTCTGACTTAGGGCCCTCTGACTTAGGCAAGACGTCTGACTTCTGTCCTCATATGTAAAGTGGGGACAATACCCTGTGCCCTGCCTTGTTCCTAAGATCGTGAGTCAAATGAAAACGTATACACGCACCCCTGAGTATGTGTCATGGGCAACGTTCACAAACAATTAAAATTTCTTAGTAGTGGAGAATTGAGCCTATTTCAAGCTGTCCTTTCTTCACACCCATAATCCTGCTCTCTTGGTGTTTCTCCTGTGGTTTTGAGAACTTATAGGTAACCTCTTGCTTCCTTCACCTCTTTCACCTGCCTTTCAGGTATTAAGGTTGACTTGGGTTTGTATTTTGCCTTCTTTGGATTTCAGTCTAAACTTTCTCCCCAGATAATCTCTTTATTCCACATCTACGACCTGTTGCCTACATCTCTCTTCTAAACCCCAGGCCTAGACTTGAACATGTTCGACTCGTGGAGGTTTCCATTGATGTGTCAGCACCTCCCACCCAGTTCTGAATCCATCATTTCATTCCCATGCCTGTCCTCCTCCTCCTGGGTTCCCTTCTTAGGGACAAGCGCCCGCCATTTGCCCAGCTCCCCTTGTTAGCGCACCGTTCCTCCCTTCCTGTCCCCATTGCTAGTGTATGAGTTCATACCCCTGCATTGTTGCGTTGGCCTCTAGAATGGGCGCCCCCATCTGTGGGGTCTTCTGATCCCTCCTCCAGTCGTTTCCGGAGACCAGATGTGATCAGAGTGCGTCTCCAGGGCCTCTCAGTGAGCCAGATAAAGCCCAGGCACTACAGCAGGACACGAGTCTGGTATCATCTTCCCTCCTGCCTCCCGCTCCACCCCCACTCCCTGCGGTTCCCAGGTACACAAATACTGTTTGTTCTGTTTGCCTGGAATAATCCCTTTCTGAATAGCCCCCACCCCGATTAGGCATCTTTCATACCTCATACCCGGGCCTGTATGCCTCGTAAGACCTGCTAGAAGCTCCTGTGCTGTTCATTTCCATTTTCTTGTTTGTTCTCTCCTGTTGGACTCTGAGCTTCATGAATCCTGAGTTCATGGCTTGTTCACTGAGTTGCCAGTGCCCAGAATGTCATAGAAACGTTATAAAGGACTGCTGACTCGGCTGTGGTGCGCTCCCTGTTCTGCTCGGCTTTCCCGGCCACGGCTTTGCTGGGGCCCACGGCGTGCGGCAGCTTCCTTCCAGTCATTCCTCTTTTGTGTGGGGATGGCGGGGGCATTTCTCTTTTTTAAAAAGTTGAGCTGTACAGTTTAGTAACATTTAGAACATTCACACTGCTGTACAACCACCGTGCCTGTCTAGTTACCAACACTTTCATCGCCCCCAAAAAACACCTCTTGCATGACTCCACTTAACATGTGATATATAAGACAGTCAGCCTCCTAGAACCAGGGAATAAAATGGTGGTGGTTGTCAGAGGCCGAGGGGAGAGGAAATGGGGAATTGCTACTCAGCAGGTCAAAAGTTTCAGTTATGTAAGATGAGTCAGTTCTAGAGCTGTGCTGTACAACACTGCACCTGTAGTTAAAACAATACTGTATTGTACACTTAACTTGTTAAGACAGTGGATCTTAGGTTAAGTGTTCTTACCACAAAAAAGAAAACCCCTCAAACAGTCACTCCCCAAACCCCCCTGCCCTCAGCCCCTGATCTACTTTGTGTCTCTATGTATTTGCCTGTTCTGGACACTTCATATAATGGAATCATACAATAGGTGGCCTTCTGTGACTAGCTTCTTTCGCTTAGTGTAATATTTTTGAGGTTTATCCACATTGTAGCTTGTGTCTGTTCTTCGTTCCTTTTTCATGGCTGAGTAATATTCCATTGCATGGATATACCACATTTTGCCTGTCTGTTCATTAGTTGGTGGACTTTTGGGTTGTTTCTACCCTTTGGCTATTGTGACTAATGCTGCTATGGATGTGCATGTACAAGTATTTGCTAGAGTACTAGTTTCTTCCACTTATTCTTGCCTTGTACCACTCTCTCCATCGCCATATTTTTCCAAACCAAAAATCAGTGTACCTGGTCTGTGTGCATGTTTGGGGGAAAAGTCTATTCAGAGAAACGTTTTGCCTTGTGCTGCTTCCACTATATATCTGTCCCTCTCCAAGCCCTTTCCATCCCCTGGGCCACTTATTTGGCGATTAATCCCATTTTGTCTTTGGATAACTAACTTGTGATGTGCATGTCTTGTCTCTTCAGTGAGAGCCTTCATTCAGGTCCAGGCCCATCTTGGGCTTCTTTGTCACCCACAGAGCCTAACACACACTGGGTGACCCCAGCAGTCCCAACCAGTTCTAGACCCGTGCCTGCTTTGTGCCACCTGTCTGCTGGTGGCTGACCCTCTCCCACTTTCCCCTGTCCCCCCTTTGCAGATGACGTGCTGACTAAAGACGCGGGTGAGTGTGTGATCTGCCTGGAGGAGCTGCTTCAGGGAGACACGATAGCCAGGCTGCCCTGCCTGTGCATTTATCACAAAAGGTACGAGAGGACAGCAGGGCCAGCTCATCCAGTCCCCAGAGGGCTTCTTCCCCATGGGTCAGGGGCGAGAGGAGCAGACCGGCACCACTAGCCATTCTGTCTCCTTTTGTTGAGGGGTAGCCTCCCCCACTCTCTTCCTGGGCTCTGAGCCAACAGATACGCTGAGTGGAAGGAGAGTGGAATTGCCAGAGGTTTTGCTCTGGTTTGATAGCCTGGAGGGTAGGGGCTGATGGGGAGACCTGGGGAGCCCTATAGGCTGAAGGCGCTTAGGATCCTAAAGAGCCCCAAATTTCTTTCTTTGGAAGGTTGATTGTCCATCTGTCTCCCCAAGTCTTTTCTCCCTCCATTAGCCCCTCTGCTCCGCAGGGCGAGGCCCCTCATCTGTGCGAGACAGGCAGCATGGAGCCGTGTGCTCGCTGCCCCTGCAACCCGCCCCTTCTCCCCAGAGGGCCAGGCGGCAGGAATAGCCACTACCTGTGGGGCCGTGGCACTGAAAGCTGCTATAATTAGCAGGGCCGAGGTTTGTCCTCGGTCTCCAGCATGAGCCTTGTTCTTGTTTCCAACTGGAAAGAAGACACCTCCTTACCCAAGAGGGAGGACAGTGTGTGCTGCCTGTGGCCGCCACCTGCTCTTGGCTCCTCGAGCCCCAAAGCTTCTGCCTGACACATGGGCTTTTCCAAAACCTGAGTCACCGGGCCACTGGCCACGGGGCAGCGGTGGTACCCGGCACATGGATGTGGCTGACTCAGGCGAGACTCCAGGTTGGCCTGGGGGAGGGGTCTCGGTCTGGGCCCAGCACAGAGTTCTCCAGCGTCCTGGCCAGGCACCAACCAAGACTAGAAAAAGGGAATCTTTGGCTCTAGGGAGAATTATGGAATTATCTGTCTGATTCCTGACTTTGAAAATACCCAGATGTTGGTTTACAAATCAGAAAGCTGCTTAGGGCGATCTCTGTTCCCTCTCTGATTCAGACAGTCCTTTCTGTAAACACTAGAGACCAGGGCTTCACTGTCAGCCTCCTTTCTGGCTGTGCTTAGCAATGTCACTAAGCCAGAAGGCCACCTGACAACCACAGCAAACTGAGCCAGGTAGCTTAGGGGTCTTCTAAGAAGTCACCCACCAGTGAAGGAACCGCAAAGCTGTTCCTTTGACCCTGGGGAGGCTTCTCTCAGGTCCCCAGAGATCAGAATAATGGCCAGTCTTCCGGGGCTTTGCTCCCACTTCCTGCCCTTTAAACCTTAGAGATAGCTGACTAGCTGCCCTGCACAGTCCACACACGCTCCCCTTCTCACTAGTAGCTGTTGCCATCCTCCTGGGCTCCATGCAGGTAAGGTCTTGATCCCTCTCAAGACCACACTCCCTCCTCAGCGCCCTGATCCACCCTAATCCTGTACCCACCATGCCAGGTTGGCTGCCCCAGCTGAGCCACGATCAATCTTGGGGTTCTGCCTTCTTGCTGCTTCAGAAAGTGGGTATCTGGGGACACGCTTGTTTTCCCCTGGGGTCCTCACAGGTGAGATTTAGGAAACCCCTGCTCAGAAACCTGAGCCTTGGAGCAAGCCCCCTAAGGAGCAGCCTGGTCAGCGGTAACATGTCTCCCCTTGCCGCCTCCCGCCTCAGCTGCATAGACTCGTGGTTTGAAGTGAACAGATCTTGTCCAGAACACCCCGCGGACTGACCCTGCTGGGCTCGCTTGCTGATTCCTCTCAAAGGTGAGCTGGCGGTTGGGGGTGCTGCGTGCTCAAGGCTTGGGATCAGATCACTCTGGGGCCCGGGCGTGGGGGCTGTGCTGCCCTCAACACACCCCTGGGAGGAGAGCCCCTTATCAGTTAGTGGTTCTGTTGGGAGCGGGGGAATGATTCTGGGGAGGCTAAGAAATGCAAACTCACACGGTTATGAAGAACTTGTTGCTCGGTACAGTTGATTCATTGGGGAAAGACCAGATTCGTCTAGGGCGAATCTCCCTGAAGAAGGCAGAGCCCCTTGGAACGTGCCAGTCAGGAGAAGCAGCGCAAGCTCAACACCCCAGCCTGCCTTGTGTTCACTGAGGGATTAGGGCACGTCCTCAACTCCTTGGAGTCTCTGATTCTTCTTTGGGGACAGGGGGATCATCTCGCTTCCCGTCCCAGTACGGACATCACACTTACTAAACAAGACAGTCTGTGGGACGGTGTC
The DNA here is from genome assembly GCF_001890085.2 of Hipposideros armiger. Lineage (NCBI taxonomy): Eukaryota > Metazoa > Chordata > Mammalia > Chiroptera > Hipposideridae > Hipposideros > Hipposideros armiger. The sequence continues at coordinate 3,215,165 of NW_017731452.1, read as the reverse complement.
AGCGGTCATTCCACTGCTGGTTCTTCCCGCCTCAGGCCACTTCCCTCAGCCCTGCTGCCAGATGGATCTGAGGCCTGTGGGCCAGACTTAGGCCCCCTCACCCCACAGCACAAGTTCCTGACTTCACAGCAGGCCGGTGCAGCTGACTTCCTCCAAATGTGCACACATGGTCCCCTATAGAAAGAACCCTCCAGTCTGACGTCTCCATTTCCTCCCCAGGGCACCCTGCCTTACTGCTGACCATCCTCTCCTGTCCCCCATCCTACCTGTCACTTCTGAGTGCTGGCACTTTTTTCCTGGCAAATAGACAAAACCCCCAGAGCAACCAAAACTCTGACTCCACCTCATCTCACATCCAAAGGTTTTGGGGCCTCTTCTCTCTCTCTCTCTCTCTCTCTCTCTCTCTCTCTCTCTCGTTTTTTTGTTTGTTTATTTTCTGTTAGGTTCATTTTATTTATTCCAAGTAAACTCCCAGACCAGCTGATGATGGCAGACAAATTAGGGACATTTGCTCTTTTTACCTTCACCTCAAAAGCTGAGGACATGGGGAGAAGAAACAGCGAGGGTGTGAGTGACACAGAGGGAGTGAAGCCTGCTGCTGGAGTGCGAGTCCAAATTCCCAGCATGTTTGCTTTCTTGGGGCCCCCAGAGTCGAACCACAGGCACCCAGGCCCAGGATCAGCCCGATGGAGCACAACTTATGTATTGTGGTCCATACAGGGACAGCCAGCCCTATTCCTGAGAGGAGGCTTCGGACACTGGGGCAGAGCTGAGTTGGGGACACCAGTGGGAACAGGGCACCCCTACCGCACTGACTTCCGGAGAATGGTTCTCCCTTTCTCCCTGAGGACACCAAATTGGATGAGCCGCGAGTTTGAGAGAAGAAAGCATCAACCGCCACCCTTTCCCTCACCCCTCATCCCAGGAGGGAAAGGGCATTTTCTTTTTCACCTTTGAAAGGCGCTGTGGGTCTGTCTCTATAAAGTGTTTACAAAAAAAAAAAAAATTATAAAAAAAAAAAGTCTAGTGTCGACTGGTGTTTTCCCTCGTGATGTTTACAGATTGCTGTCTGCTGCCCAGCTAGAACCCACTCAGTGACAGAAACGAACAGAGCCAGGTTCTCGCCACACCTGTCCTGATGGTGCGGGAGCCCTAGCACAGCGCCTTGTGCCCAGCGCCCCATCGGCCCTCTCCATCACCAACCTCTCTGCCTTGGTTTTCTTTGTCCATTTTTCTGCCTTGGTTTTGCACTTTTCTCCCTGTGGGACCCTGAGATCTTGACTTCATTGCCAAAAAAACAACCCGTGGAAGACCTCCCCCTCCATTCCCATTTCTACTTCCTCCCTCTCTCCCTCCCTTCTGGTTCTGGTCAGTTCAGAGGATTTAACAATCACAAGTGTCCTGCAAAAATGCCTGAACATTTTTCTTAGACCCTTGTGGATTTTTTTTTCCCCCCAGAAAACAGACAAACAAAAGACTTATTAAAGAAATATGTACAGCTACCCCTGTTTTCAGGCACTCTGTTTGAGAACATTTTAGCCATTGATGGTCACACGTGCCATCAGCCCATGCAAGATAGGTTTCTTCTGTATTTATATATTAAAATACGAAAAAAAAACACCTTATAAAATGTTTAAAAAATGTTCGAAGCTGGGGGAAAAGCTTTCTTCATTAGTCAAGATGTTTTGATATGGTATTAAAATAATGTCTAATAAAAAGATGCACTGTGTGACTTTATTTTAATGAAGTGTTGTTACACAATCAGGAAATGGGGATTGGAGGCCTGTCCCCCACTCCCTCCCCTACCTCCTTAGCCTTCCTTCAGGCTACTCCTTGGGGCTGCAGGTGTGATAGGATTCTCAGAGCAGTCAAGCCTGGATAGAGGGAAGGTGGCAGGTCAGACCTGAGTCCCACAGGTTTACTAACCTTCTCAAGCATCATGGAGTCAGTCTGCCGTTACCTGTGGAGTAGCTGTAACAGGACTCTTCTGCAAGCGGTCTTGTAGCCACTGGAGGCTGCAAGGATGCAGGTCCTTCCAGGTGTTGGCCTGGCACTGTCGTGTGTCTACACCCCCCCCTCGCCCCCCCAGTCCTCAGCTCCCGCTCCACATCCTGCCCTGCCTGTTCAGTGGGAGTCTCCGTGCTGACTCATGGGCATGCTTCATTGAGGCCCAGAAACAGGCCCTGGTTTGGGGTTAAGCCAGCTTAGAGCCTTGAACTAGAACCAGCCACTCAGGGCTCACAAGAATTGGCACACCTTGGGCTGGGTGGGAAGCTCCGGTGGTGGGGGGGGTATCAGTGCATGCCTGGCCTGTCTCGGTGCCAGACAGGCTCCCGGAGCAGCATTCCAGAGCCTCCTGCAGAGCCTGCAAAGGAAAGCTCTGGAGGGAGACGACTTCGCGTCCTGTCTGCTCTGCCCTTCTCAGGCCTCCCGTGTGCTGTTGCCCCTGGGGGCTCTAACCCCTCCAGGCCCTGGCTCTGCAGTCGTCTGGGTCAAACAAGTCCTGAAGCACCTACTCTGCAAAGGCACTGCAGGCCTGTGGGCATATGTGAGTCAAGGGACACGCACCCTCAGCATGCTCAGAGAAATACTACAGAAAGAGTGTGTGGGTCTAAGCCTGAGCCTTCGAGTCAGACCCGTCTGGAGTGGAGACCCCGGGACTGATGATCACCACGGCGGCCAGAACGTGGGCCCTAAACTGTCTGCCTAGGTCTCCTCTACTTGGCGGAATGGTCTTGAGGAAACGACTTCATTCGTCTAATCTTCAGATTCCTCGCATGTGAAGTGGGGACAGAATCACACCGCTCAGAGGTCACTGTGAGAGAGAGTCTGTTCCTGCCACATGCATATCAGGCTCCCTTGTAGCTTCATCACAGCAAAGAGCACTGTTCTATTCACAGCACCTCTTCTGCCTGGCAACTGTGTCTCCCTGTTCTATATTTAATTCCTCCAGCAAAGCTGGCCCTGAAGGAGATCTCCTTGCCTGACCCCCTGGGCCTGCAGGCGGAGGCCTGTGTGCCCACCTCGGTTGCTCAGGCCTGGCCTTAGCAGCGCTCTGGGTGAGCGGAGTGGTCGTGAGCCAGGCAAGGCAGGGCTAGAGCCCACGCTGGGTGCTATTCCAGGCTCCTGGGGCTGGTGCTTACCCCCCTCCCCGCCCCCAGTGACTTTTTCTCCCACCCTGCACACTGCAGCCCTCTGCTGGCTACTGTGTCCTCCAAGTTGAGACCTAGATGCCAGGGGTAGGGGTTGGACAAGGGTGTCAGGGCTTCCCAAGTGGAACTGGTATCTTATCCTCCATCCAGGCAGCTCTGAGCTTGGAGGAGGAGAGATCAGCAGGAGTTGGGAGGTAGGTTCTACCCACTCCCTCTACTGAGGGCCCAGCACTGGGGGACTTCCTGGACAGGAGCACCTCACTAATATCCAGTAGCATTTAATGATGTTGAGGTTTTTTTAGGAGAATGTCCTTATTCTTAGGAGACAGATGTTGAATTATATAGATGAATGATGTCAACAAATGTGTAACAATTCCAAATGGTTCCCCTAAAATACAGCAAATAACACAAAAATATTCATTGTTGAATCGTTCAGTGGCTGGTATGTGAACTGTGTGCTTGTTCTTAAACTCTTCTGTATGTTTGGAATTTTTCCTAATAAAAAAGTGTGAGGAAATGGCCATTTGTTGAGCACCTACTAGTTGCCGGGCAGTGGGCAGCACATCAGGGAAGGGCGCTGCCCTGCAGGGTGGGCCCTGGGAGGCAAGGTCTAGTGAGCTGTGTCTCTGTGGACAGTGTACTGTGGACAGTCTCTGGGGTTGTTTGGGGAGGGGGCCAATGAGATTTGCCCCACACCACTCCTTGGCACAGCTGCTGCTCCCAGCCTGCGCAGCCGGGGGACAGGAAAGTCGCAGAGGATTGAACTCCAGCCTTAGCCCAGTGTTTGCACAGAGGAAGGATTCCAGGAACGAAGTGGACCAAGGAGTACAGGGGGCTGCCTCTGCCCAGAGCCTGAACAGCTGATGGGAAGGGGGCAAGCAAGGAGATGGAGGCAGGGGGAGAGGGAGTGAGGGGAGATGGAAAATGGCCCCGAATGGCTGGCCAAACACCTTTCCTAAGGGGCCAGCGCCAGGGGGAGGGAGATGGACCCATACAATAGGCTCCTGGGACTTGCAGCAGGGTGGTGACGTTAGAGATTGGCTCCCAGGATACCAGGCCCCTCCCCGACCCTGAGAAGTTGGGGGCTGAGAGCTGTAGGCCCTGACAGGTGAATTTGCTGGGTACCACCCCTCTGAGCAGTCTGTGGTGTCTGAGTTTATGGTGTCAAGCGCCCTCTTGTGGGCTTATGGGGAACAACTGCCAGATGCCCAGCCATAGCTCTCGCAGGGAATCCCAAAGCAGGGGCGGACCCGGTGTACAGATCCTGACTTTGAGGGCAAAAAAGCTGGGAGCATATTACATCACATGATGGAGAGGCAAATCACTTCCATTTCCAATGATTGGTAGCAGCTGCTTAAAGAACATGTTCAGAATGTTCTAAGACCCAGTTGGGGCTCAGTGGGGGAGTCTGTCATAGGTGATGTTGGCCATGGGCAAGTCCTCAGGCCCTGGAGTTCTCAGGTGGAGCAGTTGGGACAGGGGCCTGGATCCCTGAAAGTGACCTTCGTCTGTAGCCTGAGCACCATCTCTTCCTCAGGCTGCAACAAGTCAGAGGACAGATCCAGAACGAGGGACAAGGGTGTCACTGACCAAAGGACAGAGAACCGGAGTGGGGGCGGCATGGGAGGCCATTTACAGGTACTGCCTGCTCATCTCCAGACTGCCACACATGGGGTCCAGGTTTATTTTGAGAACCCCAAGGAGAAATATCAAGGCCCCCTTCCATACCAAGAAAGGAGTATCCGTCACCAGTCAGACAGAAGAGGGCTAAGGGCGCTGGGTCCCTCAGGCTTTGTCCCAGGCCCCCAGCAATGAGGAGGCCTGGATGGAGAGGAGTGGCCTTAGTCTTTGGGGTGACCCATACTGCTCCTTCCAGCCAGGACAGGATGTGTAAAAGAACAGAGGAAGCAGCTTCAGCAGAATGACCCTGAACCGTTTACTGGACCAAAGGCTCCTGAGGACAGCAAGAGGGCCAGGAAGGAGTCTCGCACACTGGCTTCTCGCCTAGCCTCTGCCCTTGGGTTCCAGATAAGAGGCAAAGGCAGAGCTGTTCTCTGTTACGAAGAAAGATTCCAGAGCAGGAGGTTCCGTTGTCTGGGAACTTGGGGGCCAAGTGCTTGGGGCCCCTCACAGCACCTTGCCTGGGTTCATGAGGCCTCGGGGATCCAGTGTGGCCTTGATCTGCCACATGGTCTCCATGCCCACGGTGCCCACCTCCTCCTGCAACAGCTGCCGTTTGCCCAGCCCAATGCCATGCTCCCCAGTGCATGTCCCACGGAGTGCCAGTGCCCGCCTGGGAGGCAGTGGAGAAGACATTCTCAGTGGCGTGCTCCTCCCACTCGCTTCAGTTCTCCCCCCACCTCCGTGGCCAGGGCTTTTATTCTTACCTGACCAGCTGATGTGAAAAGGCCTTAACCCTCTGACGTTCCTCAGCGTCCTCTGGGTCTACCAGTAGGATGCAATGGAAGTTGCCGTCACCCACGTGTCCAACAATGGCTCCTATGGGCCCAGAGGACAGAGCTGCCATCCCCAGCCCAGACTTCCACCCTCTCCTCCCTGCCACGCTCCAGCAATGGGCAGGCAGAACCTGTGAGCCCCGAGGCCTTCAGGTCCTCCTTGGTCTGCACCAGGATCTCCGGCAGCCGGGAGATGGGCACACAGACATCGGTGGAATAGCCCTGGAACAGGGGGCAGGCCTGTGAAGTTCTCCCTTCACCCCCTGCCTGCTCAGAGGTAAGGAAGGGCTAACTGTAGTCAAGGTTAAGAACAGGTCTGAGGGGGTTTGTCCTCACACCCATGAACGTGCCTGCTCTTCTCTAGGCCTCAGCGTCTCCTGTACAACAAGGTGATGGCTGGGGCGTGTCCTCCAGGCACTGCTAGCAGAGGCTTCCACAGCTCCACAGCTCTCCCCACGCTCCTCACACTCACTGGTCCCCAGGCACCCACACAACTGAGCTGTTGCTTGAGCTGCTGGAACCCATTCCCCCTCCCCTTCCTGTTGGCTAACACCTTCCACTTCATTGTCCCTCTCTCCAGGAAGCCTCCCATCTGCTTCACAACAGCTAAAAGCACTGTGCTGGGCCTGCTCCAGGGTCCTTGGGCACAAGGCCTGGCTCACTGCGGGAGCTCCGTCCTAAGGCTTTGGCAGATGACCGCTTTCCCTCTAGACAGTGTCTGAGAAACAGCTGGGTGGGGGTAGTCTTGTCCCTGTGGGCCTCAGTCTGCTGCTCTGGACACCAGGGTAGTGAGTGGGCTCAGCAAAAAGGGTCCATGGGCTGAGCCATGGGCCCTGCCCCCCCAGCATGGCTCACCTTGCAGCCCGGCCGCAAGGCCAGGATTGCGTACCAGACGTTGTGCCTTGCGGTCCAGAGCTTGCTGCGCTGCTCCGCCTCCTTGGCCCAGGAGAAGTGGGAGGCTCCATGGTACTGGGTGATCTCCTCTGTGGGGGATGAGGGGTTGACACCAGGCCCTACTGTGGGCAGCCTGTGCCCTCCGCCCTATAGCACCCCAGCACACCTGCCCGCTGTAGCTGCTCTTCCAGCGCCTGCTTGGAGCCATGGAATTCAAGAAAGAGTGTGGGTGCCACGGAGCTGTTCAGGTTGCTGTACCTGTTGCAGGCATCCATCGTGACATCATCCAGGAACTCTAGGACCAAGGAGAGGGCAGGTGAGGTAAGGCCTGGTCTTCAAAGGGGGCCTCTTCTGGGGAGCCCACCTGGACTGTCCAGTCCCCAGCTCACCGATGCGGGCCACGGGCACTGCAGCCTGGAGGATGCATATGGTGCTGTCCACGGCCGCCTGGACACTGGGGAATGCACAGGTGGCAGCCACCGTGGCCTCAGGGACAGGGTGCAGGCGCAGGGTAGCTGCTGTGATGAGGCCCAGCGTCCCCTCAGAGCCCACAAAGAGCCCGGTGAGGTTGTAGCCAGCTGCGCTCTTCCTGGGCCCCGGAGACACACAAGGTAGGTGAGTGCCCAGGCCACGTGACGATGGATTTCTATCCAGAAGCCTGGAGCTGGAAGCTGGACACTGTCGCCCAGGCTCCTGCCAGGTGGGGTGCTGAGCCTGAGGTCTGGGCTGTCCCCATCAGCTTAGACTGCCATCAAGGTAGACGTTCCCTGGCACGGCCCAACTTACCCTCATGCAAGAACAAACTCCAGTACCATCAGCTTCATCGTACGTGACGAGTTTTAGAAGCCTGGCCCACCTATCCAGGAGGGCCCCCATCGCTGTGGGTAGAGGGTGCTCACCGGAAATGACGGCCTCGGCCCGCGGTGTGAAGTAGTTGCCCACCAGGCAGCACCACCTCCAGGTTTAGCACGTTGTCCCGCATGGTACCATAGCGCACAGTGTTGGTGCCTGAGGCCCCAGTGGCCGCCATGCCACAGAGAGAGGCGTCCGCCCCTGGGTCTGGAGAGCAGAGGGCAGGCAGAAAGAAGGCAGCGTGAGGCAGGTGCCCAGATACAGAGGGGTGCCCTCAAGCCCCAGAAACAGCCCTGCCCCTAGGAGCCCTGAAGGCTCCAGGGAAGGGCCTCAAGTCCCAGCTTACCTACAGGAAACCAGAGGCCACTGCCCCGCAAGTGGGTGTTGAGTGCTTTGCGGGTGACGCCAGGTTCCACCACCACAGAGAAGTCTTCTGGATTCAGCTCCAGGATTCGGTCCATATGTGTCAGATTGATGCAGACACCACCCTGGCAGGAGGGGTGCCAAGGGGCCAGCTGACCCAGGTCACCCGCCAGGTCGCAGCCCCCAGGACTCCACCTTGAAGCTGACCTCCTAGGAGCCAGACCAGAGCTCCAGGACGGCAGGTAAGGAGAATTGGACTTGGGCGATCGAGGTGGATGTGGTGGAGGGGGCACCACAAATGTGACAAGTGTGATGAAATCAGAGCCTGGCCAGGAAGGGGCCACCATACCTGCACAGCACAGACTCCACCCTCAAGCCCGGTGCCTGTACCGAATGGGATGATGGGCACATTTTGGCCATAGCACAGGGCTGCCAGCTGGCTGACATGCTCCACATTCTGGGGCCACACCACGACGTCTGGAGGTTGGCACCTAGAATGAGACCTCAGCGTTTAGGGGAGGCGTGGGACTCTCTGATCCTGCTCACATTTCAAGGATCACCGAGGTATCGCAGGGCCTGAGGCTGCACAATGGGAGAGGGGTATGGAGGGGAGAATGCCAGAGCATCCCAAAACAGATGAACAGGGAAGAAGCCAGCCCAGAACTCTCACTCCTGGCCAGGAGCTCTGACAGAGCAGGGGACCCCCTATACCTATGCATCGACTCATCATGCCCGTGTTGCTCTAGGACCGAAGCAGCAGTAGTCACATGGGGACTCCCCACAACTGCCTTCAGAGCCTCCACAAAGTCCTTGCTGAGTTTGCCCTACAGGGAAGAAACACATTGTCAGGGTCACACACAGACACCTGGGGCCACAGAACTGCTCCTGTGGCAGGTGGGAGGGGTGGCACTGGAGTGGGAGAGGAGCTGCCAGCACCTCTGGCCTCCCCCTCACCCCCACTGACACCACCCCCAAAGGCCAGAGGAGCCAGGCCTTGCCAGTGGGCCCACCAGAAGCAAATCCAAACACAACCATCAGGGTCAATGTTTTAATTCAGAAAAACTGCCACCTGGATAAAAATAAGCACCAGATTCACTCTACAAAAAGGGGTGTCAGCAGGGTTCCACAAAGTAGCCAGTCCTGCCTTAGTGACTTGGAAAGCTTAGTCATCTCTGTCCCTTTTCCAAGGCCAGCCAGGCAGTGAGTGCCCCAAGCACACCAGGGACACAGCTTGGTAAAAGGACAGGAAGAAAAAAAGCTCCACTGCCTGTCAACCGCAGTGTCGTCCCCCACCCCCCCTGCTCCGCCATGGCTGGGGGCGTGTAGGGCTCTTGGAGCCCTTCTCGGGATTTCTTTCCACTTTACAGATGGGGAGTGGAGGCCAGCAGGTCAAGGACAGAGCCTGGCCTAGAACCCAGGTCCTTGCCTCCCAGGCATTCTTTCAAAATGTGTACATTTGGGAGCCCCCAAGGGGCACCGTAGGACCCTCACACCTTCCATTTGACACCCCCTCTGCCCTACTCATGACAGCTGTGGGGTCTTCGGTCCATCTTACTCAACGCCCACACTTGACACAGGGTAAGCCCAGTGATCCTCTGCTGGGGTCACACGGTGCTGGGGTAGCACAGAGCCTGGTGAGAGCTTGGCATGGGGGGGGGGGCGGCCCGCCCTCCAGGGGGATTCCCCTGCCTACCTGAGTCCCCCTGGAGCAGTAGCCCCTCCAAGGGAACAGTCTCCCCGTTACAGCAGCCCAGAGCAGACTGGCCATAGCTGGGCAGTAGCCGGAGGACTGTGGACACTTAAGCTGGGTAGCTGCACTCTCCATTGGCTGTGCTGAGGGTGGAGCCTGCTTAAGGTGGCCCGACTTAAGGTGGCCCTGCCAGACTTTGCTGAATCAGGTACGCCTGCCAGGGCCAGCACTTCTAAAGAAAAGTTGAGGCTTACTTACCACAAAGGGAAACAGAATAGCAGAGCTTCCCTTGGTTTTTCAAACAAAGGCGGACTCCTTGCCAGGGCCATAAAGGTCCTGCCAGTTCCTGCTGACCGCTCCATCCACCCCGCTTCCTTCCAATCTCCTCTTTGGCCTCTAGCTCCAGCTCCGCTTTCCACTCCTGTATTCCCCTAGCTTGGAACGCACCCTTGTCTTTCCCACCCTGCAAGTTTCAGCTCCTGTCCCAGAGGAGGCTGCAACCAGGGCTGTGAGGCTGAAAAGTGCAGGGGATGGGATGGAGCAGGGCAGTGAGGCAAGCCAGGGAACCTTTCTGGAAAAGGAAAGCTAAGGATGAGCAGCAGTTCATCAAATAAGTAAAGGAAAAAAATGTTGCCTCCCTTTAATCTCCACTCTCCCACCGGGCAGATCCCAGGACCATCCTGGAGTGATGTGGCTGCTGGTCTTGCTGTTTCTAGCTTGGCTTTTCTCCCACAGCAAATTGGAAGGAGCATGTTGCTAACATTATTGAGATGAAGCTATTCCTAGCTTTGTTTTTCTTCCCAATCGAATCAGGAATACAAATATCTACTTAGGTTCTTCTGCCCAATTACGTTGGAATGAGTTCACATTTCCACTGTCAATGTGTTGTTCAGCTGGCAATGCATTTCAGGGTAATCCTGAAATCCTCCCAGTTGGCAGCGCTCCAGATCATGTGCCCGGTCATCCCCTTTTGTAGAAAGAAAAGTGGCTGAACAGAAGAATATATATGTGCCCATGGCAATGGTGAGTGGCTTGGCTGATTGGTCAGGGGCCTACTAGGAAAAAGATTGGCAAATGAGGGTCAAGGTTGTTTGGGAAGAGGCATGTAGTTGGAGCTATATCGGAGTAGGTACAAAGTGAGATCTTTCTATCGCATGAATCACATGTTAACACCCACTGCAGAGCATCTACCATGGACAAGACTAAACAAAGTAGATAGCAGGTTTCAGCCAGTTGTCATCAGCCAACCTCTGCCAAGGACCACCCCAATGCAGGCACAATGGTGGTAGGGACAGAAGCTAATCATGAGCCCACCAGCCTGGGCCCCCTCACTAAGGCTGATCTAACTACTGCCACTGCTATGGATCTACCCTACTGTAACACTGAATCCCCGACATGGTACCAGCCAGCTGCCTGGTAACAAGCTGATTACATTCCACTCAGGAAGGGAAGCAATTTATATTGACTGAAATCAACACAACACATATTATGGGGATAGGTTTGCCTCTCCTGCTTGCATGGCCTCTGCCAGCACCACTGTCTGAAAGCTCACCGTATTTTATCCACCAACACGGTACAGCACATAACATTACCTCAGACCAAAACGACTCACTTTTTAAAAAAGGAGGTGCAGTAGTGGGCAAATGATCATGAGATTCACTAATCCTAATGTATACCTCACCATCCAGAGCCGCCGACCTGAAGAGAGACAGAAGGCATGGTCTTTGGAAGGTGCAGCTAACGCACCAGCTTGGAGATGCATGTGGTCAACCATAGTGCCAGAAGAGGAAGATTTCTTTTTTAATATGATAAAGGGTGAGTATCCAGATTATTTTTAAGTTCTTATTTTGAAATAATTCTACGCACAGAAAATTACGAAAATGGTAGAGCAAATTCCTATTACCTTTCCCCTAGTTTTCATTAATGTTTAGGTCATAGATAACAATAGTACAATGATCAATACTAAGAATTGGTAAAGTACTAACTGGTACAGTTAGATAATTGGTATGATAGTAAACTACAAATTGGATTTCACCTATTTTTCCACTGACGTCTTCTTGTTTGGGGTGGGTGGGTGGGTATTTATTTGTTTGTTTGATCCAGGATCTAATTCAACATCCCACACTGTATTTAGTTGTTTTGTTTCCTTTGTCTCCTGCAACCTATGACAATTTCTCAGTCTTTCTTTGTCTTTCTGACCTTGATAGTTTGAGTACTAGTCAGTTACTTTATAGAATGTTCCTCAATTTTAGTTGTCTGATATTTTCTCATGAGATTAAAGTCATGTGTTTTTGGCAAAAATACCAAAGACACAATGTGCCCTTCTCATATAGCATATCAGCAATATAAGATGTTGATATATCTTATTACTGGTGATGTTAACCTTGATCACTTAGTTTAGGTGGTGTCTGTGTGGTTTCTGCACTGTGAAGTTACTGTGTTTCTTTTTGAACTTAATAAATATATTGGGGGAGATCCTTTAAGACTGTGGCCAAGGCAAGTCACAAAGCAAGCCTCAATTTAATAGGCACGAAAATAGACTGCACTTCTGATAAGAAAACCTGCAAAGCCATGTTGCAGAGGGCATGGAGACAGGTAGGCCATTCGTTGGGGCCACTTCTTTTTCATAATGCCCTCCAAATCCCACTGAGATATGAATTACTTCTGATACAAAAATAAGCTTCCTTCATGCTATTTGGCAAAACGTGGCCAACAGGTGGACACAAAGAAGTAATTGTTTGTGTATAAGGAAGGAGAAGATAGATATTACCTCAATGGTTTTCAGTATTGCTTTTCTAGAAAAACAAAATAAAATACAAAACCCGTTTCCCATGGCATAAAAGAAACATTGTAGGTCATTATATAGTAAAGGGTTAACTAGGCAAGCATGGGTTGTCTAAAACCTGTACCTTATGAAGAAAGGTTTGACTGTTGCCCAGCTCTTTGGAGATAACCTCTAAGATCATGAAATATCTACCTGATAGATTGTCTTTCTTTACCTGGAGGCCTTGGGCCAGCCAGATAGTTCATACTTGCAATGTGGTTTATGCTGGGGGCCTTGGGGCACATGGCATTATTTTGATTTCTGCTAGGTCTGGAGACTTTGATCAGCTGTGTGAGCAGTCAGACATACCTATATGAACAACCCCCAATAAAAACCCTGGACACAAAGGCTCTGGTGAGCTTCTGGTTAGCGACACTCCATATGTGTTGTCATACATCATTGCTGGGAGAATTAAATACTGTGTGCATGACTCCACTGAGAAAGGACAACTGGAACCTTGTGTCTGGTGTCTCCAGGACGCTGTCTTTGTACCTTTTTCCATTGCTGATTTTAGTCTGTATCTTTTTGCTGCAGTAAACTGTAACCATGAGTATAACAGCTTGCTCAGTTCTATAAGTCCTTCTAGAGAATGACTAGACACAGTCATATTATCATTTTGAAACCATTAACAGATTATCATTGTCAGAATTAAAAGTTGTTGACTTCTCCAGGTTTTAGTTTTTCCATTTGTAAACAGGTATTTAGACTAACAGACCCCTGATCCTTTCTATTTCTAGATCTACTTGTAAAATATGGGAAGTTTTGATCCAACTGCTTCATTTTGTTATAATACTTTGCCCAGTAATACTCATACCCATGTCTTTCTGGCCTATATGAAGTTATCTCTAAACCCTCTATAAAAATAATATATCTAGTACTAAAGCTTATTCAGAATGACTATGACCCTTTTTTTCTTCTCAATGTGGGATAAATAGGATATTTTTTTGGTGTTTCTCCACAAGGAGAGGATAGAACAAGGAACTAACTGGAGTTCTTTACAGTCCCAAGACCTGGCCAGCAGGAGAGATGGACTGAAGGAGCAGCACCTACTCTGACATTATGCAGGGGTACTTGCTCCACTCAGGTGGGCAGCAATGAAAAGTTGGGTGATGCTGATAGCTGCCCACTCCAGTGGGATGCAGGATTAGGCAGCACTTGGTACACTCAGGTAGACGGGACTACAGAATTGGATGATACTGGTAGTAGTTGGGTTTCAAGCATCATTAGTTCTTACCCCAGTCATTCATTCATTCCTCACTTATACCAAGCACAGTGCTGGGAAGGCAGAGATAAATGAGACAAGACAGTCCTCGTATGCCCAGAGGATTCTTGGATGAAACCTTTCTAAGCCATTGGCCATGTAAGAACCCATTCTTCGAGGAGAACGATGGACTTGTCAAATGCTCACTAAATTAACTGGATTTTGCAAGGGTCAGGCTGTTCCATTCCCCAGAGTTAATTTATGTTAAACATAAAGGAAAGTGAGCATGCGATATTTACTTTGCTCCATATCAGGAGAGTTTTTGCAGGCTTCCTACTTTGTAATTTGCCATGAGAAAAATAGATTGAAGGCCACTTCTTAGAGCCCCAAATGTGGAGAGAAAAGCTGTGATTAGATGTTATTCTTTCCCATCATCTCAGATATAAAAGAGGGAGGCAGGTTGATTTACAGGGAAGGGTTGGTGACTAGATGGAGTGGTGTTATTAGATGTTGGAAGTAATCCAAGGAAAGGAAGATCCATCAGTAGGGATCTGATTATGGAGCCTATCTGATTATGGAGTCTTGACTCAAACCTCACCTGTTCAGTAAAGCCTTCTCTGTCCACTCTATTAAAAAATGAACCCCCCGCCCAGTACTCCTGATACAAACTTCTTAGCAGTGAATGCCACCTGACACACTGTATATTTCCCTCAGTGTTTATTGCCTGTCCTCCCAACTAGAATGCAAGCTTACAAGGGGAGAGAGCTTTGTATCTCATGCATAGCTGTGCCCTAGCACAGTGTCTGCCACCATGCAGTTGCTTGACAAACCTTGATTGCAGGAATGCTGAACAAAAGAGTAGGAAATGAAGACACCTAGGGAAGATACCTGAATCCATCATGCAGTACCTTAGAAAAAGAATCATTTTAAGACCTGGTAAGGAGAGGGGAATCTCTGTTAACATTGGCCAACAATTTTTTTTTCCAACAATTTTAAAACATTGACCTTTTCAAGTTCAGAGTGCAGATGAAGGAACAGACAATTAATTAATAAAATTGAAGGTAACTGGGAAAATTTAGACTGCATGGAAATTCTTTAGAATAAACAACCCAGTGTTTTCAGCATTTGAATGACAAAGGAAAAAAAAGATATGGAGTGGGAACCTATGTATTAAAAGACATCAATCATAGGACATGGACTCATTTGGATCTTGAGTTTTAAAAATTTGAAGAAATGCATAATGTTTATGAAAAGAATTTGGAAATATGTACTCCAACTGGATACTTGAAATACTATTGAGGAAACATTATTAATGTTTTAAGTGTGATAATTGCACACAGTGATTGTGCTTTAAGTGTGAATCTGAAGACCCCTGGGGTTTCTAAGACACTACAGGGGATCCAGGAGGTCAAGATTATTTTAATAATAATACCTAGATGATGTTATCTTCCTATTTCATTGAGTTGACATTTGCCCTGATGGTGCAAAAGCAATTGGTAGGGGAAGCTGCTGGTGACACGGCAGGATTCCAGACAGTGGCACCAACCGGAACTAGTAGTCATTGCATTCTGTACTCTCACTCAGTTGCAGAAAAGAAATGTTAGTTTCACTTAAGAATGACATTAATGAAGAGGTCAGAATCATTAATTGTATTAAGTCTTAACCTTTGAGTGCATGTCTTTTTAATATTCTGTCTGATGAAACAGGAAGTATGCACAAATTACTTCTACTGCGCACAGAAGTGTGATGGTTACCTCCGGGAAAATCACCTGTGCAACTGTTTGAGTTGTAAGCTGAAGTAACTGCTTTTCTCATGGAAAACCATTTTTTTGCTTGAATTGCTGACAAATGAAGGCTGAGTGTTTGGCAGACATTTTCTTAAAAATGAATGAACTGAGCTATCACTTCAAGGAAAATAACTAACCATATTTGTCACCCAGTGATAAAATGAGCTTTCAGGTGAAAATTAGAATTTTGGTAAAAACTGGTATCTGCTTCCCAGTGCTTAAAGCTTTTCTGATGAGACCAGTGCTGATATTATTGTGGTCGTTTGATATTATATAATAAAATGTATCAACATTTAAAAGATCTTTATGACTCAGGGAGCCGGTATTTTTCAAATGACCAAGACATGATTTTACAAAATCATGGCTGGATAAATGATCCATTCAGAGTACAAGAAAGACCAAAGGATTTTAATATAACAGAGTACAAAAGTTTATTGATGAGGTCATGTGCTGTGATATATATTCTGTGCCCCATGGTAACGTCATTTGAGCAAGTAAACAAAAATAAAAATTTGCTGTCAAGGGCCGGCTGAGTGGCGCGATGGTTAAGAACTGGCTTGGGACGCCAGAGGGCCCGGTTAGGATCCCATATATGAGGGCCAGTGACACTGCCCTCTACAGCTAAGATGCTGAACAACAGCTCAACCTGTAGCTGGGCTGCTGTGAGTTGCCTGCAAAGGCTTAGGCTGCAGCCCCTGTGGCAGTGGGTTGCCATGGGCTACCGTATGTAGCCAGCAGCCAGCGTGAGCGGCCAGCAGCCTCCGTGAGCGGCCGTCCAGAAGCCGGCAACTGATCTGCCTGGCCCAGGAAGAGCGCAATGATGGTGCCAACTTGGGCCAGTGAAGCAACATCTTCCACAACTAGACTGAAGAACAAAAGGACAGCAACTTGTCTGTTCCTCTTCCCCCAATTCCCCAGTGCTGTTCCCATCCCCCCAATTCCCCAGTAAAAATCTTTAAAAAAAAAATTTGCTGTCAATATCTATGAACAAACCACACTGTTATTTATGTGTTTTGGGACATTTGCTCCACTTTAAACAGTCACTATTATTACAGTTAAAATATCTTTACATCCTATAGCAGTGCCATCCAAGCATGTACTTAATGTTGGTGCCAGTGCTTGTTGGAGCAGAAGTGGATTTTACAATATGCTTGGAAGGAAATCAGACAATCACTAGGGTATGCTGAGTAGCTGACTGAGAAGCAAGCACTCTGTGAAACCATAGTGAAAAGTCAAAAAAATTAAAAGTAATATTTAAATAAAAATATGTAATGTGTTTTTTAAAAACATCCTCCACACTTTTCCTTTATCCCTAAGGGGAAATTAATAGAAAACATTGTGGTTTTGAATTTTGCAAGTTCTTCAGAAACAGCCCACACAGAGAGTATTCTGTGTTATTATGCATAAGGCGGTAGGGAAATTTACTTTTTGTGTGTAGGGGGCGGTGGGAGATTCTTCTTTCTTTTTGTACATTTCAGTAGTCTTCAAAACATGCATAATTTTTACAAAAAATGGGATCACACTCTACCTACTGTGATCTACATTTTTTCATTTCTGGATGTATTAGACACCTCCCCCATATTCTTAGTATACATTATCATTTTCAGTGTCTCCTCAAATTCTATTTACATATCACACAATTTATTTTACTTATATCAACTGAAAGATTTTTAGATTGTTTCCAATGTTTTGCAAATATAAGCTGCAATATGAGAACATTCTTGTATATACATCTTTGTACAAGATTAAAGGCTATGATTATTTAAAATTTTGATACAATGAAGCCTTCAGAAAGATTTTCTGTATTATAGCCCTACCAGGATTGTATAAAAAATACTTTTCCAAATTGTTCCGGCCCTGGGTATCATAATTACTTTAAATATTGGCCAAATTTATAGGTCAAAATGATTTTACATATGTTATAATACTGCTCTTCTTTGATTTTTAATAGACATTTTTGATGAATTTATTCTGTATATTTCTTTTTTAATTGGCTATTCATAACTTTAGCTTATTTCTTTTATTGAGGTTAAATTAACTTGTAAGAGGAGATTATAAATTAGGACTTTTTTCTTTCATACATGTACCATATATATTTTCTCAGTTTGTCTTTAACTTTCTTTATAGCAATTTTTTTCAGAATTTAATTTTCTCTCTGCTTGAATTTGTCAATTACTTCTTTTACGAATTCTGCCTTTGGTGTCATAATGTCTCACCCAAAGAATATCAAAAACATTCCTTTATCATTTCTTTGTAAGTACTTTCATAATTTCCACTTTAAAACTTAAATCTTGAATCCAGTTTATACTTAATTGTTCTAATGTGCAGTCTTAATGTGCATTTTTTCCTTCAAATTTTTAAATTAATTACCCAGTAACAATCGTGGATTAGTCCAATCTTTCACCAGTGCTGTGAAAACAGACACTAAATTAATATATACTCCTACGTCTGTTTTTTATTTTTTTCTGGAGCCAGTACTAAAAAGTTTTCATTATTTTAGTTTTGTAATACATTTTTATATCTAATAGTTATTAGTCTCTCTTTTTAAAAAATGTCCTGATTATTCTGTTTTCCTTTCTGATGAAGTATGGAATTATTTCTTCAAATAAAAAAAATATCAAAATAGTGCAAACAATAAATAACAAAACTACCTTGCTGAGACTTTTTTTGTGTGTGTGAAATAAACATTATTTTAAATTAGTTTCAGCTGTACAACACAGTGCAATAGTTATACTTTTTACCAGACTTTGATTTTTAGTGCTTTACAGAGTTATGCAACCATCACGTCAACCCAGCTTATTTTTTTTAATTCTTGTAAAATATATATAACATGAAATTTACCATTTTAACCACTTAAGTGCGTAGCTCAGTGGTAGTAAGTACATTCCCAATGTTGTATAGCCATCACCACTATCTCTTTCAGAATCTTTTGATTATCCCGTATAGAACTATTTCATCATCCCATGCCTCCTCCTGCACCCCAGACCCTAGTAATCTCTATTCCACTTTCCCTTTCTATAAATTTGCCTATTCTAGATATTTCATAAAAGTCAAATCATACACTATTTGTCCTTTTGTATCTGGCTTATGTCACTTAACATATCTTTAAGTTTCATCCATGTTGTAGCATGTATCAGAACTTCATTCTTTTTTTGGCTGAGTAATATATATCACATTTCATTTTCCCATTCTTCTGTTGATGGGCCCTTGGGTTGTTTCCACATTTTGGGTATTGTAAAAATGCTGCTATGAACATTGGTGTACAAGTACCTTTTTGAGGCTATACATTGTACCAATTAAAAGCTAGTTTCTACCACTGTAGACCTATTAGAATGCTCCAAATCCACAACACTGACACCACCAAATGCTGACAAGGATGTGGATTTTGCATTCTTTGCTGGTGAGGATGCAAAATGGTACAGCCACTTTGGAAGTTTCTTACAAAACTAAACATATTCTTACCATATGAGCTAACAATTGTGCTCCTTAGTATTTACCCAAAGGAATAACTTGTTTTATGTCCACAAAAAACCCTGCGCATGGATGTTTACAGTAACTTTATTCATAATTGTCAAAACCTGGAAGCAACCAAGATGTCCTTCAGTAGGTGAATGGATAAACTGTGGTACATCCAGACAATGGGATATTTTTCAGCAGCTAAAAAGAAATCAAGTTATCAAGCCCTGAAAAAAACTGAGGAGCCTTGAGTACATATTTCGAAGTGAAAGAAATCAATCTGAAAAGACTTCATACTGTACGACTTCAACTATTTGACATTCTGAAAAATGCAAAGCTGGTGGAGAAAATGAAAAGATCAATGGTTGCCTGGGGCTCAGAGAGAGGGAGGGAGAAATGAATAGATAGAGCACGGGATTTTTAGGGCAGTGAAACTATTTTGTATGATGCCGCAGTGGTGGATACATGTCATTATATATTTATCAAAACCCATAGAATGTACACCACCAAGAGTGAGCCCTAATGTAAACTAAGGACATTGGGTGATATGTCAGTATACATTTGATGATAACAAACGTTCCACTCTGGTAGGGGATGCTGATAGTGGAGGAAGCTATATATGTGTAGGGGCAGATGGCATATGGGAACTCTCTATACTTTCTTCTCAAATTTTGCTATGAACCTACAAGTGCTCTCAAAGATTTTTTTAAAAGAGGAAGAAAAAAGCTAGTTGCAGTACATAATATCTTTATGGCAATTTTATTTTTTAAAAAATAAGATGTGCACTTAAATTATTTTTGGAAAGTGAGATTATGGGTACTTACTTTCTTCTTTTATACATATATTCTATTTCAAATACAGGTATCATAGATTACCTGTGCAATCTTTAAAAGGCAAGTTTTTGTATTGGGGTATATAGCGATTGTAACTCACAACCGGATTCCTCATAACCAAGGGATCATCTTGGTCAGAGCTCATCCGACCAGCTAAACAAGAAGAAGACTTTCCCGAGAGTCCCTACGGCTCGGTGGCTCGGCCCCGCATGCTTATGGGAAACGTAGTCCCGAAGACCGATGGACCACTCCTCGGAGGACCATGGGATGGCGAGCCGTCCCTTTATCTGCGCATGTGCACGGCTGCCAGCGCGCCGGCGGCTGCCCTTCCCCCACCTCTAGCCGCGAGTGGGTGACCGGGCCTTGATTTCCGCGCGTCTTGGCCTCCCCGCGTCCTGACCCAGCCTGACACTGAGCCACGAGTGGAGACTGTGCCCTTCCAGGTATGACGGGGGGGCAGCCAGGCAGCTCTGGGAGGCCTGGGGGCCGAGGGGAAGTAGATGAGGGATGGCTCATGCCCGCACCGGGTGGGAGCCCAAACTTCGTTGACTCGCTGACTGCGGTGACCCTCGGGGGCGGCGTCGGGGGGCCGCCCAGCGCTCTCCTCGGCGTAGGGTTGGCGGGCTTGGTCTGGCCGGACGTGCATGGGCGGGAACAGCGGAGGGGGAGGGCTGCTGCGAGGCTCGCTTTCCTCCCTTTGTCCGGGGAAGTGCCTCCGACCCGCGGCGAGGGTCCGGACGGGCGGGAGAGAGTCCGGAAGTCCGGACGGGCGCGCGCGTGACTAGGCCCCGCGAGTACTGGGCGAGGCCGGGGGCGGGGCCGGACACACCTGACAGTGCCCGGATGCCGCGTGCTGGTTCCCCGGCTTCGCGGTGGAGGGAGAATTGAAAGCCCCAAGTTTTCTGATACACACGACGACCTTTTTGCGAGAGTCTTTTCAACTAAGTATTCGTCTAATCCTCACACCTACTCTGGGACTTCGCTAGTATCTCAGTTTCAACAGAAGGAAAAATGGAGGCTCAGAAAGGTGGGGTGATTTGCCCAGGGTCACACAGCCGACTGGGACTTCATGATATGTGAATGGTAAATCGTTTTTCATTTATCTTTTGACTTTGCTCACTGATAATTTTTGGCATGCAAGCGTTTTGAATTTCTCTAGGATAATTTACTGCCCTTCCCCTTTATGGCACCCAAAAGCCTAAGCCACTTTGAGATTATACACGTTTTATGATTCCCCGTGGTACTTGAGAATCGCATTTTAAAAAAATTTGCTGATAATTTTATTTTGATTCCATTCATGGTTTCATTAAGTTAGAAGGAATGTTGGGTCTTACTGTAGGTCTTCCCATTTGTTAAAGTCCTCTTTTGTTTTGTCCCCCAGTAGTCTTTTATAATCTTCATAAAAGAATTGCATTTTCCTTACTTAACTTTATTTTTATGTAGTATTTTATTGCTATTGAAGAAGGAATCTTTTCCCATTATTTCATCTTTTTTCTCTTGTAGTTGTTATTTCCCACTTTTAAATTTTGTATATTTGAGATTTGTCCTTTTTTCCTTAATTAGTGTAGCTAATAGTTAGTTATTTATGTTTATTGTAAAAGAATAACTTGTTAATGTCTGTAGCATCTGTAGTAATGTCTCCTCTATCATTCTTGATATTTGTAATTTGTGTTCTTTTTCCTTGGCCACTTTGGCTAGAGGTTTATCAATATTATTAATCTTTTCAAATAACTAGCTTTTGGTTTCATTGAATTTCTTTATTTTTCTGTTTTCAGTTTCATTGATTTCTTACCTTTATTATTTTCTTCCTTATGCTTGCTTTGAGTTTAATTTACTGTTTGTTTGTTTGGTTTTTTTCTGGTTTCTAAAGGTGGAAGCTGAGGTCATTGAAACCTTTCTTCTTTTTTTATAGAAATTGTTTAATGCTATAACTGTCCCTTTTCTGCTGTAGCGAAATCCCTCAAATTTTTATATATTTCGTTTTTATTTCTATTAAATTCTATGTTTTTTTAAACTTCCCTCGTGACTTCCTTTTTTACCCATTGGCTATGTAGAAGTCTGTTTAATTTCCATATATTTGGGGATTTTCCAGATCTCTTTCTGTTACTGATTTCTAGTTGAATTCTGTTTAATTTTGTTTTATAAAGAATTTACTCCAAAATTTCAATTCTTTAAAACTTGAGGTTTGTTTTATGGTCAAGAATGTGATTTATCTTGGTGAAAATTTTAGATGTACTTTAATGACTAATGTGCTGTTGATGGTAGAGTCTTCTATAAATACTAAATGGGTCAGGGTAGTTTGAGACTGTGGTTCACTTCTGTATCCTTAATGGTTTTCCATCTGTTTCATCACTTACTGAGAAAAAGTATTGAAGTCTCCAACTACAATTGTGGATTTATCTATTTTTTTCTTTTTCTATCTTTGCATCTTGTATTTTGAAATTCTTTTGTTAGGTGCCTATACAGTTAAGATTGTTATATCTTCTTGGTGATTTGACATATTTATTATTATGTAAAATGACTATCCCTGGTAGTATTCCTTCTGAAGTCTACTTTGTCTGATAGTAATCCCTCCAGCTTTCTTTCAATTAGTGTTTGCAAGGTATATCTTTTTTCATCCTTTTACTTTTGACCTAGCTATGTTTGTATACTTAAAACAGACTGCTAACATAGAGCACATAGTTTGTAATTGCATTTTTACTTAATCTGACAACCTCTATCATTTAATTAGTGTGTTTATACCAAGTGTTGATATGGCTGGATTGAAATTTATCATCTTGCTAGTTTTTTTCTACTTGTCCTATTTGGTCTTTGTTGCTGTTTTCCCCTTTTTCCAACTACTATTGGATTTTGTGGGTATGTTTTATGATTCCATTTTTTTCTCACAATTTATTTTTTTAAAGATTTTATTGAGGAATTAGGGGAAGGGAACAGCGTTGGGGAAACAGGGAAGGGGAACAGACAAGTTGCTGTCCTTTTGTTCTTCAGTCTAGTTTCACTGGCCCATGTTGGTATTATCATTGCACTCTTCCTGGGTGAGGCAGTTACTCGTCTGCCATTGGACAGCGGCTCACAGCAGCTCACAAAAGCTCATGCTGGCTGCCGGCCAACCCCACCGCAGCCTACACTGTAGCTGGTGACTCAC
>NW_017731452.1:3186396-3189767 GCF_001890085.2 Hipposideros armiger | reverse complement strand
AAGTTGCTGTCCTTTTGTTCTTCAGTCTAGTTGTGGAGGACATCACTTCACTGGCCTATGTTGGTATTATCATTGTGCTCTTCCCAGGTGAGACAGTCCCTCACCAGCCAGTGGACAGCTGCTCACGGCAGCTCACGCTGGCTGCCAGCCACTCAGTAGCCACTCACAGTAGCTCACGGCAGCCCACTGCAGCAGGGGCTGCAGCCTACGCCATCGCCGGCGACTCACGGCAGCCCAGCTCCAGGTTGAACTGTTGTTCATCATCTTTGCTGTAGAGGGCACAGTGTCACTGGCCCTCATATGGGATCCAAACCGGGGCCTTGCTGCTCAGAGCTAGCATCCCAAGCCAACTCTTAACCAACATACTACTTGGCCGGCCTGATAGCTCATTTCTTTAGCACTGAATGATATTCTGTTACATGGGTGTACCACCATTTATCCATTCACCTATTGAAGAGCATCTTGGTTGCTTTCAAGTTTTGGCAATTATGAATAAAGCTTCATATAAACATCGTGTGCAAGCTTGTATATGGACATAAAGTTAGCTACTCGGGTAAATACTAAGGAGCATAATTGCTAGGTTATATGTCAAGAGTATGTTTAGTTCTATAAGAAACTGACAAACTGTCTTCCAGAGTGGCTGTACCATTTTGCATTCCCACCATCAATGAGAGTTCCTGTTATTCCACATCCTTGTCAGCATTTGGTGTTGTCAGTGATGGATTTGGGCTATTCTAATAGGTGTGTAGCAGTATATTGTAATTTACAATTCCCTGATGACATGATGTGGAGCATATTTTCATGTTTATTTGCTATCTTTATGTCTTATTTGGTGAGGTGTCTTTAAGATTTTTGGCCCATGTTTAAATCAGGGTGATTGTTTTTCTTATTCTTGAGTTTTTTTGTTTGTTTTTTGTTTGTTTGTTTTAGTTGAGCCATCCTGCCACCTGTTGGCAGCTCTGCAGCAGCTCATCTCGGGCTGGGACTCACACCGCTGTTGTTCAGAGCTCAAACTCTTGATCAAGCTCTTAACCAACTGAGCCACTTCTTGAATTTTAAGAGTTCTTTATATATACATTTTTTGGATACCAGTTCTTTTTTGTTGTTGTTGTTGTTTTAAGATTTTTATTGGGGAATTGGGGAAGGGAAACATTGTGTTTTTTTCCAGGGCCCATCAGCTCCAAGTCAAGTTGTTGTCCATCAGTCTTAGTTGTGGAGGGTGCAAGCTCAGCTCTAAGTCCAGTCCTCACTTTCAATCTAGTTGTGGGGAGTGGGGGGGTCGACTCCCATGTGAGAGTCGAACTTGCAACCTTGTTGCACACTGAGCCATTTGGCCACCTGTCAGCAGCTTGCGGCTGCTCAGCTCAAGGTGCCGTGTTCAATCTTAGTTACGGTGGGGGAGGGGGGGGAGATTACAGGTGACAGGGGCCGGCAGCACAGCCCACCATCCCATACAGGTGTTGAACTGGCAACTTTGCTGCTAAGAGCATGCACTCTCACCAGCTCAGTGGCAGCTCAGCTCAGGCGCAGCTCACTGGCCCATGTTGGATACCAGTTCTTTATAAGCTATATGTTTTGCAATGATTTTTCCATGTAGGCATAGGTTTATTTCTAGGTTCTCTGTTCTATTTGTCTATGTGGGGGTTGTTTTATACCAGTACCATGCTGTTTTGATTACTATAGCCCTGAAGTATATTTTCATATCAGGTAGCATGATACTTCCAACTTTGTTCTTTCTCAGTGTTGCTTGAGTTATTTGGGGACTTTGGTGGTTCCATATAAATTCTAGGATTATTCTAGTTCTGTGAAAAATGCCATTGGTATTTTGATAGGTATTGCATTAAATCTATAGATTGCTTTGGGAAGTATAGACATTTTAATGATGTCAGTTGTTCCTATTAATTAGCATAGCATAGCCTTCCATTTCTTTGTATCTTTTTCAGTTTCTTTGGTGTCGTAATAGTTTTCTGAGTACAAGTTTTTTACCTCCTTGGTTAAATTTATTCCTAGGTATTTTACTCTTTTTTGATAAGCTGTATATGGGATTGTTTTTTAAATTTCTCTTTCTTATAGTTCTTTATTGGTATATAAAAATGCAACCTATTTCTGAATATTAATTTTGTATCCTGCTACTTTACTGAATTCATTCTAATAGTTTTTTGGTGGAATCTTTATATAAGGTTCTCTATATGTAGTATCATGTCATTTGCAAATAATACTTTTACTTCTTTTCCAACTTGGATTCTTTTCATTTCTTTTTCTTTCCCTGGTTGCTTGGCCAGGTCTTCCAATACTATGTTGACTAACGGTGGTGAAAGTGGACATTCTTGTCTTGTTAAACTAAACTTGTTAAACTTGGAAAAACTTTAAGCTTTTCACCATTGAGCCTGATGTTAGCTGGGGGTTTATCATGTATGGCCTTTACTGCATTGAAGAATGTTCCCCACTTTACTGAGAATTTTTATAAGTGGATGCTGGATTTTGTCAAATAAATTTTTAGCATCTATTGATATGATCATAGGATTTTTATCCTTCATTTTGTTTATGTGGTGTATCACGTTAGTTCATTTGCGGATATTGAACCAACCTTTCCTCACAGGAATAAGTCCCACTTGATAATGGTGTATGATCTTTTTAATTTATTACTGAATTCAGTTTGCTAATACTTTGTTGAGGATTTTAGTATCTGTCTTCATCAGGGGATATTAGCCTATAATTCTCTTTTTGTAGTGTCTTTGTCTGGTTTTGGTATCAGAGTAATGCTTGCCTCATAAAATGAGTTGGGGAGCCTTCCATCCTCTTCAATTTTTTGGAATAGTTTTAGAAGGATAGGTACTAATTATTCTTTGGATGTTAAGTAAAATTCACCTGTGAAGCCATCTGGTCCAGGACTTTTGTTCGGAGTTTTTTGACTACTTATTCAATTTTGTTAGTAATAATTGGTCTGTTTAGATTTTTTGTTTCTTCCTGATTCATTCTTGGGTGGTTGTGTTTCTAGGAATTTATCCATTTCTTCCAGATTGTCCAGTTTGTTGGCATATGATTATTCATAGTATTTTATTATACTCCTATATATTTCTGTGGTGTTGGTTGTCACTTTTCTCTCATTTCTGATTTTATTTATTTGGGCCCTCTTTTTTTTTTTTTTCTTGATGAGTCTGGTTAATGGGTTATCAATTTTGTTTACTTTTTCAAAGAACCAGCTCTTGGTTTCTTTGAGCTTTTCAATTTTTTTTTTTTTAAGATTTTTAAATTTTTTTATTGGGGAATTGGGGGGATGGGAACAGTGCTGGGGATTTGGGGGAAGGGGAACAGACAAGTTGCTGTCCTTTTGTTCTTCAGTCTAGTTGTGGAGGACGTTGCTTCACTGG
>NW_017731452.1:3177659-3180156 GCF_001890085.2 Hipposideros armiger | reverse complement strand
TTTTTTTCTGTGTTGGCTCTAGAGTTTATGATGAACATCTTGAGTTAATCACAGTGGACCTTTAAATAATATTATACTGTG
This sequence comes from Hipposideros armiger, assembly GCF_001890085.2. Taxonomy (NCBI): domain Eukaryota; kingdom Metazoa; phylum Chordata; class Mammalia; order Chiroptera; family Hipposideridae; genus Hipposideros; species Hipposideros armiger. Next base: position 3,180,075 of record NW_017731452.1, on the reverse strand, counting down.
TAAAGTAAGATCCTTAAAATAGTGTACTCCGAATTTTATCTCACTTTTTGTGCTATTATTTATCTTCATTTTAATCATCCCAGAGATCTTTATTTCTTTGTGTAGATCTAGGTTTCTAGATCCTTATTTCTTTGTGTAGATCTAGGTCTGGCATCATATGCCTTCTATCTGAAGAACTTACTTAAATATTTCTTATAGTACAGGTCTGCAGTAATGAATTATATTTTTGTTTATTTGTAAAGGTTTTTATTTCACTTTCATTTTTGAGAGAGATTTGCTGGGTATAAAATTCTGGGTTGATAGTTTCTTTTGCTTTTTTAAAGCACTTTAAAGATGTCAGTACATTGTCTTCTGTTGTGTATGTTTCTGATGAGAAATTGGCTGTGTTTATTTATCTTGGTTCCTCTGTATATAATGTTTCTGTTTTACCTCTGGCTGCTTTCAAGCCTTTAACTTTGATTTTCAGTGGTTTGAATATTATATGTCCATGTGTGTCTTTTTGTTGTTGTTGTTGTTGTTGTTGTTGTTCTTGGTGTTTAGCCTGTTTGGATAAATTGCATGAACTTCTTGGATCTGTGGTTTGATGTCACTCATTATTTCTGGAAAATTCTTGGCCATTGCGTCTTTAAATATTTCTGTTCCATCCTTTTTTCTCCTTTTGGGATTTCATTGGCCTGTTTCTTAGGTCATTTGATATTGTGCCAGAGCCCTCAGATAGTTTGTATTTTTTTTTCCCTTTCACTTTCTCTTTGTATTAAAATTTGGGTAATTTCTTTTGATCTGTCTTCAGATTTCCTAAAAATTTCCTCAGCTCTGTTGAGTCTAATAATGAACCTGTTAAATATATTCTTTCAACTTAGTTACTATGCTTTTGTTTCTTAGCATTTCTATTTGATTTTTTTTTGCAGTTTTCGTTTCTTCTGAAATTCTCTATTTGTTCATGTTGTCCACCTTTTCCATTAAAACCTTTAAAATATAAATCATAGTTACTTTAAATTCTGTATGTTAATTTCATCAGTTGATTATTTTTTCTTTTGATAGTGGGTGGTCTTACTCGTGCCTTTTTGAGTGTTCATAATGTTTGATTAAAAGCGAGTGCCAACAGGATGAACCTTTCTGCCCCTTCTGAAGAGGGAAAGTGACTACCCCAGGAAGTGGTGTTTTCCCAGGTGATATACTGGGATTTCTAAACAGGTTACTGTAGGAGTTCTGAGACAGGTCAGATCTTTAATAACAATATCTTCCTTTTTTTGCTTTATTTCAGGTCTGCCTTCATACTTCTGTGCCTTTACCCAAAAGCTGCAGAAAATGAATAACTCCCAGGTGAGTTGTTTGTTGATTTCCAATTTTGTTTTTTTGGTACACTTGAGGAAGTTTATAAGGATCAAGAAAATGAAACGGAAAAGCATTGATGACTGAAACTCAAGGAAAACATACTAAGACTAACTGGTCAATACTAGCAGCTGAAAAGCAAACCAAGTAAATTAAGTGTCTTCATTGATTATGAACACTGTTTTCTTTGTTCTCTAGCATTAGGTCTGAATAAATTTTATGGACCTTCATTTAGATAGTGGTTTGGACAGCATCTCCAGAAACAACCCAAATTTAAAGGGTTATCAATTTGCCTGTGGTTATTTCATATAGCATTCTTAAGTGCAATTGCAGGGGTTTATTATGTGTAGTTTGTTTTTCTAATCAGATTAGCATGATGCCAGGGAACTCAGTAAATATCTGGGTGTGTATTTAAATTCTTTCCTAACCTCAAGTATCATTGTTACTACTTTCTCAAGTAACTTCCCAGAGTTTATTTGTACATATTTATTAAGTACATATATACGTTATTATTATAAGAGCATATTTATCATACTGTTCAGTATAAATGTATTTTGTTTTTAATTAATAGACTTCATTTTTTAGAGCAGTTTTGAGTTACAGAAAATTTGAGTGGAAAGTACAGCGTTCCCATATACTCACTCCCTCTACACACACACTTTCTCCTATTACTAACTTCTTACATTAATGTGATACACCTGTTAACAATTGATGAGCCAGTATTGACACTTTAACTAAAGTCCATAGATTACATTGTGATTCACTCTTGGTTTTGTACATTCTATGGTTTTTGACAAATATATAATGACATGTATTCATCATTATAATATCATACAGAATAGTTTCACTGCCCTAAAAATCTCCCCTGCTCTATCTATTCATTCATCCCTCCCTCTCCCTGAGCCGCTGGCATCCACTGATCTTTTTAGTGTCTCCATAGTTATGCTTTCCCAGAATGTCATATAGTTGGAATCATACAATATGTAATCTTTTCAGATAGATTTCTTTCACTTACAAGTACGCATTTAAGGTTTCTCCATGTCTTTTCATGGCTTGATAGCTCATTTCTTTTTTTAAAGATTTT
>NW_017731452.1:3071096-3173424 GCF_001890085.2 Hipposideros armiger | reverse complement strand
ACTTTTTTGAGTGTTTTTAGGTTTATGGTTGATGCCTTTTATCAAATTTGGAAAATTCTCAGGTGTTATTTCTTCAAATATTATTTTTATCCCATTCTTTTTTTTCCTCTTCTTCTGGGGCAATACATTATCCTTTTTTGTTTTTTCTTTCAGCATAGGTAATAATGCATTGGACTTTTTACTCATGTCTCATACCTCTTATGTTTTGTTTCTTCCTCCAGTGCTTCAGTTTGAGTCTCTTCTATTGAACTGTCTTCAAATTCATAATTCTTGTCTTCTGTTGTGTCCAGTTGCTAGTAAGTCTATACAACGAATTTTTAATTTCATTTACTACATTTTGCAGTTCTGGATTATCCATTTGCTTCCTTTTTGTAGATTCTGGTTCTTTGTTGAACTGTGCTATTTTTATTCACATTGTCCATTTTTCTCTGTATGACTTTACATACTACTTACTTTACAGTTAATCTGAAGGCTTTGTGTGCCAACCCTAATACATGGATTATCTCTACATCTGCTTTTGAGCTGTTTATCTCTTGATTTTGTCTTTGTTTTTTGCTTTTTCACACATCTAGTAATTTTTGTTTGTATTATGCTGGACATGTTGTATGACACATAACTCCCTCTAAAGAATGTTAAGTTTTGTTCTGGCAGTAATTTATCTGGAAGAATAAAACTGCTCTCCGCTAGTCCTGGAGGCTTGCTTGGCCTTTAACTACACGTATTAGAAACCAACCAAAGAGCTGAGATGAATTTTTATGTGGAATTTTAGAACCCTTTCTCTATGGCTTCCTTATCTCCCATTATCCTGCTCCCAAATCCCAGTTGCTTTGCAGACCCAAATGCCAGTTCTTATTTTTAAAATTTATTCCATGTAGCAATACTGCCACTTTCTGATTGGGCTCTATTTGTGTCATGGTTTAAAATACTTTTAGGGACATTTTTGCTGGATATAGAATTCAAGGTTGATTTTTTTTTTTCTTTCAGCAGTTGCATCATCAGTGTGGATGTGAAGCACACCCTCCTGTCACTAATTTTAGCCCTGCAATGGTTGCTGTCCAATGCTTGCAAATTGTTTCATTTATTTTGTCCAGCTTTTATTGTTTTTCCTCAGGTTTTTGAAGTCATTGCTTTTTAGTGTTATAGTCAGGAAGTCCAAAGTCCTATCTCTGTATCAGGATGTGACCTGTTCCATTCTCTCCTGAAACTTGTAGGCGTTTTTTCTTTGTACCCTGTGTTCTAAAATTTTTTGGCAATTTGCTTTTTCCTTACATTTTACCTGATAGTCCTTAAGATATTTTTTGTTCTTTACTTACATTTTAAAATTTGATTTTGTGAAGTGTGAAAATGCTCAGTAATACAAATAAGAGAAAATTAGGTTAAGCTATATAAAATTGTCAGATTTGTATGTCAAAACAGTTGAATGTCATCAATTTCAATATGGTTCAACTTAATGAGTATCAATCTGTTACACCATCCAGCAGTCAATACTTACCATCTTATTTGCTTCCACACATTAAATATATTGAAGTTTTTTTCTTTGTGTTACACAATTCATACATGAATTCTTTCTCTCTCTGTTGTGGATCTGCACTTCCCAGTGTGCTGTCACTCTTGGTATTAGGGCACCTAACTCAGTGCTAAAATCTTCTTGATTATTAAAATCAGTCTTCTCTCCTTAGAGGTTGCCAATGTTAAAAGCTTTGTGTGGGTGTGTCTAATCCTCTTTTTAAATACTTTTATATGTGTTAAGTAGAACTAAATGTGTGTGTGTGTGTGTGTGTGTGTGTGTGTGTGTGTGTGTATGGAATTCTGTTTTAACTAATTATTAACATTATTCTGCAAACTTTTCTGTGCCTTTTGAGACTAAGTTTCCTTGTTGTAAAAAGTATGTTGTTGTTGTTTTTAACTTCTCTGAGGGTCTTAATCTTTTATTAAACGTTTATTCCATTCTATTTTGATTACTGATTTTCTTGACCCACTTTTCGTCTTCTACTGTTCAGAATATGTTTCCATCCTTTTAAAGGTTTATCTTACTCTTTCATTGCTTACTTAAATGTATGTTTGAAACAAAGTTTAAGGTTAATCACAATTTACAGAGTACTTTCTCTCTGCCACAACTTTCAGGTTGCTAGCATCTAAAAATTAGTTTCAGCTTATTACTTAACACCTCCTCCCCCTATTCCATATATGCGTATTTTAACAACATATTTTGCTGATTTGCTCCCTGTTGCTTTTTGCACTCAACTGATTTGTGCTAGGTTTAATTTTTTTTCTTTTTGGAGTACATCCTTTGATAGTAGTAAGAATACCTAACACAACGTTTATTATTTAGCAGTCATCATTTCAAATTGTCAAACTGTGGCCCATGGGCCAGATGGCCTGCTGCCTTGCTACAAATGGTTTTTAGTATTAGCATTTAGTATTTGGTGTTAGTATTTAGTGTTTGGTATTGATCTCAGGCACAGATGACCCATCACCTGCATTCTCTGCCTAGTGGTTAAAGACGCCTGTAGGATGCCATGAAATAAGGCTGATTAGGTTACCTGCAACATTTTTAAATGGTTGGGGAAAAAAATCAAAAGAAAAGTAGTGTTTTAAATGTGACAATTATATGAAATTCAAATTTCTGTGTTCATAATCAAGTTTTATTGGAACACAGCTATGCACATTTGTTTATACATTGCCTGTGTGTGCTTTTGTGTACAATAGCAGAGTTGATTAGTTGTAGTGGAGACTACATATGGCCTGCAAAACCTAAAACATTTACTACTTGGCCCTTTATAGAAAAACTTTTTCAACTCATATTCTAGTATTTTTAGCATTTTAAAGATATTCTGTGATTTTTGTGGCTTTCATTGTTTCTGTTTAAAAGTCAGCTGTCAGCCTTACTGTTTTGTCTCTGAATGCAGTGCATATTTTTCCCTTTCGTTTTTTTAGCAGTTCAATTTTATGATAATGTGCCAAAGTGTGGTTTTCTTTGTATTGGGTTGTCGGAAAAGTCATGACATATTTTTTCTGTTTTTCGTTGTAAAAAATGCATCATGACTTTTCCGACAACCCAATATTTATTTTTCTTGGGATTCGTGGTGTTTCTACGGTCTGTTATGAGCTGTCTTGGAAAATTTTAAGGTATTATCTCTTCAAGTATTGTTTCTCTTTGTATTTTCCTCCCCTATTTGGACTCCAGTGCAAATATGTTAGACCTTTTTAGTTTGTCCCATAAGCAGAGTGAAATAAGTGCACAAGAGAAAAAAGTACTTCAGGGTTTAAAAGAGAGCAGGACTCTATTTTCATCCATGGGAAAGAGGGATGAAAAATAAATTTGGGGGGACTGGCCGAGTGGCTCAGTTGGTTAAGAGTTGGCTTAAGAGCGTGAGCTCTGAGCAACAGGGCTGCCGGTTCGATTCCCACATGGGCTAGTGATGCTGCGCCTGAGCTGAGGTGTCCCTGAGCTGCCAACAGGTGGCAGGATGGCTCAGCTGGTGTAACAACGAGATTGCCTGTTCAATGGTGGGCTGTGCCCACCTGCAACTAAGACTGAACTTGGCATCTTGAGCCGAGCTGCCACCCGGATGGCTCAGTGGATAGAGCGTGCGCTCTTAACAACAAGGCTACTGGTTCGACTCCCGCATGGGATGGTGGCTACGCTCACTCGCAACCAAGATTGAACACAGCACCTTGAGATTAGAGGCCACGAGCTGCCAATGGGCAGCCAGATGGTGACTGGTGCCCTCCACAATGAACACTGAAGAACAACAACTTGGCTGGTCCCGTTCCCCAATTCTCCAACACTGTTCCCCTCCCCCAATTCCCCAATAAAAAAATCTTTAAAAACAAAAAAGAAGAAATTTGGATGATGTTGAAAACTGAGCTAATCATTAGTTTATTGCAATAGATAATAACCATTTCTAATTATATAAAGCTTTACTTTAGGAAAATTGTTAGCTTTAGGATGTGGGAGAAAATAAGAGGAAGCTTTTGTAATAGCTGGAGTGGTTGTGGAAACAGGAAGCAAAGGAAAGACTTGAGGGGAGCCCATGTCGGTGAAGACTGATCTTGGTCTTTGTGTCCCTAGTACTTAATTTAGTCCCTAGGAAGTTTCCTAGTGATCCTGTTTTTTGAACTATAATTTCAGAAGTGACCTGAAAATGGAGAATAAATATTTACTATTGGGAAAATCATGACTCTGTAATTGTTGACCCCATGGTATTGATCTCAGGCACAGATTACCCATCACCTGCATTTTCTGCTCCCATGCCAAGTGGCTAAAGATTCCAATAAGATACATGAAATAATACTAATTAGGTTACCTGCAATTTTGTACACTATAACTAGGTCATTTGTAGTACTCAGACCTTTATCTTATCTTTTTTTTCCTCTTACTTCCTATATATAACTTTTCCTGAGGCTAGGAGTTATGTGTGGGAAGTGGTAGAAAGTTATTGAGGCCAGGTTTTGAAGATGGTGACAAGTGTAATCTAGATTTTGTAGGTATGTAATCTTAGAGGGGCAATGACAATTTAGAAGAAATAGAAGAAGTTAAGGAATTGGAAGTCATAACTGAAGATGGAAGATACAGAGGGTGCCAAAAAAATGTATACACATTTTAAGAAAGGAAAACTGTATTAAAATTATAACACTCAGTATATACCGACAACAAAAGATGAATACAAGTCATGTTTGATTTCTGCAATTACAAGAGGCGATCAAAGTGGTTACCATCAGCATCTAGACACTTCTGATTACAGCAAACTAGTGCTTGAGCAACATTGACCAAAGTGGCCACTTGTATACATTTTTTTGCACCCCTGGTATATATTGTAGATTCAAAAGAGAAAACATGTGAATAGGTAAAAGCAGATTCGTATACTCAGAAGTAAATTTAGAGGTGAACGTTTCAGATGTATAACAATTGGAAGAGTTGAAGAGGGGGTGTTAAAAATGATCTGCTCTGGGTGTCAAATATGCTAGGTACACCTCTACTCATGGCCATAGGATTTCTGCCCAGAACACCAAATTCATTCCGGATTGAAACTGCATCTGTCAGGACAGAAGCAAGTCTTTGAGGTCAGTCATGTTTGATATCCCTTTTAATGCTGTGCTATCAGAATTGTGTTTTATCTACAATTTTTGGAGCAGTTTTGTTTGTATAAAGTATAGAAAACAGCATTATGAGAAAAAGTATTTTTGTATTTGATGGTAGAGTCATTTCTAAATCAATGTAAATTAAGCCAGTGATGTGCCACAGGTTTACACCTTTGTTGGTCTGACAGTGATGCAAAAGTTCTTAGTGTACTTACCATGTGGCAACATGGTGTGGATGGTTTTGCAAGTTATCAAATGGTCTTCAGTTTTTTTCTCATAACTTCTTTCTGGTTTTGATTAATACTTGGTTATCTAGTTCCTTTTGTGACTTTTTTTTCGTATTTATATGCTTCATCATTTCTTTTGTTTCATGGGGATTGTTTTATTATAGTGCAAAGTATTATACACAGTATTTAAAATGTACATGTGAGATATATATGTCACTCACTGTTCAGGCCAAGAAACAGAAATTAGCCAGCATTCTAGAAGCTCTTGTGAAATTCTCCCTGTGTAACTGGAATTAGTTCATTTATAGTACTCAATTGTTTTAATGTACCACAAGAAATTAATCCATTGATGAGCATTTGTTTTTCTAGCTTTGGGCTCTTAAGTAAAATGCTGTGAACATTTTTTATACTTTTAAAATTTGTATTTATTTTTAAAATTGAGATATAATTGACATATTAGCTTTGGGTGTACAACACAATAATTTGGCATTTGTATATACTGCAAAATAGTCACCACAATAAGTGTAGTTATCATCAATCACATTAAGATTTTTGTTGTTGTTATGAGAACTTTTAACTCATAGCAACTTTCATATATGTGATACTGTGTTATTAACTATAATCACCATGCTGTACATTACATCCCCACGACATATTTATTTTACTACTGGAAGTTTATACCTTTTAACTCTCTTCAACATTTCCGCCCACCCCCGCAACCACCAATTTATTCTCTGTATGTGACCTCAGTTTGTTTGGTTTCACATATAAGTGAGATAATATGGTATTTGTCTTTGTCTTATTTCACTTAGTACAATGCCCTCAAGGTGCATCCATGTTGTCGTAAATGACAAACTTTCCTTTTTATAGCTGAATAGTATTCTGTGTATATATACCTCATTTCTTTTATCCATTCACCCATTGATTGACGCTTAGGTTTTCGTATCTTGGCTATTGTAAATAATGCTGAAGCGAACATGGGGCTGCATATATCTTTTGGAATTACTGTTTTTATTTTCTTTGGCTAAATACCCAGAGGTGGAATTGTGGGATTATATGGTAGTTCTATTCCTAGTTTTTTGAGAAGTCTCCATACTGTTTTCCATAGTGGTTATACGGTTTACATTCCCACCAGTACTGTAAATTCTTTTCTCCACATCCTTGCCAACACTCGTTATTGATCTTTTTGATAATAGCCATTCTAACATGTATGAGTTGATATTGTATTGTGATTTTGATTTGCATTCCCTGATTGGTGATGTTGAACACCTTTTCATGCACCTGTTGTCCATCTTTATGTCTTCGGAAAAATGTCTGTTCAGACATTTTTAATTGGGTTGTTTGGTTTTTTGCTATTGAGTTGTATGAGTTTTTAAAATATATTTTGGATATTAACCCCTAACACATATAGGATTTGCCAATATTTTCTCTCATTTGGTCAGTTGCCTTTTCATTCTCTTGATTTCCTTTGCTGTGCAGAAGCTTTTTAATTTGATGTAGTCCTGCTTGTTTAATTTTGCTTTTCTGCCATTTTTATGACTTGGAAATGGTGGGGAGATCTTTAATTATGCCTGCTATGTTGTCTTATAATTGGAAGTTCATCTTCTGTCTTTAAACATTCAAAGCTGAAATACAGATACACCCAGTTCCAACGTGTATTTGTGTAAACTTCCCCACACCCAACAAGCAACACTCGGACACCAGCATGGTACAAAATGCAGCTCCATTCTGACAGTCTTCCTCAAAATAGAATCACCTCCCACAGGTTAAGGGTTCAGTCCTACAAGACTGCCCCCGCCCCCAACTTCAGATGCCAGTCTCAAGCCCACATTGTTATACCTGTGCTTCTGACCAGCTGGCTACAGATTGGAGGTGTCAACAACAGCCACCATCCGCCTCTTACTCAGGATGCCAGTCACAAGCCCAGGCTACTTCCTATACTTCTGACTGGCTATAAATCAGAGGGTCCCAGACCCCCCTCCTTGGGATCAATTAATTTGCTAAAACAGCTCACAGAACTCAGAGAAACATTTTTTTTTTTGGTGAACATTTTTTTTTATTGTGAAATACATTTTTAGAATTAGTTTCAGCTGTACAACACAGTGCAATAGTTACACTTTTTACCCCTCGAGGTGACAACTCCCCTCCCCCAATATCATACATATCTATTACAATTCCCTTGACTCCACTCCTACACTATACTCCACATCTTGTGACTATATATATTCACTTATAGTTGACATACAATATTATACAACATCAGCTTCAGGTGTACAGTGCAGTGATCAAGCCTCTACCCCATCCATGATGCGGTCTCCCTAGCAAGACATGTGACCATCTGACACCCTACAAAATATTTACAACATTATTGATTATATTCCTCGAACTGTCTTTCATGTCCCTGTGGCAATATTGTAGTTACGTATTTATGCTGTCTAATCCCTTCCCCTTCTCCCTCATCCCCTCCCTCTCCCAACTAGCAGCCATCAGTTGTTCCTGTATATCTCTGAGACTATTTCTGTTTACTTTGCTCGTTCATTCAGTTTTTTTAGATTCCACATATAAGTGAAATCATATGGTGTTTGTCTTTCTCTGACTGACTTATTTCACTTAACATAATAGCCTCTAGGTCCATCCATATCATCCCAAATGGTACGATTTCATTCTTCTTTATAGCAGAGTAATACTCCATTGTATAAATGTACCACAGGAGGACATTTTGTTTACTGGATCACTGGTTCATTGTCAAAGGATGTAACTCAGGAACAGCCAGATGGGAGAGATGCGTAGGGTGAGGTATGGGGACGGGTGCGCAGCTCCCATGTCCTCTCCAGGGCACCACTCTCCCTGCTCCTCCATGTGTTCACCAACCCAGAGGCTCTCCGAACCCTGCCCTTTTAGGTTTTCATGGAGGCTTCATTACCGAATCGTTATGATTAAATCATTGACCACTGGCACTTCAGTCAACCTCCAGCTCCTCTCCCCTCCTCAGGTCAAGGAGTAGGACTGAACGTTCCAAACTTCTAATCCCATGGTCTCCTGTGACCAGCTCCCATCCTTAGGTGCTTTCAAAAAGTTGCCTCATTAACATAACAAAAACTTTTATCACTCTCAACACTTAGGAAATTCCAGGGGTGTTGGGAGCTATGAGCCAGAAACTGTGGACCAAAATCAAATACAGAGGGTGCCCAAAAAATGTATACACATTTTAAGAAAGGAAAACTGTATTAAAATTGTAATACTCAATATATACCGATAACAAAAGATGAATACAAGTCACCTTTGACTTCTGCAATTACAAGAGGTATTCAAAGTGGTTACCATCCGCATAATTTTAATACCGTTTTTACAAAGGGTAATTTCTGCTTGGTTTTCAGAGTTTTTCCCATGTCTGCTGTTTCTTAAAATTAATCAGCCTAAAACAGCCAGTATTTCCAAAGAGGCATATTGTGTGGTGGCAAACTCTACTCCCCTTTGCAGGTATCTCGTATGCTTATGCTAAGAGATAGTATCATTCTCTTGCTCTGAGCCTCTCTTGAAGTATTAATAAAATGTTGGATTTCCCTTTTTGCGTAACCCACTTGTTCATCCCTTTACCCTCAGCTATTATTTCTCCTTATCTCCATCTTTTATCTTTATCTTTACCCAGACTTTTCCACCCTAGGAAGCGGCATCAGGTTCACCACCGTGTTGGTCTAGATTGCTGGCAGCAGTACTAGTCTAGCAAGTGCTCTCCGCACTCCACTCCCACTCGTGTAGTGCAGGATTACATGGATGCAAGACTAGTAGGCATTCTTAACCACTAGACAACACCGTATCTACTGTCAGCCCCAACTTTGCCAAATGGGATGAAGGCACAGTCCACCCCATCAGGCCCATAGGAATGCTTACAGATTGAAAGGTACAGTTACAGTTTCTTGCTTAGGAATCATCCCTGCTTCCGGCACCCACAGTTGCAGCCCTGGTCCTGGAACCTGTGGGTCAGGTAGGAAAAAGAAAGTTGAGGTGATGCAGGGAAGAATTGTATAGTTACCAGCATCTATCCCCACCTTCTCTTTCTCAAACCCCCCAGAAAAGCAGAGGAATCTATTCAGTGGGGACCCTCCCTTAACCCCCTCAGGCCTTTATATCCCTCCATTTTAAACTGCAAATGTTTCAGATGCCCATTCCAATTTTCTATTAAACATTACTCTGAGGATGATACACAACATGGTATGTCCGTCTGATGTGGTAGCTCTTGGACCACTGTTTAACACAAGGAGCTATAAAGTTTGTTCCTCGGTCGAAAGAAATGTAACTTGGTGGTCCAAACTGGTACAGCATTTTCTGTTCCAATCCTTTAATACCAGGGGTGCCAAAAACATGTATACCCTTGACTTGGGTTCATTTTTTTGTTATATTACATATATTTGTATATATTATTGTAATATTAATACATTTTTTTTCTTAAAGTGTGTATACTTTTTTTGGCACCCTCTGTATTTTGGAGCATTTGCATCTACTACCAGGTGTGCCAGGCCCAGTCTGAAGTATGTGTGTCTTTCCATTAGAATCCATTAATGTCCCCCAGGGCTCCCAGCATCAGTCTGACTTGCCGGCTGTGCTTAGGGTCTTTGCACCAGGCAATCTGCCACGTGACCAGCTGCAGTCTCCGTCTCTTTGCTGGAAGACAGAGCAGTTCTGGTTGGCGTCTTATGCCTCAGAGGGTGCAAAAGGACTTTGTCTAGATTCAGCCCGTCTCTGCACTACTGCAGCACCCCCATTTCCACTTATTCCATGGACCCAGGTGTGCACCTCAGGTGAGCACACAGGGCTGTCTGCTTGTTGATTCCAGTCACCTTCCAAGCCTAGAAGGGAGTTCTTCTGATGGGCATCGCGTGTCCTGCTTTATTCACAGCACTCCAATGTCCGTAGTGATTTCCACAGAGCCATGCCCCATAGAGACACCCCTTTAACAGGCCAGGTGTCCATTGCCCTCCAGCCTGACCATATGGCCAAGGCATTGGCCGCTACCTGTGAGTCAGTGAAAAGCTAAACATAGGGGCTCTTACCACTGTTCAGCTCTTCCATCACTGCTGGGCAAACAGCATGCAGCTCAGCCCACTGAGCTGGTTTGTTTTTACCTTCTTCCATCAGGGCGGTGGCTTTCCAAACAGGATGTTGTCCATCACCATGGAACTGCTGTCCACAAACCAAGCAGCAGTTAGTCAGCCAAGGGCCCTTTACAGGGCACTGTCCAAGTGCCAGTAGAACCAGGCAGCTCCTCCTGCACCTCCAAAGTCAGTCCTAGGGAAAAAGAGGCCCCCTGCTTGTGAGGTTCTCCTCCTTGCGTTCCCCAGGCAGCATGATTTCTTTTTATTATGGAACTCTGCTGGGCACTGCCATCCCCAGTAGTGTTACCCTTATGTCACCCAAGGCATTGTAGTTCTTTTTTTTTATTATTATTATGAAATACACATTTTTTAGAATTAGTTTTAGCTGAACAACACAGTGCAATAGTTATACTTTTTACCCCTCGAAGTGACAACCCCCCTCCCCCAATCCACCACCCCATTTCACCCCCAATATCATACATATCTATTACAAATCCCTTGACTCCACTCCCACACTGTACTCCACATCCCATGACTATATAGTTGTAGTTGACAAGGCATTGTAGTTCTGATTTCAAGATCACCTTATGTCTTTCAGTCCTAGAGGTGGCTTCAGTTAATAGCAAGGTAGTAAATGTTCCTCTAAAATGGGAATTCTCAAGTCTGGGACCAGTACTTTACACTAGGAAGCACTCACATAAAGCCCAGTATACACCCCACATAGGACTGTCGCACAGAGAATTTGTCCCTCCCAGCATTCCAGCATCCATCACACACTGTGTGGGCTCAAGGCAGTAGAACTGGTCCCCATTTAGCATGTCCAGTTAATGTTACTTAAAGGGCAGATTTCCGTGCCTTGTGGTTTACAGTATTAGGTAGGGGAAACGTTTCCCAGGCAGATACAGTGTCCATCCCCACAGTACAGTCAGGTAAGGAATGCACCCACTTCACATGAAGCCTGATCAGACATACCATTCGTTGTGCACAACTTGGACCTGAATTCCAGTAGCGCTTCCATTCCTAACTGTAGCGTGCATTAGGACTTCTCAGCAGGTTTCCGTGTTACAGTACCGAGGAGCGGAGTGTTCCTGGCCATGCACAGTTCCCATGAAACCCTCAGGTAAAGGAGACACAGCTTCTGTACAGAATACCTTCTGAAACGCTCCAGCTTTCATAAATCCTAGGAACCAGTACATTTTTACCTTCTCTCAGTCTAATTGTAGCCCAAATCAGCGCTTCACCAGTGGGTTTTGGTACCACAGATCCTGGGACTCCCATTTCAAGGAGTCCTGGAAACTTCTCCACCCCCTGACCATTTTACTCACTCTTGTGCAAAAGGCTTTGGGTCCCCAGCGAGGAGTCAAGCCAAGGGACGCAGGCCCTTTGGTTCAGCTTTACTAGATGAATCGGTCTAACCACTGCCCGCAAGAGTTTGCTGGTCAGGTTTCTCATTGTAATTGCTGCCTTCCAGCTTCAAAAATTGCTCCAAGCAGGAATAGACACAGCAGGCTTGTTTGGGACCATTTAATGTTGGAGGACCAATAGGGGGTAACTTTGACACACCCAAACTGAAGTTTTAACCCATCAATGTCTTTTTTATTTATCCCATTTCTTAATAACCAACTAAAGATTTCCGCCTTTTTCTTATTAGCCTGCATTTGTTTATGTATCAAGTGGACCAACTCCCTAGGAGTTGGATCCATCTCTAAATCCTGTTACTAACTTTTACCTTTAGTAACTGATCTAAGCACATCTGCTGCTCCATACCACCCGTGACCAAGTGGCCACCCAGGAATCAGAGGTTCCTTATCCCTCACCCTGCTTTCCTTTCTCTTCCCAAACCACATGTTCAGTGACCACCAACTTAATAGGATACCTGGAGAGACAGGAGGGGGAGAGGGGAGAATGAGAGGGAGAGGGAGAGGGGAGACGGGGAAAGTGAGAACGAGAAGAGTGGAATGAGAGCAAGAGAAAGGGGAGAGATAGATAGATAGATAGATAGATAGATAGATAGATAGATAGATAGATAGATAGATAGATGGATGGATAGAGGAATGAGAGCAAGAGAAAGGGGAGAGAAAAGAAAAAAAGAAAGAAAGAAAGAAAGGAGAGAGAGGGAGGGAGTGAGGAGAGAGGGGGGAGAGGAGTATGTGAGAGAAGAGACAAAAGGGGGAGGAGAGGGGGAAAGTGAAAGGAGTGGGAGAAAGGTGAGAGGAGTGAGGGACTGAAAGAAGAGTGAGAGTGAAAGGAGTGAGGCAGAGAGAGAAAAGAATAAGACAGAACAGTGAGAGAGAGAAAGACAGGAAGGGGAAGAGAGGAGTGAGACAGAAGAATGAGAATGACAGGAGAGGGGGGAAAGTGAGAGAAAGGAGTGGGAGAGTGAAAAAAGTGAGGCACTGAGAGAAAGGAATAGGAGAGAGAACCATGAGAGAGGGGAGTGAGAACAAGGGAGAGTAAAAGGAGTAGAGAAAGAGGAGGGTTGAGTGGGAGAAAGATAAGAGGGGGGAGTGAGAGAACAAGAGAGTATAAGGAGTGAGAAAAAGGAGAGGGAGTGAGAGAATGATAGCGTGAGAAAGGAAGAGAGAGAGGGGTGTGAGGAGGGAGACAGGAGAGAGAGGAGGGGAGGGAGAGGAGTGAAACAGACAGAATGGGGGACAAAGAGAAAGTGAGAGAGAGAAGAGAGGAGTGAGACAGAAAAGTAAGAGAAAGGAGAGAAGGAAGAGAGGAGTGAGAATGACGGGAGAGAGAGGGAGAGTGAGCAAGACCAGAAGGCAAGGGCTGGGGGGGGGGAGGAGAGATATTAGAGAAAGGAGAGAAATGAGAGGCATGAGAGAGAAAAAGACAGGAGTGAGAGAAAATGAGGTACAGAACAGTGAGAGACAGAAGAGTCAGAGATAGACAGGAGAAGGAATGAGAGGAAGACGGGAGAGGAAGGGAGAGAGAAGAGTGAGAGAAAGAAAAAAGAGTGGAGAGAGAAATTAAAGAAAAAGTGAGAAAGGAGAGGAGAGAGACTGAGGAGAGAGAAGAGAGTGAGTGAGAAAAGGGAGGAGTGAGGTAGAGGATTGAGGAAGAGAAAGAAATGAGAGAGAAGAGTTAGAAATGAGTGAGAGAGGGGAGAGAGAGAGAGAGAGAGAGGAATGAGGGAGAGTAGAGAGAGAAAGAGAGACAGCAGTGAGAGAGGAAAGTGAGAGAGTGTGAGAGGGAGGAGAGAGGAGTGAGGGAGAGGGATTGAGTGAGTGTTGACTTACCTTTGGAGCTTCCGTGGTCTCTCCAGGGCCCCCGCGATCCCAGCACCTTGCATTCACCAACCCAGAGGCTCTTCGAACCCTGTCCTTTTAGGGTTTATGGAGGCTTCATTACCTAGTTGTGATCATTAAACCATTGACCACTGGCACTTGAATCAACCTCCAGCCCCTCTCCCCAGAGGTAGATATTTTGGTACATATGAGAAACATTTTGGGCATCTGAATTACCAAATATATATTTCTCATCACAATATCACAAAAGCTTTCATTTACTCTTAGTTTTGTCTAGTTTGATACGGCAGAACAAGACCTGTGTTAGCACCGTCACTGCACTGGTGACATTCATTGCTGTATAATTACGAGCATGTTTATGCATTTATCTGCCTTATACGTCTTCAGAAGAGAAACAGTGCTTTATGAACCTTAGATACCGCCAGGTATGACAGTGCCAGAGATGCAGGGGAATCTGCATTCATGCCTTAACCCCTGTAAAAAATACTTTTTGGAGACATGACAACATAGCGAAGGTGTATGTACAGCTGGTGCCATATGTAAATGTCCACGGTGAGTGACTCTTACAACAATATTGTAAGTTTCCATGTATCCTTTGTACATCACCAAGTGCTCGTCATTCAGAATGAATAGCAATATGCCATTTCAGGGGTCAGTCTCATTCACGGATGTGACTGTGGACTTCACCCAGGAGGAGTGGGAGCAGCTGGACCCATCTCAGAGGATCCTGTACATGGACGTGATGCTGGAGAATTACAGCAATTTACTCTCCGTGGGTAAGGACAGCTTTCAGGAGGGACTCTGTTTACCTAGCAGCATTTATGTCATTTCTCAGTAACCAGAGCTTACGAGCTTCTAAATGACTAAATGGCTTTGGCCTCAGGCCTTAGGTGTTCAAGGTGATGGTGCAGACTCTAAAGTGCTGCCTACTTTATTTTCAGGGTCTCTGAATTGGAGCAGTTAGGAGCTACCATCCATTAGCAAGTTCTCTGACTCTGTCAAACCAGATGTGATTTTCAAGTTGGAGCCACAAGGATTGTAGCTAGCCAAGTTAGACTTGCCAGTTGAGAACTTTCTAGGGAAGCTGTGGAAGGAGAGATGGAGAAGCAGAAGCCACTCGAAGTGAAGTACTATCCCAAGGATTATGAATGGGTCGGTACCTTTGACCTTTTTTAGGAATCTGTGTTTCCAATCTCTAAGCCTTTAGAGATGGCGGAGAACAGATGGCCTGTACCCCTCAGCCTCAGCACTCTGAGTCACCCCTCCAGACATCCTTCTCCCTACTCAGCTTTTTCCTCTTACAGATATTTGCCGCTCACACTTGAGCCCTGGTACTTGCCTAACATGTCTTGAGCCTTTGTTCTGTGGTTACTTGCTCTTGAATTAGTATTTTCAGTTTGCCAGAATGGTGACCTGTATAGTTTAGCTCATGGAAATTGATGTAGTGCCCCCAAGGGGAATACATATTTTTCAGTACAGAAGTGACATCGTTGTCCTGGACGCAAACGGCCGCAGGATCACAAGAATCAGGGACCAGTAATGCACAGATGAAAGTAAAGGTTATCAAAGGCCTAGGTCGAGGCTGGGTAACTCGATCCTCAAAATCCCTTCAAATCAAAGCAGGGACAAGACTGATTTGGGGAAGAACGTAAACATTAAAAGGAGAAAAATAAAATTGAATGATGAAAATACATTCTGTCTCCAACAACTTCAACAGAAAAAAAGCAATGAAACCAGCCGTAGCAGCGAATCTCTCAAAAGGATCTTGGATCCTTGGATCTATTTTATATTTCCTGTATGAGTTTCTGGGTCTTACCATTCATTTGCACAAGTCTTACTTGGGAGATGTGGAGTGCTGCGGTAGGGTCATCTCTGCAGACCTGTGAGAAATCCTGCCCTAGGAAGTTCCCTGGTACAGATGAGAGAGGGGTCAGAGGGGCTTAGAGCCTAGAAGCGTGTGCAGACCAGTCACGCAGAGTCCCAGCGAGGGCTGCCAACCTCACACCTGCCTGGGTGTTCTTCCATCATCTGCTTTTCTTGGTCTCTGTGCTAACTAACTGTTCAGGGTCCTTGAGGACACTGAGTCTCCTTCATCCATGGACTTGCCTGCCAGCCCTCCCACATCATGTGTTTCCTGTTTGCTGCCCTTTGTTTTTATTTCACTTTACCCGCTTTTTAAGGTCATGTTGTAACCTGGGAATGCTACTTGTGTTCATTGTCAGTTTCCGCTTCCTTTTTTTGCCACAGGCATGTTTTTTTTTTCTTTCAAAGTTTAAGAGCTAGGAAAAATTTTCACTGGAGACTTTAATACTGGAAGACCGGGTCCCAAACTAAAAAGGCAGCCGTACGATGGAAGTTTGCGGATGGAAGTTTGTAACATTCTATAACGTTACAGCGAAAGGGTTGACAAAGTGTATTTCGTGTGCTCTTTCCTAGAGGTGTGGAAGGCTGATGACCAGATGGAGAGGGATCACAGAAACCCAGATGAGCAGGCGAGGCCGTTTGTAATCTTTAAGAACCAAACCCCAGTCGAGGAAAGGGGTGATCTCTTTGGAAAATCATTCAACCTGAGCACAGACTTTGTCTCTTTAAGACAAGTACCTTATAAATATGACTTATATGAAAAAACTTTGAAATATAATTCAGACTTACTTAATAGTAACAGAAGCTATATAAGAAAGCAAGCTGACGAGTATAATGGATTTGGAAAAGCACTTCTCTATCTAAAGCAAGAGAAAACCCATACTGAAGTGGAATACTCTGAATATAACAAAAATGGAAAAGGCTTCAGCCATAAAGAAGCCATTTTTAAACATCAGAAAATTCGAAATCTGGTGCAACCTTTCATTTGCAATTACTGTGACAAGGCTTTCCCCTTTAAGTCACTCCTCATCAGTCATAAGAGAATACATACTGGAGAAAAGCCGTACGAATGTAATGTATGTAAGAAGACCTTCTCCCATAAGGCAAACCTCATTAAACACCAGAGAATTCACACCGGGGAGAAGCCCTTTGAATGCCTTGAATGTGGAAAAGCTTTCACCCACCAGTCCAACCTCATTGTACACCAGAGAGCGCACATGGAAAAGAAGCCCTACGAGTGCAGCGAATGTGGCAAGACATTTGCCCAGAAGTTTGAACTTACTACCCACCAGAGGATTCATACAGGGGAGCGACCCTATGAGTGTAATGAATGTGCAAAAACCTTCTTCAAGAAATCAAACCTCATTATCCATCAGAAAATCCACACAGGGGAGAAGCGCTACGAGTGCAGCGAGTGTGGGAAGTCCTTCATTCAGAACTCACAGCTCATTATACACATGAGAACTCACACAGGGGAGAAGCCCTATGCATGCACGGAATGCGGCAAAACCTTCAGCCAGCGGTCCACCCTGAGGCTACACCTGCGAATCCACACAGGAGAGAAACCGTATGAGTGTTCTCAGTGCGGGAAGGCCTTCAGCAGGAAGTCCCGACTCAGCGTCCATCAAAGAGTGCACATAGGGGACAAACCCTGAGACTGCACCCAGGGCGAACTGTGCAAACCCTCCGACCAGAACCCTTCCAACGGGAGAGAAAACTCATGAAGGTACTGACGGAGCCCGGGAAGTCCTACTGAGGTACAGTCTGTCAACTCAGAAATGTGTAAAAGTGGGTTCCTTAAGAACCATAACAACTGAAAGTCAGCTGTGACACCCAGCTAAAGAATACATATCAGAATATACCCAATTGTAAATAGACATACTTAACTGTATTACAGTGAGCTGTTGGGAATCTCAAAGGAATTATTCAAGCATGAAATATTCTGGGAAGCAGCAGAAAGAACTACAAGACAGTATCTAGGAATACAGTGGCTATGTATGAGATTATGCCACAAAACACAAATTGTATATTTTAGATCTGTATATATGAATTTAACAGTCACTGAAAATTTGAAATTCTTGCCTTCTAACAATTAGGACGCATCAGACGAGATGTTGCACATTAAACATCACATGTGTTTTCTAGAACCTTTACAACTCACTATACATTCCAAATGAAATGTGGGACAGATGTTAGCGTAGCATGTAACATGTTTGCTTCTACTTGCTGGCATCTCTATAAGCTGGTATGACCATTGTTACTGAGCTGCCTCTTCATAAACAGAAGTTTTTACCTGCTTCTGGGTTTGCTGAAGATTTTCTAGAAGCATTATTTACATAAATATGCAAGTGTGAGATAATTAAGAGGAGGTTTAGAGAGTGAAAAGAGGGAGCTGTGTGCTGTATTACTCAGTATGCACCACAGAATAAAAATGGGCTAAAGAGAATACCCACTCCATCATACTCTTGTTATTGATTTTCAGTGGGGTATTTACATACAAATGCATGTCAGTGACCAAAATATTGTATAACTCAGAAACCAGTTATATTTTGTGTGTTTCCCTGTTTCTTTTAATATTATATGAATTGTCTTGTAAAAAAATGGTAGGATATGTCTGTAGTGCACAAATGTTACTTAACATTTCAGAAACTTTAAAGGAAAAATAATTTATTTAAACTGTCAAATATGTTATTGCTTAAAAATTTTTCCATGTGCATAGTCCACTTCAGAAATAAATTTTTGCAGTATTCTGTTTAGGGTAGGCATTTTTACTTCCTTGAGTTTCAGCATCACCAACCTAAAGCGTTTCCCTTTGGAACCTGGCTTAGTATAGTTATACCTTTCCTTTAAAGGTTCACTAACAGTTTTACTAGACTATTCAGTGATTTTTCCATAGATACTGTTTGATGACGAACCTACAAAAATTTATCTTTTTTGCATAACTCAAAGATACACCATTTTAGGCTTGATTTCAGATTCCCAAGTTACACTTGTTCATTTTTGAAGGTCATTAACATGCTGTGACTACATATGAATGTGAGTGACTTTCTGAACAAATTTTCTAGAACATCCATCTTTGTCTAAGTTGTCATCTAGTAACAGCAGGAAGCAGGGGGAAAAGTTAATTACATACTGTGCTATTAGAAATGTAAATTGTGATAGCCACCTTGGAAATCATTGTGACTCTGTCTTTTAACATTAAGAATATACGTACTCTTCAACCCAGCAGTATCAGTCCCAGGAACCTATCCCTAAGAAAATAATAAAGTGCCAGTACTTAAGATTATATTTATCAATGTATATTGTATTTTTTTGTAAGGACAAAATAGGAAACAATGTGAATGATCACCAGATTGAATAAACTGTGTTAAAAACATATCATGGTTGGGTGGTATTCCACAGAAAACAATGTGTAGGAGCAAATGCCTCCAGGTCAGATGAGGACAGCAAGAGGAGAGAGCGAGAGTATATACCCAATTTTGTAAAATAAAGATCTAAGAACCTTATATGTGTGTGTATTTGTATTTGATTTTATGGGCCTGGAGAATAAATAGAATTATTGTAAGTCAAAAATATAATTACCACTAATTTCAGTGGAAAATTTTTCATGCATTCATTAGTTTCTAAATTAGCACTCATTTATACTAAAACAATACCATAACCCATTAAAATGGACGCAGTTTGTTAAATAACATTAGCTAACAAAGCATGAAATAAGACATGCCCTAGCTTTCATGGCTGTATTGTATGTTTGAGCGTGTTCTCAACAAAAGCACATATTTGACAATTGTTCATGTAATGGAAATGAATACAAAAAGGAAAATAGCAAAGATGGAAAAACTAATGAAGAAAAAAAAATCAAAGAATGCCAAGGTTATTACAAATGTAAATTATAAATTACAAATGCTTTGAGAAAACTTAACATATCCACCTTTACACCTGCACAGGTGATCATAGGGATGACTGTCTTTTAATGAGCTGTTTGCTCATTAAGGCCCTAGAAATCTAGATAAGGACTCCTAATTTTTTTTCTTTAAGTGCCTTGTAGTCCTCATAAACCCAGGTGGTTTTAGATGAAACTCCTTCTAAAGACAGGTCCTTATAGCCTGAGCATATGACTATTTCATTTTCCTCTCAGGAAGCTAGGAAGCAGGGGTTATTTCACTGGTGAGGCGGTTCAGTTTGCACCCCCAGCCAGTAAAGGGTGTTTCCAGGTTCAGACCTCTGACCCCAAAGCCCACTGTACTTGTCCCTGTGACCTGTTTTTATTCCACTGATATTTTAATTTTGGAGATTTTATTACTATTTCCATAGATATTTTTTATAACAAATGCTTAAATATTTTAATTTTTTCAGTGTTTTATGCTTTATAAATCTAAAGTTGGGGATTGTCTACTTGGTATAAATCTTATGTGGATAAATCTAGTTGGTGACACTCTACTGTTGGTAAGTCTAAGGACTAGTCGTATGGATACGCTGATAGCATCCCCATCAGGCAGTGGGCCTGGAAAGCCCGGAGCTTGTGCCATCCCCAGGCTTTGTTACGCTTAGCTGGTTACCTGAGTGTCCCATCAAGTCCTGCTGGCCAACATACTGTGGACTCTTGGGACCTGGTCTCCACTTGACAGCCTTCTGACTACAGCCGGTCTGCACTCTGGTGTTTTTGAAAAGGACAGCTCCCATAGCTCATCATGCTGAGCAGCAGTCAGCAGGACATGTCTGGGACCCCTCTGCTCCCTTAGCTCATTGTTGGTGACCTCTTCCATAGTCTTACCTCTCCTCCTGCCCCCAAAGAGAGGCTGCCCTTCTCTCTCAGGCACACGTTTGAATAAAGAAGAACCTGCCTCTCTCTCTTGTTTTATAAGGACTGCCAGAATGTTAAACACAATACAACAAACAAACCAAAACACACCTATCGAGGTGAGCAGGACTCATGGAAAAGAACCAGAGATGGGTATTGAAGAACCCAAGTTATTGGAAAAGTCCAGGGAGCACAAAACCCCATGAAAAGTCAAGACCACTGCTGTTCACACTAACCATGGCAGTGGACGTGGGGATATTCGTTACGTTCGTTCGTTTATTCATTCCATGTAACCAATAAACATAAGCTTGAAGTGGCACTTAATATCATAAAGTGGACTTCAAGACAGTATTACTAGAGATAAAGAATAATCATGCTAATAAAGGGGTCAATTAAAAAAGTCAAACCATGTATGTGCCTCATAGTTAAAAAATAAAGCAAAAATGGACAGAAGACACCCATAAGCTAGTTGGACATCTTAGCACCTTCTCTCGCAACTGATAGAACTAGACAAAAATTAAGTATAGACAGAAAATATGAACACTTAACCACCTTGATCTAATTGATGGAACACGTCACTAGTAGCTGCAGAGTACACTTTGCAAGTGCATATGGTACATTCACCAAGATAGACATGCTGGGCCATACAGTACACCTTAACACATTGAAAAGGACTGACATCACACACAATGTGTTCTCTGAACACAGCAATTAAAAATCAATAACAACTACAGTGTAAGCACCTCACAGTTTTTATGTTGTTTTGTAATATAAGTGACTGACTTAAACTTTTGACTGCTGAGACATCCACTTCCAAGACTATCTTTATTTATTTATTTATTTTTAAGCTGAGCCATCCTGCCTGTTGGCAGCGCAGCTCGAGCCAGGAATTGAACCGGCAACCCTGTTGCTCAGAGCTCGCGCACGCTCGAGTGAGCTCTGAACCAACTGAGCCACTCCCCGCCGGCCCTCCAAGACTATCTTGAACAAACATTGCCAGCCACAGGACTAGATAAAGAGCCAGTTCTGATGTGTTCCCCGCCCCTCACAAGTTGCCTTTGTTTTGGAGATCTCTGGTTAACTTAAATAACTGACCATTCAACTACTTGCTTTAATTCCTGCTCTTTTTAAAATTCACCGAAAAAGAATGATCCCTGAAAACCCTAGGCTTCCACTCTCAACCCCAATCAAAGCAGAACCCCAGGTTTTCTGTCTCCCTCCCTCCCTCTTTCTCCGCCCCCTCCAGCAGTGTACTCTCCAGGACCTGTAACACTTTTTTTTTTTTTTAACGAAGTTTCCTGATGCTTATTGCTGAGGGTGTCTTGCAATCATAATAAGAACCACAAGAAAAAAGAAGAACCACAAGGGCCAGTCCAGCCACAATGTTGGTTCTGAAATGTCGGCGCTGGAGGGCAGCTCCCGGCATGAGTGCCCCCAAGCATTTCTAGCTAACCGCATCACTACTTAGGCTGCAACCAGAACAAAACAAGTGGCGACCACAACAAAACAACTGGCGTAGCTGCAACTGGCTTACCCTGCAACTGACCAACCCTGGTGGGTAGCACCACCTGGGAAGCAAACACTGCTTGCTAGAAGTCTGTCGCGCTCTGCTTTTTTGTACTGCCACTGTTATGTGTTGCCTGTGGTATCCTTCCTCAAATGTCACTGCTGCCGTAATCAACAACCTTCCCAGAGCAGCATGGTCAAGACCATATGGTCTAACAAGATGATTAGACTACTAATGATAAAGGCCTTAATTGACATGTACAAGAGGCTCCTCCATGCCTCGAGGCCAAGGAGAGCTAAGACAAAGAAAAACTCTGATCTAAAGGCATGAGGAAAGGATACTCATATCGGTCAGGAGGACAGGAGACCTCCACCTGCAACCACCGAGTCATTGGGGCACACCTGGACCACGTGTCCTAACCCAGACAACTGAAATAGCCTTGCGACAGGAAACCAGCGTCACCACAAAAGGAAATGCAGAGGCCTGTGGTCTCTGTCACTGCTTCACTCGCCACTGTCACTTTTATTGTGGGTTCAATACCTAGCATGATACTGCTAAAAAATTAATGGACAAACATAAATGTCGTGAACATCTGGTGCCAGCGCCTCCTAAAAACCCCGAGGATACGCTCCAGGTCCTTGGCAGATGCAGAACCTCTCTGGAAGCCATGGCATACCAACGTGCCAAGGCCCAGCTGCAACGCTGCAGAGGCCCAGGGGTTTTCCCAAAGACCCTGTTGAGTATTGCACCAATGGAGGCAGACCCTCCCCCATCCCAGAGAGGTCAAGTGGGAAACCTTGAAAGGAAAGCGGCTGCCTATGAAAAGAGCTCACAGGGACATCCTCCATTGTTTTCCGGTAATCTTAAACCTTTAAGATTACGGTAACGTGAGAAAATCACAAAGCATAGAAACTGAGTTGAGAAACTATACCTTAACTGAAGTTCAAACCTTTTACAAGATTTTGTGCAGCAGGAAGGATGGTAGCTAGCTGGCTGACTATTGCAGATTTTTGGACCAGGTTCTGCATTGTTAACAACTGCCAAAATGTGCCAACTGACCAGTACCGCTAAAACCCCTAAAAATCCATAACCTTGAAGATCCATCCACGCTATTGCTCGTTTCCTCTGAGACGCCACCGATCCTGGGCCCCCTCGGCTTTCCTCTGAACACACAGAACCAGGCAACTCCCCTCACGAGGTATCCCTGCCACCAAGGGTGGCCTCTAGTGAGGGGGGAGAGCGAAGGCAAAGGCCCCTAGAGCCACCTGTATTACCAGGGCCCTCCCTCTCCTCACTGGATATTTGTCACTGGTGCCGTGCCCATCCCTCCATCACAGTGGTCACTGCTCAGGCTCATAGTGAATGCAAAACGTGAACGAGGCCCATCTGCCACACAAGATTGGCAAGTTCTAATGGTAAGTGTTCTGCACCCAATTCCATCATGGATAGGGGTGGGAGGTATCCTCACACCAACAAGCAATTCTTTGACACCTGCTGGGTGTCCAAAAATTCAACTCAATTCTGACACCATCTATTTGGCAATAACATCAGATTTCACATTTTTAGGGGTCAGTCCTACAAGACCACACCCTCCATTACAGAGGCCAGTTGCAAGCCCAGATTGTTACCTGTGCTTGATTGACGATATATCAAAGGTCCCTCCTTGGGTTCAATTAATTTGCTAGAGCGGCTCACAGAACTCAGGAAACCCGATTACTCACTAGATTACCAGTTTATTATAAAAGGAAGGATATAACTCCGGAATGGCCAGACAGAAGAGATGCATAAGACAAGGTGCGGGGAAGGGGCACGGAGCTTCCATGCCCTCTCCATGGGCACCTCTCCCCCCGAATCTCCACATGTTCACCAACCTGGAAGCTCCCTGAATCCTGTCCTTTTAGGATCTTATGGAGGCTTTATGACATGGACATGATTGATTAAATCATTGGCAGTTGGTGATCGAACTCACTCTCCAGCCCATCTAGGTTGGGGAAGGGACTTCAAGTTTCAACCCCCAATCACATGGTTTGGCTCCACTGGTAACCAGCCCCCCATCTTAGGTGAGTTCCAAAAGTCACCTCATTTACTTAACAGAAGACACCTTTATGGCTCATATCACTTAGGAAATTCCAAGGGCTTTAGGAGCTCGGTGCCAGAAATGGGGATGAATACCAAATTTAAGTAATTTCCATGACCATAGTGACCTAAATGGCCTCTTCATTTCCAACCCTGAAGAGACCCCATTTGACCCCTAGTTCAGAGAATTCTTTATACAGGGCGCTCTTCCTAATTATAGGGCATCATCCTACTACATTTTATTGAGACTCCCAAAACCATCCATAAGGCACTGGAGGGTGTTAATGTGGTGGCTGGACATGAAGATTCCTCCCAGACGCTCAGACACTTCAGACTCCTGCCCTCCGTTCCTGCTGCCCTAGAATTGTCTCCCTGGAACAAATTTCCTTAGATGGAAAAGGTTCCCCACTCCCTCCCCAATAAACCCCCATCTAGTTTCACGCCTTATGGAACTACACAGGCAAACCTCTACCAGGAGTTAACAACTTAGGGGTCCTGGCCATTTGACAGCTAGTCTCAAAACCTAGGCCCTTAATCTAGCATCTGCCCAGTGACAGCGCCTTCTGCTGTCCACCCTTTTGCCACACAGCTGCCCTCTGACCCTGAGCCTGTCCTTGCTACTCCCTCTGCCTCCTTCCCTAACCTCCAAGACTGGCAGCCACCTAAGGCCGTACCCTAGGAAATTGAGGCTTTTTGGGACTTGTCCCACCTCCTGGGGACAATCACCCCTATACTACTGTAGTGGACCACTGAGACAATAAAAATGCACAGTCCTGGGCCAGCCGAGTGGCGCGATGGTTAAGAACTGGCTTGGGACACCAGAGGGCCCCGGTTCGGATCCCACATATGAGGGACAGTGACACTGCCCTCTACAGCTAAGATGCTGAACAACAGCTCAACCTGGAGCTGGGCTGCCGTGAGTCGCTGGTGACGGCGTGGGCTGCAGTCCCTGTGGCAGTGGATTGCCATGGGCTACCGTGTGTGGCCAGCAGCCAGCGTGAGCGGCCAGCAGCCGCAGTGAGCGGCCGTCCAGAAGCCGGCGACTGATCTGCCTCGCCAGAGAAGAGCGCAATGATGGTGCCAATTTGGGCCAGTGAAGCAACATCCTCCACAACTAGACTGAAGACCAAAACGACAGCAACTTGTCTGTTCCCCTTCCCCAATTCCCCAGCGCTGTTCCCATCCCCCCAATTCTCCAATAAAAAAAAAATGCACAGTCCTTTTTGGCACGCAGAAATGGGCCCAAGTCACTGTCATTCCAAGCAACCCCTCTAAATTCTACCTACAGGGCATTGCTGGTAAAACAAAGGTTGCAAACTGTATAGAGCATTAATTATGAGCACGAAATGGACTACTAATTCTGATTGCTATGTCAGTCACAAAGCGACAGTCATGCCAGAGCATCACGTGAAAGGCGTACCCAGTGAACTCCCTAACCAGATAACTCCAGAGGCAGGGTGGAGTGTGACCCTCTGGATGGCTTTATCAGATTGTAGATGAGCTTTATCAGACTGCAGATGGGGGCACTGCACCCAGTCTTGAGCATACAATCAGAGCTCTCTGATGGCTCATCATTCAGGCCACAACTGACAAGATGACAGCTGCACCTGAACTAGTCCAGACAAAGCTCTTGAAACCTCGCCTCCTGACTGTCTCACCAGCCCAGCCTGACACCCGATGCTGTGCATCCCAGCGCTGTAGGGACTCCTGCTGAATGCTGGACTCATCCTCCTTTCGTAAGACTTGTTCGCCTTGCCTAACTCTATTGCTTGCAAACCTGTGTGACCCTCTTGTGTGAAACCGCTCTACCTCGACTATTGGAGACTACCCTCTGACTGGAGCCTTGGTTAATGCCTGTGGTAAACCAAGTCAGTAGGACCATATTCATGGCTTTATTCTAATAAAGTCTGACATTGTGGAAAGACACAAATGTGTGTGAGGCTGCTACTTTGATAGTCGCATCCCACTCACCACACAAACCCATTTGGTTATAGCTATTGGAACCATTCACCTCAAATGGTCCCCCTAACCCCCCCCCCAAAAAAAAATGTCCAAGCTCTTGGTCTTCCTGGTGGGACTTGCAAATGGAAGCTGGTGACTCTTCCTACCCCTTCTAAATGGTAAACACTCCTCAATACTGACTTAAACAGGGCACTGAAAGCCCAGCCCCGTCATTAAAGACATGAGACAGGAGTCATTAAGGCCACCTCTCCCCTTTCAGTAGTCCCACTTGGCTGTACTTAAGCCAGCCACTAGTGAATGGTGGCTCATCATTGACTGTGGAAACCTCAGTGCTCAGGATCCCCCACTAAGGCTCCAATTCTTAATATTATAGAACTGATTGAGTACCTACAACGAGCCCAAAGAAGATCCTTCACGGTCACTGACCCAGCTAATATATTCTCTTCTGTTCCGATTGTGGAGAAATCCAGGGTCAATTTGCTTTCACTTTTGAAGGGAGTCAGTTCACATTTCCCCAGCTGCCAATGGAATATTTAAACAGTCCTGCTAATATAGTGAAGGGGTGTGAAGACTATTTCTTCAGAAGAAGGAATTAGGTTGGATTCCAAGCCTGCTGCCTACAGGCTCCAAGACACAGCACTCAGGCAGACGTTAACCAGTGACACAGCAATCTGTCCGGAGGACTGAAGATCCTAATAGGACCATCCCTGCAGCTAAGCCCACGGCAAATTAAACACAGGTTGTGCTTGGGCCGGCCGAGTGGCTCAGTTGGTTAAGAGCTCGCTCAAGAGTGTGAGCTCTGAGCAACAGCAGTTCGAGTCCTGGCCCGAGCTGAGCAGCTGCTGAGCTGCCAACAGGTGGCAGGATGGCTCAACTTAAAAATAAAAAAAACAAACAAAAGAAACACAGACTGCTTTAAAGAGTTGAAAACCCACCTGCCCCTATTTTTCCTGTATCTTACTGAAGTTAAAGATAAACTTAACCACCGTTCTTCTCCTTTCCCCCCAGACCAATGAATTTTCAATGGAAGCAGAAAACACGCATAAACCCAGCCCGGGTGATGGAGAGGGTCTCTCTCCCACTAGCGATTAGAGACCGCCACTCTCTGTGGGGTGGCCTTTGTTTTCTTACTTATTCTCCGCTACATAAACTTACTTTTACTTTAAACTCGGTATCATTTCATGTTTGAATTCTTTCCTACATTAAGCCAACAACCCCCTTTCTTTCCCCCCTGTAACACTACAATTACTCATAACCTCTGCCTTCCGGATTTAAATACCTTACAGCTGGAAAAGTGCCATTTTGGGCATTACATTGACGAGATTATGCTGAGGGGGGGGGGCCCTCGAGGAAGTGGTACTGGCAGACCACTTATACCAACATGATGAGTCACTCGCCCCTCACAAGATTCAAGGCCCAGTCTCATCTGTCAAGTTTTGTGCATCATCTGGTCCTCTAAGGGCCAAGAAATTCCCTCAACAAATAGCAACTAACATTAAATCACCCACCACACTCAGGCAGGCACAACACATGCTAGGTCTTCTCATGCTCTGGGGGCTACACGTCCTTCATCTGTCACTAATTCTTTGTCCTATATACAAAACTGTACCAAGTCTGCCACCTGCCATTGGGATAAAGCCCAACAGTACACTCTGGAAGCGCCCAGCAGGCAACCCAGCAAGCCTTACCTCTGTACCCCCAACCCCACATTCCAAGTTGAGTCCTAGGCCACATCTGACTATGCTTTCTGGGGTCTCTGGATCAAACATGAGTCTACCTGGCTTTCTCTGTGGTTTTGGACTAAGCACCTAGTCCCAGTGGCAGCTGGGTATACTCCCCTTGAGAGCTAGCTTTTGGCATCCTACTGGGCTTGTCAAGACCCAGGGCAGGCCGGCTCCAAATACACCACAATAGCTTATTGATTACTTTGATTGAAAGCTACTTGACAAGCAGCTGGTGCCAGAAGGGCACCTTGACCCTCCCTTGTCTCCTTGAATTCTGGAAATAAACCTGCTCCGGGAGGGGTGAGAGAAACCTTATCACTAGAGCTAAGCGATCCAAGGGCCCAAGAGCCTGTATAATCAAACCGTGTTGCCTCTTTATTGATTTACTACCCAAACCCAAACTTTCTTTAGATTCCTCACTGATATATACCCAAACCTTGCTTAGATTCCTTTGTAATGAGCACTAATTTTGTCGTGTCAATTCTTCAAATGTATTGTTCGTTTGCCCATATATATATATATATATATATATATATATATATATATATATATATATATATATATAAATATATATAAACGCTGGCTGGTTCATCATTTCCCTGAGTATCCTCTATGATCTCCTGTGCACACATATTAAATTGGTTTTTCTCTCTTCTTAATCTCTCTTTGTGTCAATTTTATAGTCCAGCCGTAAGAATTTAAGATGGGAGGAAGGACATTCTCCCCCTCCCAACAGGCTCTTTTACAAACCAAGACCCCAAATGGCCCTCACCTGTTACTACTCCCTACCCAAGTTGCTATAATGCTCCGCACTAGAGACACCTCCCAGCAGAAGCTGCCTCCTTGGTAAAGTGGAAATGGTACCTGCAGGAGAGGGCTAACCCTGACGTCCAAGGCCTCTCCAGATCCCTGGAGGATGTGACTTGCTCATGCCCAGCCACTTGCCCAAAAGCCTTGAGGAAGCGATAGAGATGCCCCCACTTCCTCCTCTGACTACTTGGGGAGCCCCTTGGGATCAGCTGTCTGGGATGAGCAGGCAGTCGATGTTCACTAATGACCATGCCACTCTTAGAGGCAATGCAGCTTATGGGAATGCAGGGGCAGCTGCCCAGTTTGTTGCAAGTTCCCTCAGGCCAGCCTCCCCCAGCCTGAGTAGCCCTGTGGGAGGGTCACCTGTCCCCTGGATGGCCACCAACTCCAGAGGACATATTACCCCGTTGGAACCTGGCTGTTTGCCCAGATGGCCCAAGTGTTAAAATAATCCACAATATCACCCGCATCTTTGAAGAGATTCCCAGGCCCCCAAGGTGATTGACCTATTTCCTGACTGGATCCTTTAAGCCTGGGACAATGGCTGTGGACTGGATTTCCGACTATTGCCTCTATAATTATCATAGGATTTACTACTACAATCTTAATTAGATGCGTACTTTCTTGGTTACAATGTGCCCTACCCCTGACTTTTAACATATCTGCTACACAGGCTGTTCAAGTCCTATAGCCGTTGCCTTGCATCACAGGGTAGATCGTAGTGGAAGCAGCTGACAGTGGTTTTACTGTATTTCGAGTGTCTGACTCAGGCTTTCAATGGCCGAGGCATCTCCTTCAAAGATGGCTACCTCATAAGACACAGAGCCAGGCCACCCTCCCCTCCAAAGTTTCCTTTGTTTTAGACATTTCTGGTGGACTCAGGTAACTGACCAATGGTTTTTCCTTCCCGTGCTTTGATTCCCACTCTTATGTTAAATTCACCGATAAAGAGGGAACCTGCAAAACTCTAGGCCCCCACTCTTGACCCCAATAAAAGCAGACCCAATAAAAGCAGACCCAATTAAAGGCCCACGCATTGCTAACAAGTCCCCAGGGATACTGCTGCTGGGCCGAGTACCCCACTTTGAGAACCCCTGCTCGGAGAGGAACAGCTCCTGTCCCATAAAGCCCACAATCTAGCTGGGGACGTTCAAAAAAGCAGGTGAATTCAATAGTTTCTAACAAGATCCTAGGTGCCCTGTGGGAGCACAGAGGAGGGAGCATCTAACTCTGAGACAAAAAAAGCCCGATACACATATGAGGTGCTGCAGAATGCCCCAGTTTGTTTCCTGAGACAACCTGCTGGTCATCAGGCCTCGATTTCTTATTGTATAGATGTAGCGGTGCCCCTGCCAGCGGCCCTTTTGTTCTGCCCTCAGGTTGCTGGGCCCTACTCACCACCGGCACAGTTCTGCAGGGCAGGACCCCAGCTGCCACTCATGATGGTAATGGCAGCCACCTGGCCCCTGTTATCTCAGGCTCACAGGAGATATTCCTCAGCCGCTCAGTTCTATGGCATCTCCTACTATCCGCTCTGGTCGAGAGATGGGGAACCTCGGATGAACTTCTTAGCCATGCTGGGGCCCCTCTGATCAGCACGTCCTTCCTGCTTGAGTAGATGGATGCATCTTCCAGGCCTTCCTGTGAAAGTCACCCACGGGGCATTCTGCCTCGCACAGCGCATCCACTGAGCTTTAGAATCCCTTCTTTCTCCACCCAACACAGTAATTCTGGCATTGGTACCTCACTCAGGGTACTCCAGGGTCATTCCCACGCCTCTAGGACCCATCCTCGCAGCATGCTGGCACCACCCCCTGAGGGCCTGGCCAGGGTGTTAAACCCTCCCTCCTGGGTGAATGCACCCAAACCAATAAACCCTTCTTATCCGTTTCGGGTTCTGCCCCCCTCCCATGGGGGTGTCCATCATACTGTCCCGGCCCTGGCTCCCATGGGAAAGATCCTCTTTCCTGTCTTCCCAGGCGGCGCACAGCACCATAGCCAGGAGCAGAGGTGGGGGGCCAATGCTGGGGTGCCCGTTGTCCTGCAGGGCCCTGACCTTGGCATAGCAGACCAGCCTAGGTTGAGGGTTTACCCTTTGGAACTTGGCTGCTCTGTGACTAGATCCTGGACCCAGTTCTCAGCTTTCTCCAGCGTGCGGGCGGCTGCAGGAGAGAGCCTTTCTGTGCGCCATGGAGGCTTTCCGGCTTCCACAGCTAGCTTTTAATTGCCTACAAATCACTCTCAGCTTTTTCTTTTGCCAAAGACTTCATTGTGCTTAGCAATAGCCTCGCCATTTCGCCATCCTTATATTTCTCCCTCCATATTTCTTAAACTCCTGATACCTGGAGCCCATTCATGAATTCTCTTCTACGAAAATACCACCCCAGTTCGTCAGCAGTAGATGTTTTAACCATTTCGATGTTACCTTGTGCCAGGGGCTGTGCTCCCCATACCAACGGTGAAGGGGTCCTCATTGCCTGCCGGCAGCCACTGCTATAACTCTGAATCCCATCCTAGCATTGCTTTCTGGGGCTCATTCCTGGTCCCCATGGCCACAGCTTGAGCTCCCCAGTGAGCAGGCTCTAGATGAAGATTAGCAAGCAGGAAGCTTATCTGAGAATGCTCCCGGGAATCAACACCGTGGAGGAAGGAACGGACACAGGATGGGGCCAAGAGAGAAACTGGATTGACTTCAACACTACCCGAAGCTTGGGTTCAGGGACTGGGCCTTTAGGAAACTCACTGCCCAATCAGGGATGTGGGTGGCCCAGAAAGGCTGCATTGCCTTGGTCAAGATGATTCTCTTCAGCTGAGGAATCTGCAGAGGACAGACAGCTGAGGGCTGAGGACAGACAGCTGAGGGCTGTCTGCTGGCAGCGTTCCCAGCTGCTTGGGTGCAAATCATTCCTGGAGGGGCTCGTCACAGCGCGTCACAGTGTCCACTAGACTGTGGGGACGCATGCTGGCTGATAAGTGGCTGGTGAACGGTGTGACAGTCCCTGGGTATGAACGGTGCACATCTTTTCTGATCAATTCAGATGATTCTGTAAAGTAGGAAGCAGGTTCAGCTGCAGGTAGAGAAAAGGTGGGGAGCCCACATTGTCAAACAAGGTCTAACCCAGAACAAGAATATGGGCCAGCCTTGGCAAGGCCGGTTAAACAGATCCTGCTGTGGGGCTGGGGTGGGGAGTCTGTTTGCCAACTGACACAGACTCCCAATTAAACGTGGAGCTTTTTGCTTCACTGTATTGTTCAGTATAACACCTAATTCAAAAAGTGTACTCGGGGCCGGCCTAGTGGCTCAGTTGGTTAAGAGCGCGAGCTCTGAGCAACAGCGTCGCCTGTTTGATTCCCACATGGGCCAGCGAGCTGCACCCGAGCTGAGCTGCTGCTGAGCTGCCGATGGGTGGCCAGATGGGTCAGTGGTTAGAGCGTGTGCTCCTCAGCTGCCAATGGGCGGCTGGATGGTGACTGGACTGGGAGCTGAGCTAGCTGCACCCTCCACAACTAAGATTGAAGGACAACAACTTGGCTGTTTCCCTCCCCCAATTCCCCAACACTGTTCCCCTTCTCCAATTCCCCAATAAAATCTTTAAAAAAACAAAAGTATATTCGGAACTACTTGAGTAAGTCTACTTTTTCAACTGTAATTTTTATGAAACTTAAATTCAGATCAACTATTCCTGATGAAAACTGAGCATCATAATTGAGATGTACTGTAAGTGTAAATTACACACTGGATTTCAAAGACTAGTATGAGAAAAAGAATGTATACCATTAACAATTTTAAAACGTTGATTGCATGTTGAAATGATACTACGTGGATATATTGAGTTCAATCAAATATATTAATAAAATTAAATCACCTATTTCTTTTGAATTTTTTAGTTAGGCTATCAGATAATTTAAAATCACTTCTTTGGCTCACGTTATTTCTTTCCTATAGCGCTGGGTCAGAAGCTAGAGGCAAGGCGCAGCCATGCAGTTTTCAAATTGACCACCAGGGGGAAACTTTATCCCGGGACTGAGGTGTTCCAACTCCAGGAAGCTGCGTCCCCCAAGATGAGTCTTGAAGGAACTCTAAAGAGAAGTATCAAGATCTGAAGAAAACTGGGAGAAAGACGTGGGGGAAGAGAGGATGATTTGAACCAGGGTTGTGTGTGGTCATTGCTGTGGGCTTGGCTGTGGGAGCATAAAATGGGAAATGGACTGTCAGAATTCTGTCTGCTTCTCTCTCCAGCTCGTGTTTTGGGGCAATGGGTGCCTGCCCCAGACCCATCTATGACAGCGATTATAGTTCAGGTGTCATCAGAATAAATGGGTGGTGCAGAAGCTCTGTGCAGGTGAGGAGCCGAGGACAGAAAGACCACCTCCACAGCCATCCCACCCCTCCCAATCCCTTCTGGGTGCTGCTGAGCAGGAAATGGAGCTCAGCACTGTTTCTTGGTGGGATGGGCAGTGAATAACTATGGTTTTTCGGAGCCTAGAGCTCATCCACTGCCTCCCACTCCTGAGCTCAAGGGACTGACACCTGCCAGGCACTGTGACCTCTCTCCATGTGTGTTGTACGACCTAGTACTCAGTGGCCCTGTGGGAATATGCATTCATAGGACAAAATAATGAGAATTCTGAGGCCCTCAGTTCAATGGAAATTCACAAATTGGAGCTTCAATAAGAAAAATAATTGCAATGGATTGGGACGCTCAAACATGTTTAAATTCACAAATACACGATGATTCTAAAAAACAAAATTAATTGGGTCACCTTTGGGGGATGATAGAGAACAAATTCATTATCTTAAAAATCAGTAAAAGGAAAAAAAGGTTAAAAAAATCTGTAAAGGAAAAAGAAAGAAGCATAGACCCTGCATGAACAGGACCACTGGGTGATTGAATGATAGATGGAGGGGGTATCTCTCTACAAGTATTCCAGATGATGATAAAGCAATGTTAAAATTAAGCTCCCACCATTTTGCAAGCCCCCAAAGAACTAATGGATCCAAGCATTGAACATCAAAGTCGGCTGACCTCACAAAAAGAGAGACAGCCAGTCCTGACACCTCCTGAAGAAGGAACCCAGCTCCACCCACAGTCTGGTCAAAGGGATTGAACCAGAGTCTGATCAAGCCTCTAGGTTTAACGGTCGAATCTCAGAAAACTCAGGGGACAAGGAGGGAGCTGCAAGGACAGTGGTGCCAACCTCTCGGACGGGATTGATATTTCCTGAGCTACGTAGTTTTATGTGTGTACCTCATGTGCAGAAGCCTGGGCTCTGAAGCAGAGAAGGGTGGAGATTTGATGCTCGTTCCAGGGCACTGGGTGTGGAGGGAGAAGGTACCCAGAGCATGTGCTGGAGGGAGAAGCCCTCATGGACAGGCTGTCTTGGTCCCAGTGCCCACGCTTCAGGGCTATGGACTGGCCAAGGACTCCTGCCTTCCAGAAAGCTCCATGAGCCAAGCTGGCTCCTGCAAGTAGGACTTGAATTCTACCCCAGGTGAAGTCCTGAGCAGGGAGGATGTGATACAAAGACAGCTTCCTGAAGAGGCTCGGGTTGTGGGGATACCTGCACTCTGGAAAGTGGGCAGTAGCACTACTCCCTGGTGAGTAACAGGGAAAATGCAGCCCCACATCCCCTAGGCCACACAGAGACATGCACAGTCAGTGTTTTTGTACAGATGCTTTTATTAGGGACATTAAGCGGGGGGATGGTAGGGGCCACAAGCTCAGTTGGCGGCCAGGATCTCCTGAACCCAGGGCATGAGCTCCGTGACGCGGGCATACACGGCAGGCGTGGAGGTGGAGCAAACACCGCTGCCCCAGGACACGATGCCCACCAGGGTCCAGGCTCCATCCTTTTGGCAGACCAGGGGGCCGCCAGAGTCACCCTGCAGAAGGAAAAGGGATTTGTGTCCAAGCCTGAAAGGGGTTTTTGGGCCCTAGTGTGCCCTGACCTGGCCAAGCCCAGGGGGTGTGCAGAGAAATGACAAGTGTGGACACAGTGGCCGTGCATGAGATACTTAGAGCTGGGCCATATGGCAGCCCCAGCTCTGTCACCTACTCCTGGAGAGCCTGGGGCAGGTAGCTTACCCTCTCATCCCACCATCATATGTAAAATGGGCTGAAAACGTCCAGCTCACAGGGTGGGTGTGAGATTAAATACCTCTGGCAAGCCTGGCACTACATCTGGCCAGAGCAAGCCCTCATCGGGGCATCTGTTAGTGCTGGACCTGGCTTTCACGGGGGCACCGGGCAAGGAGTGAGGTTAAGTAGATTGTAGCAGAAAGGAGTGGCCCTCCTGGCCTGACCAGGGGTGGAGCAAGGGCAGCGAGGGTGAGCAGGGTGAGCCAAGTGAGACCATACCATGCAGGAGGAGACGCCGCTGGCGCCGGCACAGACCATCACGTCGGTGATCTTGTTGCCCCAGAACTTCTTGCATTGGTCATTGGACAGGAGGGGCAGGGCCGCCTGCTGCAGCTTGTCGGGGGTCTTGTTGGCTGGGGGGACAAAGGGGGCGGGATCAGGGCTCTTCATCCCATCAGCCTACCCTGGGTAAGAGACCAGGGCTTCCTGGAGATGCTGACTCGCCCAGTGTGCGCCTCGTCCTTCACCATTACGGTGATCATGGATATAAAGCTCCTCACCTTCCCTTAGACCCTGCCAGCATCTATGGGACACAGTTCCTTTCTGATGACACACCAGGCAGTGGTGACATTGGTTCAAGCACAGTTGTTCAAACAAACCCTGCCCTGCCAAGCCCTGCGGTGGTCTAGGCCCTGCCGGCCACTGTGTGGTAGGCAGAAGGGCTGTGTCCTCCCTTCCAGGGAAGGGGGCTGATGACCTTCTGACTGGACACACTGGAGGGACCTCCACCACTCTTGGAAGCGATGAAGGGAACCCCCTCCTTCCTCCTGCCCTTTCCTGGCTGCTTCTGTCCTGTTAAAGGACCAGCTGGGGGAGCAGTGGCCTGGGCAGAAGACCTTAGGAGGCTAGAGAAAGAAGATCAGGCAGGGCCAGCGGCCGGGAAGGTGAGATGAGGCTGGACTCGCAGGGCTCCGACCCAGCCCTGGACATCTGACTCCCGGGACGAGCTGGATGCACCCGCCCTTCTCAAGTCAGAAGCGAAGACCAGGTGGAGACAGGATGCTGGTGAACTTGGTGCAGGTGAGTGAGGGCGAGACTTCCTGGTACTTAGGTGTTTCTTATGCAACTTACTGTTCAAGTGTATATTATTAAACTGCGTTTTTATTCATGTTTAGGAAGTTTTTAATTAAGAGGGTTTAAATAAATGGAAAGACTTATGACTGTATTGGAGTTTAGGGGGGAAAAAAGAGCCCTATGGGTCCCACTGGAGACGCCTGCTGCTCAGGCAGCTCCAACCCCAGACACAGCTCATGGGGGAAAGGCCACGTCATGCTCACCATTGTACTTGGTCTTGCCCCAGCCGGTGGTGGCGCACAGTGTCCCGGCGGGGAAGTCGTCGTCGGCGTCAGGCAGGCACACGGCGGACACGGTCTGGGAGAAGCGGGCGGGTGTGGCCAGCTTCAGCAGGGTGATGTCGTTGCGGACGGTGAGCATGTTGAACTTGGGGTTCTTGAAAACCTGTGGGGTGAGGCCAGAACTATAAAGTGAGGCTCTGGGAATAAATCAGCCACCTGCAGCTTTCAAGGAGACAAGCTCCTTTCCTGGTGGCCCGTTCACAGAAAGGAGACCCACAGCCCAGGGTGAGAATTCTGAGGCCACATCTGGTTCCTGTCTGTCAAGCAGCTGAAGGCTCCTCTCCCTCTTGCCCCTGTCCCAGCCCCTCGGCTGAGCCTCCCCGGCCAGTGCAGCAGGGTCTGGGCGTACCTTGGCAATCTTCAGGACCTGGATGTCCTCAGCATCTGAGCCCTGGTCAAACTCTCCGGCCACAACCAGGTGGGAGGTCCTAGTGGAAGCATGTGGGGGCTAAGGACCTAGAACAGGCCCTGCTCACCTCCCCCGACCCAACTGGAGCTGGAAGCAGAGCCCTGAGCATGCCCGGGCCCTCACCTGACACCGCAGTGGGCAGCGGTCACCACCCAGTCCTCGCTGATGAGGGAGCCCCCGCAGAAGTGGAAGCCGGTGCTGTCCTGGAGGAAGATGGAGAGGTCAGTGCTGGCTGGACGCCAGCAGCCCCGAGCAGGCCCACCACCCCAGTGTGTCCCCCACTCGTGTGCAGAATCCCCCTCACCTGCAGGGACACCTGCCAGGGCCAGGAGCCTGGGACAGCATCTTCCCCATTGACGATCCTGGACAGGCCACTCAGCACGGGGTGGATGGCGGGGACCCCGCAGCCTGGGGCAGATGGGCAGGAAGAAAGGTGAAGAAGTGCCGAGGCCTGGAGCTAGTCTTCAGAAATCTTGGTTTTTATGTCAGCCGCCCAGGCCAGCTCAGGACCCCACTGCCGCACTCCCTCCTCCTCCAGGAGCCTTCTCCCGGCACCCTCCAACCTGTAGCTTCAAGGATCCCCCCCCACGCAGCCTGCTGACCCTAGTCATGCTTCAAGGATGCTACGGGTCGGGCCTGCTCCCACCCAGGGCCGCTCTGCCTAAAGGAGGAGAACACGGCCTGAGAAATCACACTGCCGGGCCCCAGACCAGTCCCCGAAGCTCCAGTGCTCCTTTTCCTCAGTAAACTGGGGAGTAAAGGGTGCTAACCTCATGGATTAAGCTCACCCATTAGACTGGTGTGGTGAGGGGGCTGTGGGATTAAAATCTGATAACCCAAGTGCACGGGGAATCGGGAACTCGGACACTGCTGAGGGGAGTGTGATAGCTGGGCCCACGTTGGGCTCTCTCTTCTGGACATTCCAGGAGCTACTCATTGTACAAAGTGTAGTTTCTTAGCTAGTTCATAAAACGGGACTTTGATTCCACACCAGAAAAGGACATACTGGGGAAACAGAAACCAAAGGACTTGAATTGTCACAGAAGAATGAGAAAAGACAGGTGTACTTATGTGCCCGTGACACATTTGCTGGGTCAGGACCAGGTGAATTCTCAGCACCTGTGCAGGGGGGTTACAATTTGACAACAGTAAGGAAAGTTGGGTTAGGACAGCCCCTCTGACCAGCCAAGTCACCTTGAGGGTCACATGGGCCTGTGGGCGCAGGGAGATGGACTGGCCACTCACTGAAGAGTGTTATCACCAAAACATATGCCATCGTAATAATCTATTATCTTGTAACAGCAAAAGGATTAGAAATAAACTGTGATATATTTACACAGCTGAGTAAGTGAACGGGCTGGGTCATCGACAGAGATAAATCTAAAACATCACGTGGGTGGCAAAAGGTAAGTAGAGTGTCACTCTGTCTGTAAGTTTTTACAAAGGTTATATGTTGTTTGTGGAGTTATAAATATGTAGTAAATTGCTAAAAAACCCACGCAGAAAGGACACACAGCAAATTCAGAAGAGGGTTCACCTCCCAAGTGGAGGAGGGAGGAAACAGAAGGGAGCTTTAGCTGAATCTATTTTATATTTTAAAAGAAATGCCTCGAACAAATCTGCAAATAGGTAACATTTTGCTAACTGATGGTAGGTACGTGTATGTCATATAAATTTACATATTTTTAAAAACTATTCCTTCTTCTTTTTTAAAACTAGAAAATAAAACTTTAACAAGTGCCTGGCCCATAAATGAAACACCCGGGTGGAGGCCTTGGGAGGTATCTGTGACCACACTCTGCCTCTTCTGGGCCTCAGACCTCAGCAAGGCCTGGACCTGTCTTTTTCGCCCACCTAGTGCAGGGTGTGAGACTCAGAAAGCCCCGAAGGACTCCTCTCCTCCCTGTAGCCTGTCTGGAGGTGACGCCACGGGTCAGGGAAGGGGGCTCAGAGCTCCCTCTTGGGCAGACGCCAGGGCTCATTCCAATAGAGCCCTTCTGATGGGGCCTGACTACGGGGCCACTGAGGGCTCAGAGACCTCCACCCCACCTTCTCCCAGACTTGCTGGCCCCACCCCTTCCCCGACACTCACTGAAGGCAGCACCCACGAGGGCGAAGCAGGACAGGAGCCAGAGGAAGGCCATGTTGCTAGAGTCAGGGAAATGTGGGATGCCTGCTGTGTGGAGCCCTTTTTTATATCCCCTGGGACCCCTAAAACCCCGCCCAGTCCCCCAGCCCTGCCCAGTCAGAGAAGCCTGAGAGCCACCCTCCCTGTTATCCAGGGACCTTGGGCGATAAGAGGGGGCCAAGCCCCTCACGCAGCCCAGCCTGGCTGTCAGCCTGGGTCATCCCAGCCCCTGAGAAAAGAGCAGCTGCCCTAGCCCAGCGTCATCCATAAGACTTGGCAATGCCAGCCATTCCCAGGGCACTGTGGGCAAGGCCAGCACACAGGCTGGCAGCCCGGGCCTTGTAGAGACCAGCTCTGTGCAGTCTTTGCCAGGACACAGGTGCAGGGGGCTGTGCTACTCCCAGTTCAAGAGGGGAGATCCACAGCTCCTAACCACAGGAGATCCCACCACAGAGCCAAAGAATTAATTCAAAGAACCCCAGCTGGTCATTACTGGGAGGCCACCAGTCCCATAAACGCTGGCTGCAGGTTCTCGGCCAAGAGTGTGTTCACGCATTGCTCCCCAGGAAGTCACATATTATAAGGATATTCTGGGTTATCCAGAGGGTCGCCTCGAAGCCAGCCCGGCCAAACAGCTTTAGAGCAGGGCGTGAGGCCGTTGGTGGGCCTGCAGTGGCCGCCAGCAGGTTATAGATTGGCAAACGCGCTGCCAGGCAGTCCCAGGTCTGCTGCTGGGCTCCACTTGATTCTCTTTTTCTGTGATAATTCACAACTTAAGAAACTAGTCATTGCATAAAGCTTTTGTTTCTTATAAAATGGGGCTTTGATTCCACCCCATTTATTAAAGGATGCCCTGAGGAAACAGAAAATTAACGATGTAATACACCGGTGATGCATTTGTCATAAGTGGAGGCCAAATGACTTCTCAGCATCTGTGCACAGGTTCCTTCTCTCCCCGGGGGCCAGGCCGGGGCCCTCACAGGAACAGGGCACACATGGAGCCGAGACCCTAGTGAGAGAGACGGACACTAAACAAGTAAGAATATAATGCTCTAGGTCCAATAACGGAGATGGAATGGGGAGCCCTGCTACTCTATACAGTCCAGTGTGGGCATCACGGATGAGGTGGTTTGAAAAGAAAAATGCAGCAGGCAAACGGAGACTTACTGCCAACACTCTGTGGTCAACAGGCCATGGTCACCTAGAGAGAAGGTGGTCAGAGTGAGCAGGGCAGTGTCACTGGTCTCTGTTTGAACTTGATTGGATTTGAAGTTTTGTCTTTGATTTGTGAATTTAGTTTTGTTTTACAGTTGTGTGTTCTCATCAGGGGGGATATTCAAAATGTTTAATTAACCACTGACCAGAAGCTCTGACCAGTGAGAACAACGGCTGGGACCAATGGCTGGGACAGGCTGTGGGGAAGGGTTGAGGCCACCAAATTTTGAGGACATAGAGAGTGGGGCCAGCAGCTATTTACTAACTGGGTCTGAAGCTTTTTGATATTTTAACAGGCTATGTGGTCACCCAGGGCTGTCCTGGCTGAGGGTCAGCCCCGGCTTTGAGCATAAGGGGTTACACATTTAAATTCCAGGCCAGGGTAATTTTTGAAATATTAACATTTGCTTGTTTTTTTCCCCTTCACTCATTCCAGGCAGGTAGTCAAGCCATTTATGTTTTCCTTGACTCGGGGATTTTTCCACTGAAGTCCCTGGCTTTTCAGCTCTGTTGTGCAAGTAAACGCTCAGCCGACTTGAGTATGGGAGGGGTATGGGCTCAGAAGTCTCTACCTGGTCTGCAAAGAGATCTGTGTATATTTGCTGATGTGTATTTTACCTCGAGCAATTCCATTTGGCCCCAACCCAAGCAGACCACGAGATGAGCACTGTCTGGGAGCAGGGTGATCATTTACAGAGTGATAGCCGTTGCTGCTTGCCCAAAGCCATCGGCTCCTTTTTGTCCACACAGAGGGTTTCCATGGAGGGCCACCCCACCCAGCTCTGGGGAGAGCTCTGATTAATACAGGCCAGTGGAAACACATAGGGGTGAGGACAACCCCAACCCCACCCCACTATGGCAGTCTTGTGGGGAGGTGGCACTTGGCACTTTGGCTGCCATCATGAGACCTGGAGAAGAAAGACAAGAGATTCTGACCCAGAGCTGTACCATCGCTGAGCTGCTGAACAGAGGCCTGCAAATGCACACTTCCAAATCTCTGCTTGCGTGCACTCATGTGAGAAAAGTAAATCCCTCTTTTAGCCACTGCCAGGAATGCATTTTATTACAAAAAATAATCATAAGAATCTTAAGTAATATAAAATAATCATAAGAATGGTACTAGATGTCTCCCATCTTCCCCTTCAGATCCACTCTCCGCCCTTTTCCACCTTATGGGCCTCAAGCAGACTGCCCCTCAGGGATGAGACTGCACGACAGCTTCCCAGGCTCTCTGGCCTCCTGTAGAGGTCAGCCTAGGGGCGGCCCCAGCAGGAGCAGGGCCCAGGGAGAGAGAAGTTGGGTATTTATTCTTGGGTTCCCTCCGAGACGCTGCTACGGGTTGGCTGCCTCCCACTACAGAGGCCACAGATCCTTTCAGCGCCCCTCTCTGTAGAGCCACCCTTTCTGGATACCATAACTGCATCCTCCTTATCCTTTCAGCTCGAGGTGTGTCTCCACTGTTGCTAGAACCTTGTGTACCTCACTATCCCTTGTTGGTT
The DNA here is from genome assembly GCF_001890085.2 of Hipposideros armiger. Taxonomy (NCBI): domain Eukaryota; kingdom Metazoa; phylum Chordata; class Mammalia; order Chiroptera; family Hipposideridae; genus Hipposideros; species Hipposideros armiger. The sequence continues at coordinate 3,132,273 of NW_017731452.1, read as the reverse complement.
TCCCTAAACCCTGCCAATATCTTTGTGACAATTCCCTTTATTAAAACTCCTCAACCCAGTTCCAGTGTGCCATCTGCTTTCAGGCAGGACCATGACTGATATAGTCACTGTGGCCCCAAGACCCCTGAACATGGAATCCTGAGGTTGGGTTGCTCCCACTGGAGGCGTCAAGGATAACCTCTTTGCCAGAGCAGATGAGACCCTGGGGGCCCCTGGCACGCAGTAGCATCACATTTACTCACATTAACACTGGAGGTGGCAGAGGCTGAAATGCAGGAGGGAACAGGCCCTGGGGGTCAAGTATCTGTGGCAATAAGTTCCTACAGCATCAATGGTGATCATAAATGTTGAGAAGGCCTACAAATGGCCAGTGAGCACATGAAAAGATGATCAAAACCACCAGTCATTAGGGAAATGCAAATCAAAACCACAGGGAGGTATCACTTCACACCCATTAGGGTGGCTGATATAAACAAAAACCAAAAAAAATAATAAGAAGAATTGGCAAGGATGTGGAGAAACCGGAACCCTTGTGTATTGTTGGTGGGAATGTAAAATAGTGCAGCCACTGTGGAAAACAGAACGGCAGTTGCTCAAAAAAATTAAAAATACATTTACCATAGGATCCCGCAATTCCATTTCTGGATAAATACCCCCCCCCAAAACTAAAAGCAGGGTCTCAAAGAGGTATTTGTACACCCATGTTCATAGCCCTGGGGAGGCCTCAGGATGGGGAAGAAACGGCCAGCCGCAGCGACAGGATGCGGGCACGTCAGCAAGCAGCAGTGTGACACCCGAGGAGGACCAGCTCCCCTCCCCATGTCTGGGCACAGTGCCTGCCGAGGATGACGGAGGTTACCGTCCATGGGCTGAGATTTGGTTTCAGGCTCCTGGCAGAATAAATGATGAAGATACAAGTATGTTCTCTAATAGAAAAATAAAGAAAACTACATTTGTTGCATGCCTGAGTTAATGAGAATTACTTCATTAAAAGGAGCAAAAAGAGTGTGGAGTGGGAGAGGGTCTACAGCCCAAATGTCCCAGTGGGAGAATTGAGTACACACCTGTGGTGTACTTACGAAGCACCGCCCCGCAATAAAAAGGAAAACTACTGATACACGCAAGAACGCAAGTGAATCGTGAAACCATTTGGCTGAGCGAAAGAACCCAGACTCAAAGACAACAATACTGTGTGGTTCCATTTATATATTGGGTTGTCGGAAAAGTCATGATGCATTTTTGCAACAAAAAAACATAGAAAAAATACGTCATGACTTTTCTGACAACCCAATAGAACAGGCAAGACTAATCCACAATGAAAGAAATCAGAACAGTGGGTGCTGGCTGCCTCAGAGCAGGGGGAATTGGAAATAGGCATGAAGGGCCTTTCTGGGTAATAGCGTTATTTTATACCTTGGTTGTGGTGTTTGTTACACTATGGTATATACTGGGGGTGCCAAAAAAAACTGTATACACGTTTTACGATAACACTGCGACTCTTTTTTTTTTTTTTAAGATTTTTATTGGGGAAATGGGGGGATGGGAACAGCGGTGGGAATTGGGGAAGGGGAACAGACAAGTTGCTGTTGTCTTGTTCTTCAGTCAGTTGTGGAGGACGTCGCCTCACTGACCCAACTTGGCACCATCATTGCGCTCTTCCCGGGCAAGGCAGATCAGTTGCTGGCTTCTGGACGGCTGCTTACTGCGGCTGCTGGCCGCTCACGCTGGCTGCTGGCTACACACGGTAGCCCATGGCAACCCACTGCCACAGGGGCCGCAGCCTATGCCGTCGCCAGCGACTCACGGCAACCCAGCTCCAGGTTGAGCTGTTGTTCAGCATCTTAGCTGTGGAGGGCAGTGTCACTGGCCCTCATATATGGGATCCGAACCGGGGCCCTCTGTCATCCCAAGCCAGTTCTTAATCATCGCGCCACTCGGCCGGCCCAACACTGCAACTCTTAAAATGAGTATACTTTTTTTTTTGACACCCCCTGGTATACGTAAAAATTTATCCCTCTGTTCACTTACGATCTATGCATTTCACCATCTATAATTTATTCTTCACTATATCTTATTTTTAATAAGAAGAAGAAGAAGAGGAAGAAGGAGAAGGAAGTGGAGGAGGAGGAGGTTGGAATGTGACCCCCTCAGCTGTAGAGTTTCCAGGGGAATTGCTCCCTCCTCTAAGGAGGCTGACACCTGAGTTCTGGCCTCAGGGAAGATGCCACAGTCTTAGCAGTTCCAGTCCTGAGTCAAGCGTGCACAAGGCCCCTCAGCCCTCTGAAACACCCAGATGCTGGGCAGAACCTGGAACCTGGCACAGCCCCCACCTGAGGTCAAACCCCAGGAGGTAGCTGGGCAGGGACTGAATCAAGGCCTCCTGTCCCCAGCAAAGCTCTTCCCCCTGAACCCAGGCTGCCTGGGAGAGTGCTCCCCTGCAGGCCGTTGGTTGCCTGTGCACACCAGGACGGGGTCATCAGAATAAATTTCCTTGAGTTACAGCTTTCCCTGGGCTTGCTTCAGCATTACCCATTAAACATACTAGACCTTACATACTTGCAACGAGGTACCAAGTGCAGTGCAGAGTTAAGGTTTTGGGAAATGTCAGACAACCCATAAACAAAGCTACACTTGCTCCCTGGGAGTTTGCATGAACATAGATGGGTGGGCTCCAGGAGTCTAGGAGAAGAGGCAGAGTTCCAAACCCGAAGGTGGGAGAGAAATATCAGCGAAAAAGTGGAGCCCAAGAAAATAATCTTTTCTGTAAACTTGATTGGCTAAACTACGTCTGGGCGCAGAGATCCGGCTCATCCAGGGCCTCTGATGGATGCATGCTTTGCAGCTGGCCAGCTGCAGCCCAGGCAGCACTGTGAGGAGAAGCTCACTGCCCAGGGTGGAACAGCACTGCAAAGGCCCAGAGACAGGAAGCTCTGGGACTGTACATTAGGGGAAAGCGGGCATCTAACACTCAGCCCTTAGGGGTCCTTCCTTTGGGTGGGGGTTTGTCCCGCAGGAGGGGGGTGGGGGTAGGGATGGGTGCAGAGGGCCGCGGCGCAGGTCCAGCCCCGCCAGCTTCTGGCCCCTCTTCCAGCTGGAGTGGGGCACCTGCGAGGCCCACCATCCCTGCCCCCACTAGCAGCTGTGCTGATTCCCAGGCCTCAGCAGCCTGTGAGGGCGGGCAGGCAGGGCTCCAGCCAGCTGTCAGCTTCCAAGGCCACAGCCACTGGCCACAGGTTGGCTCGGGCCACCGCGTCCTCTCCCCCACCTGCCCCGCCCCTCCCCTACTCAGGCCCCACCACCCAGGGGTGGGTAGAGGATCACAACCTGGATCCCCGATCCCGGTAATGTCTCCACCAGGGTCCTCCTCTGTGTGCCCCTTGACCTCTCCGCCCTGGCCTCCGGGCCTCTTGGCTTTTTGCGACACTCAGGAGAGCTCCGCCAGTATTCCCTGTGTCTGGACACCTGCTCCTCCGGCCTGTGCTTGGAGCGCACCTGTAAACCCTTATGTTGCGCCTTAAATGTTCACAGTGAGGCCCTCGGGCCTCCGTAGTAGTAATAATAATAATGATAATGTGACTCGTTAACGTGGTAGTAATGTATGTTTTACTTTTTTTTTTTGCCCTTTTCCCTAAGCTCTCCCACCCCTTTCCCCCGTGGAAGCTTGCTAAAGGCAGGAATTTGTTTTTTTTTCTTCTGTTTGTTCTAGTCCAGCAGGCGCCTGGTAAGCACTCGTTGCTAGGATGAAGGGACTTGCACAGATAGTACAATTTCACTCAGATTGGGTCACAGTGTGCATCCAGTTTTGTGTCCTGTTTTCCCTCCTAATACGTTGTGGTCACCCCTCCTTGTTGTTAGACAGTCTTCTAGAATGTGCAAAGGGCACCAACAGGCAATTCAAAAAAGAAAAGTGCAAGGACCAGCCAGCGTGGACGGTGTGTTAGGCCCGGTCCCAGCACGCTCCACATGGGCCGGCCCTTAGTATGTGGAACCCACACTGAGCATCCGATCTTACATACACAGGAATGGGATCAGAGAGGGTGAGGAACTTGCTAAGGCCACACAGCTGTCTGGTGCCGACACCTGCACTGTGAACCACCATACTACAAGCATCAATGCAATAGAAATTAGAACCAGCCATGAGGTATTATTTTCCCCGTGCATTTTAGGGGGCTTGTCCTGTACCGGGCAGCCTCATTCTCAAATTTCTCCCTCCCCAGTTTCCCAATTGCTGGGAAAGGGCCCCCCTGTCCACCCTGTTGCCCAAGCCAGAAACAGACCTCCCTGCTGCTACTATCCTGCCTGATCCAGCTTCCATCAGCTCTTGCAGGGGCCCCCTGGTTGGCCCCTGGACCCTGGGTGCCTCATGCTCAACTCCAGGGGCACCAAGAACCTGGGTGAAGGGGCCCAGGTCCCTGTGAATTGGCAGTGGGCTGCGTGTCCCTCTGAGCCACACTCAAACGGCCGGAGTGACCACCACAGATGTTGAAGTAAGCCACTGAGCCTTCTTGGCCATCCCCAAGACCGGGGGCGCAGGAGAGAAGCACACTCCGCCCCAACCACCTGTGCCCCCACCCACACCTCAGTCTCCACACGCGCCCCCTACTTGACCACACTGCCCAGGGAGTTTTGAACAACTAACAAACCAGCTAAATTACTTGTCCAAGGTCCTCCAGACCATGAGAGACTAGGTTGGGGCTCAAATCTTAGCCAGGCCTGGCTGCCGCCACAGGGCCTCTGCACAGGCAGGGCCAGGAGGAGGAAGCCGAGGGCAATGGGATGAAAAACAGCCACGAGAGCGCCTTCTCCCCTTGGCTGTGGGTTGAGATCCACCTTAGTTGGCCTCAGCCTTGCCCTTGGCCATGGCCCCAGGCTCAGCCATGGCTGCAGCTGCTGCTGTCCCTGGCCTGCCCTGGCACGTCCTGCCCTCTGGCACACACCCAGGAAAGGGATCGTCACCTCAAGGTCCCCAGATAACGACCTGGTGCGCAGGGATATAATGGGGAAGCCCCCAGGCAGCAGCCCTACACCTCCCTGAACGCAGGACCATGACCTTCCTCTGGCTCCTCTCCTGTTGCGCCCTCCTGGGCTCAGCCTTCGGTGAGTGCTGGGGCAGGACGGGGCTGGGGAGGCTGTCTCCCCAACCTGAGGCCAGCAAGGGGCCCCCGGGGTCCTGACTCCCAGTTCAGCTGTGCCTGGCGGCGTGAGTGTGAGTGAGCCTCTCTCGCTCCGAGCCTCCCAGCCCCATCTCTACAATGGGGATGCTGGGAGGGTTGGATCGGACCCGCCAGAGCGAGGCCCCGGAGAGTAGGTAGATGTCCCTGGGGCTGTCCCGAGGCCTCACACCCTGTGCAGGGGAGTGGGAAGACAATTCCAAAGGGACAGAGAGTTCTCAGAATGGTTGGGGGCTCCCAAACAGGCTCAGGGAGTGAGCAGGTAGACAGGTGTGGCTCAGCCCCCAACAGCGCTTTCTAACTTGTGTTCGCTCTACGTGCCAGGAACAGAACAAGTTCCTGCTGTGCCTGCTAACTCCTCTTATGTCCTTATACCGACTCTGTGAGGTTAGCAACTGTGTGATCCCCATCTTACTGATGGGAAAACTGAGACTTAGAGTGGTTAAGCGAGGCAGTGATGGGGCCGGGGTTCAAACCCGCAGAGCCCAGCCCCCGCCCAGGCTTTGATCCTGCACCACCTCACACTCAACCCACTGGGCGTGTCTGGGTTGATGCACACAGCAGACTGAGTTGCTCCTGGGGAATTCCTAGGGCCATGGGACCTGGGTGGGGGGCAGAGTTGGCCTTGGCCTCCACCCCTCACCACCTACTCCCACCACCAGGCTGCGGGGTCCCCGCCATCCACCCCGTGCTGAGTGGCCTGTCCAGGATCGTCAATGGGGAAGATGCTGTCCCAGGCTCCTGGCCCTGGCAGGTGTCCCTGCAGGTGAGGCGGATTCTGCACACGAGTGGGGGACACACTGGGGTGGTGGGCCCGCTGGGGGCTGCTGGCGTCCAGCCAGCACTGACCTCTCCATCTTCCTCCAGGACAGCACCGGCTTCCACTTCTGCGGGGGCTCCCTCATCAGCGAGGACTGGGTGGTGACCGCTGCCCACTGCAGTGTCAGGTGAGGGCCTCGGGTCCCCAGGAAACCCCTTGAGGTGGGGGAAGACACTGAGGACTAGTCCTTTAACTCCTTTGTTCCTCAGTTTCCTAATTTGGAAATGCGAAGACAACTCAGTCCAGCTGGTCTCCCAGGAGTCACTGGGAAGGAAACATGGGGTAGGCTGTTGGCATAGTTGTTCCAGGGGGCAGTTGTTGATATTCTGAGCTCCTGAATCTGTAATCAGCACTGCACAAAGGTGTGCACATGCACATGTGCCCATGTCTGCACACGCGTGCACTGACATGCGCACACACCAGCACTCAGCACCCCGGCAGGGCCGCACCACATGTCAGGAATCCCTCCTTTCTCTGGCCCTTTCCAGAACCTCTCACCTGGTTGTGGCTGGGGAGTTTGACCAGGGCTCAGATGCTGAGGACATCCAGGTCCTGAAGATTGCCAAGGTATGGTGGCCCTTGGTGTCCAGGTAGACCAGGCAGGGTGGGCCCTTGGGAGTTGCAGCCTAGGCTAACTGGGCTGGACCAAAAGGCCTGAAAACCCGATGGACTGGGGGTAGTGGGAACGGGCGCCCCAGCTCCCAATCACCCCAACAACCATCATGATATGGCAAAGCAGAAAGCAGGGTGTGTGGGGTTCCATGCAGGGACTGTCTGTGCCTGCCTCCTGGACCTTGGCCTCAGGCTCCTGGGCCCACAGGAGGAGCTGCTGAGCTGAACAGGCCATTGTCCAGAGAGGAGACCAAGGCAATCAGGGGTAGCCCAGAGCCCTGGTTCTGCCCTGCGCTGGCTTCTTCCCAGACCCCAACTGCGGCTGTCGGCCCCATCCCACAGGTTTTCAAGAACCCCAAGTTCAACATGTTCACCATCAACAACGACATCACCCTGCTGAAGCTGGCCACGCCCGCCCGCTTCTCCCAGACCGTGTCCGCCGTGTGCCTGCCCGAGGAGGCCGACGACTTCCCCGCCGGGACACTGTGCGCCACCACCGGCTGGGGCTTGACCAAACACAGCAGTGAGTGGCCACAGGGTGGGCGGGCAGGAGGTGGAGGCTGCGGGCCGGGCGGGGCTGCCGTTGCTGACCACGCCCCCTGCCCTTCCAGATGCCAAAACCCCCGACAAGCTGCAGCAGGCGGCCCTGCCCCTCCTGTCCAACACCAACTGCAAGAAGTTCTGGGGCAACAAGATCACCGACCTCATGGTCTGTGCCGGCGCCAGCGGCGTCTCCTCCTGCATGGTATGGCTTCCCAGGCCACCCTTGAAGCCCTTCCCTCCCAGCCTGGGGTGGATTCAAGCAAAAGGCCAGGCCAGGCTTGGCTGAGAGATGGAAGGAGCAGGGCATGTCCCTGGGCATTCCGACCAGAGTAGTTGGGAAGACGGGGCTCTGGGTGGATCACCCACCGATGACCTCCGCAGACGTGCGAGAGCAAGGGGCTCTGGTCTTGGAGCCACCACAATGCAAAATTCCATTCATATTGGCGTCTGGGCCAATGTTACTTCCTGGAGTTGTGCAGTGCACAGCCTGGGCAGTGGAACACGGCAGCCTAGAATGGCTCCAGGAGGGGCTGGGCAGCCCTTCCTCCCTCACAGTGGCCCCAAGACCAGCACCACTCACACTTGCCTCCTATTAATCAAACCAGCTTTACTGAGCCTCTGTTACAGAACCCCGCCCCTTGTCCTTCTCTTGCAGGGTGACTCTGGCGGCCCCCTGGTCTGCCAGAAGGATGGAGCCTGGACCCTGGTGGGCATCGTGTCCTGGGGCAGTGGTGTTTGCTCCACCTCCACCCCCGGCGTGTACGCCCGCGTCACGGAGCTCATGCCCTGGGTGCGGCAGATCCTGGCCGCCAACTGAGGCCCCAACCCACCCTGACCTCCCTGCTGACTCTGCTCCCACAAAGCCTCAATAAACCAGTGAAAAACACGTCGATGGTGTCCGTCTCCTGTGTCGGGGCCTCCAAAGCTTTACTCTGCTCCTGAACTTGGGCCTTTGCAGGGCCAGGTGACAGGGGGCCCCTGGGAGGTCCTCTCCTTAGACCCCCCCTCTCCAGAGTGGCTGGGAAGGGCACAGGCAGATGAAATGGGACCTTGGCCCCCACTCTCCCACCTGGGTTGCAGGGTCCTCACCATCTGCCCCTGCTCAGCATGCTCAGGCCCCCTGCAGGGACCAGCGTCCAGGGGTAAGCCTGCGGTTGGCCCCACACACCTACGGTTCCAGGAATCCTCCCAGGAGCAGCCCTGGGGCTGCCTCTCCCAGGCCCCCACTGGAGACATTAGAGGGGGCCCTACATTCTCAGTGGTTGATGAGGGAGCCCCCTTCCTCCTCCTGCCCTTTCCTGGCTGCTTCTGTCCTGTTAAAGGACCAGCTGGGGGAGCAGTGGCCCGGGCAGAAAACCTTAGGATGCTGGTGGAAGAAAATCAGGCAGGGCCAGCGGCCGGGAAGGTGAGATGAGGCTGGACTCTCAGGGCTCCGACCCAGCCCTGGACATCTGACTCCCAGCCCAGACTTCATGGCGAGCTGGATGCACCCCCAGCTCCCAAGGTCTTGCAGCCACTAGCAGACCGCGCCCCCACCTTGCAGGAGATAATCCTTCTAGCATGCTTGTGCTGAGCCTAACGGCTGTCAGGCCCTGGACTGGGGCCTCATCTCCCTGGCCCAGCCCTGTTTCCTGCACCCTTGGTTTTCTTCTGCGGGGACCCACTGCTTCTTCACCCTCCTAAGAGGTCGCCCACAGCCTCACCATGGACCCCCTCAACCAACCACTCCTACTCTGGGCATCCACAGGTGAGGACACACCTGCCTTTCCACCCAAGGACCTTCTCACCTCGCACACCTCAGGAGGCTGCTTTTCATTTTTAAAGTTTTATTTAAATGTAGCCTATTAGTCAAATGATTGGAAAATCAATAATGAAAAATAGTTTTTTAGGGTTTTCTCCTAGTGTTGAGAAGGAACACGCAACAGCTGCACTGGCCCTGGGGGGTACACAGCACCCTTGAGGAGCCGGGGTCAGCCCCAGGGGTCACCCAAGGCCATATGGTCAGGGGGTCTGCACGCTCCTGGCTGGGCCCCCGACCCCCCCCCCCCCGCAGTCTGCAGCACACTCAGGGAAGACTTCCCGCCTACTCCTTGGCCGAGGCTCACAGGGCCCAGCTCTGCACCATCCCATATCCTGCCCCGTCATAAATATGTACAAATCCCTGGACAGTCTGGGACCCCAGGCCTGGGTGGAGCTGGGCTTGCTCATCCTGATGCCGGCGGCACCATGCCTCTCTTGGGGCGTGTGCTTGGGGCGGCGTGGACGTCCCGCCCTCCATCGCTCTGGCCATTGGCTCTCAGGCGGCTGCCAGCTGGCCCAGCACCCGGCGGAACTGCTGGGTGCTGTGGCCCAGCTCCTTGACCCTGTCCACCATGTCCCGGGCAGCGGTGGCCGATGGGTACTGTAGGGCGGCCGCCTTGGTGGTGGCCACAATGCCACGCAGGAGGTCGCACAGCAGGTTGCTGTAGTGAGTCACCTGGCTGCGAACGTCAGCGGCCTTGGCCTGCCGCGACAGCGTGTCCCCAATGAACACCAGCTTGTGGGCGCTGAGGATGACGAACTTGCTGTGCGCCACAAAGATCTTGGGTGGCTGGTTGGTTTCCACGGCGGTGAAGAAGGCGTCCACCGCGTTGGTCAGCGTGGTTAGGTTGGCCTCGCACTGCTCCAGGTAGAAAAGCAGCAGCTGCCGGTCCGAGGGCCCCAGGCCGCCTGTCCGCCCCGGGGCCAAGGGCTGGGCTGTGGTCCAGTTGGTCAGGTCATGGTCTATGGGTCGTGACACCTCCTGCTCCAGCCGCTCAAACTGTTTCAGCTGGAGAGAGGGAAAGCAGAGTGAAAACTGCAGTCACAGAGCAAGAAGGGATAAAAAGGGATCCCTTCTCAAAACAAACACTGAGTCGGTGGCCATGGGGAACAGGCCACCTCTATCCTAATGGCGGAGCATGTATCCTTACCAAGCAACTTTTTTGCTCAAGAGATTCTCCAAATAACTTTTTTGCCAACCTCATTTATGTGACATTTTTAAAATGATAAGAATGGAGAAGAAAGGAGCAGCTGCAGGGGCCAGAGACGTCAACCTCCTGGTCTGGGAGTCATTCTCTAGTTACTCGGGATGCAACCTTAGGGGAAAGCAGAGCGAAGGGCACATACACATGGCTGCTCTACAATCTCTTTGCAACTTCCTGTGAATCTCTATATATTTCAAATAGAAAAGTTAAACCAAGCATTTTCTTAACATACATAATTTAAGATTCAAATACACTAAGCAGAAAAAGATGGCTGTCACCTGGAATCCCACGCACCCAGAAATACTGTTAAAATTCTGGTAAATTATCTTTTAGAACTACGCACACAAATATTTGCAGATGAAATAATATAAAATGTCTTTGAAATGATTTGGGAGATTAGCTGTTGTGCTGAGAATGATTGGGGCTGAGTTAGTGGTACCTGGGGGACTATTTTCTTCAATTTTATAAAGGTATTACATTTTACATAATAAAAATTTTAAAGAAAAGAAAGGTTGTGGTATTTGTAAAGTTTCAGAAAACAAAAATTCATACAAAAATTAAATAGTCTCCCAAGATGTTTTCCTTTAAACAAGAATTTCCTTTTTAATTAGAAAACTGAAAACATACACAGTATTTTATGGCCCCCTTTTAGCACCTGACAACAGGTCATTCATTTCACACCAGTGAGTATATATGAAAGGTTGTGGGGGGAGGGAGATTGCCACTCGCCACGGCCCTTGCCTGGGAGTCACAGGTGTGATCCATGTGTCCTCACCAGAGTTGGTTCTGACCAGGGGACTGAGTGGCTGTGGCCAGCTGTGCGCAGAAGCAGACTCAGGGACAGATAAGATCTACTCTACCCAAGATGTCAAGCCTTAATTGGCAAAACCAACATGAAACCTAACACTTGAAACCCTCGACTTTTCCCGCCTTAGGCAGCTACCTGCTGAAACTCATCACTCAGTTCTCCTGTCTAGTGAGAGAATACACTCATTTTTATTTTGAACTCTGGTGAGTCTTTTTCATTCTTTGACAATTCATAATAGCTATATAATATTCTACTGTAAGAATGTTCATAATTTTTTCAACCAATACTCTACTATTAGACATTTGGGGCAGGGGGCAGTCCAGATTTTTCACTGATTTGGAAATGGAGCAATAAACATCCTTGTCATTTTATGTATTTGTATTTTACTTGTACATTATGTTCCTGGCTGAGGAACTCTAGATGTTTAGAGTTTTTCATACACATTCTATCTTCCAGCTTCTAGTAATTTCTCTAAGTGACCAATCAGGTATGTGAAGAGATTTATATTCTGCACAGCACTGTTTACAAAAGTAAACACCAACAGGGGACTAATTAAATAAATGCTGGAAGAGTTCAGAGAAGACAAAAAGGATAAAGTACATGTCATTTCTTCAGTCAATGGAAATTCCATATATTATATATATAATAACATTTCTTTCTTTATTGGGTATGTTCTATGTCAGGAACTTTCTAAGCATTGTGCTTTTTAAAAACTCATTTAATTGTCACATTGACCCTGAGATGAACACAATTATGACCCCCACTTTACAGCTGGGGAAACTGTGACTTTGAAAAACGTATGCCATGTCTCGGGTTTCCGGGTAGAGCAAGCAGGCTCTCTATGCCACTCTTCCCATGCCCGGGGGAAGGCGGGGTGAGGGAAGCCTTATGGGTAATATTTCTGTGTTTATTTTGTGCTAGTCTATATTTTTATTTATTATATTCATAATCAGAATCTTAGGGTTTTTTGTTTGTTTGTTTTTTACTATCCCTTTCAAATGATCCAAAATATAAAGGAAATTCCATGTTTGCAGATAAACAGTACTATTTATAAGGAAAATTAGGTACAATGTAAATGTTCAACAGTAACAGATGTTATGTGGCCTTTAAAAATAATTTATGAGGAATGTTTAATGCCATGGAAAAACGCCTGAGATAAAAGCAGATGTAACTGTTCACAAAGTATCATCTCAAACACGCCTCTAGATGTGAATGGCTTTTTTCTGCTTTTTATACGTTTCTGTATGTGCACTCTAAAATGTCTACCATGATTACTCTAATAACAACTTAACATCAAGCAAACAAACACATGGAGACAGTCATGTGGCTGCGCGGGGACTGGCTGAGTTGGGAGGGCCCAGAGGCTCAGCTCTGGAGACAGGCTCTGAGGGATGGCTTCTCTGACAGATGAGAAGCCCGTGCTGGGAGAAGCTGGTGAATCTGAGCTTCCTCACCTGCTGCAGCTCCAGCTGGCCCTTCCCCTGCCGCATGATGTTGCCCTTTTCCAACAGCTCCTTCTGGGTCTTCTCAAACTCTTCCTTCCCCTAGAGGGGAGACACAGACTGGGCTGAGCCAGAAGCCCCACAGGCCCAATGGGGCACAGTGTGAGGAGCGGTCACCAGGTGGCGCTGCACGCCACAGCCAGGCTCCTACTGCGGACTCCAGGCCCAGGGTGGGCGGGGCAGCTTCCGGAGGAAGCATTTTTCCTGGGCCTCCAGCTACAGCCAGCCCAGGAAGGGGCTGGGCACACTCCATGTGCCACGGCCATCCTCCCTGTCCAGGGTTCCCATGCTAGGAATCACATCCAAGCCCATCCCCTAGGTGTGCAGGGCCTGCCCCCCGCTTCCCTGACCACTGGGCCTTGGCACCTACCAACTCTCAGCCCGGAATGCTGAGACTAAGCAGCTGGCATCCAGGTCTCTGCTCAGAGGCCCACTCCTCCCCCACCCTCCCATCGCCTTGTTTATTTCCCCCGTGCCTGTAAGTATCTTTGTCTTTGCTTACACTTCAGAATCCATCTCCCCAAACAGAACAGAGCCACCTCTGCCCTTGCCACCAGAGCAGCTCAGCCCCGGCAGGTGCTCAGGAGCCATTCCTGGCTGGCACTGTAGGACCCTGATGAAGAGGGATGGGCTTCTGGGGGCCACCTGGCCTGGAAGGTCAAAGTGCAAGCAGAGCACAGGGACTCGCTGAGGCACTGCTGGGGCCAAATCCTCCTTTGGGCACAAGAGCCCTCTGTATGGGGGTGATGAAGGTCCTACCTCAGAGGTGGAAAAATCAGCTCAAAGAGGGCCAGGGGGCTTCCCAAGGGGCCTGGGGAACCTGTGCAGGGCGGGCACCAACCTGCAGGTGGACGTAGTCATAATCCTCCATCCAGCCCCCCTCACTGTTCTCATACTGTCCGTCTGGCGAGTCCTGGGAGGTGAACTTGGGGGGTGAGGGCAGGGGCCGGGACTGGATGCTGCTGGCCTTGTCAGTGTGGTTGGGGTGCAGGGGGCCGCCCCCCTCGGGCCCTGGCACAGGAGCCTTGGTCCGTCTGAAGAGCAGCGAGGCGTTGCCATGTAAGAAGGAGGCCAGCTGCTTAGCGTCCTCGGGCACAGCCCGTGAGCAGGCCACCAGGCGGTCTAGGTCTTCAGGAGTGGCCCCGGGGCCTCCCCGGGCACTGTCGAAGGTCTGACCGTGGGCCACTAACGTCTGGTACACGTCCTCCATCTTCTGCAGTTGCCGGCTAAGCTTGGCATGGAGCGTGCGGTCAGAAGTGTGGGCAGCATTGCCCACGGCACTGCGGGCGAACTCCAGCAGCTCATGGACCGCCCCCTGGACAGCGGTCACGGAGGCCCGCAAGTCTTGTACTGGGGGCTCCTGAGGCTCGGCGGTGCTGCGCCAGCCCCCACACCCACCGGCACTGCCCGCCACGTCCAACAGGTGGGCTACGGTGGTGCTTACAGCCTGCTGCAGCCGCGCCAGGGCCTCCACGGCCACCTCCAGCTCCAGGGGTTCGCGGCCTGGTACCACTGCCTCCAGAGAGGAGGCTGACTGGCTGCTGCGTGTGCTGCCTGTGCTGGAGGCCGACAGGCGCTTGGCATCGGCTGGGGCCTCTCGCTCGGCTGGTGGGGGCACTGCATACACACCGTCGTCGGGTACAGGTATGGTGCTGTCAGCTGCCTCAGGGGGAAGAACCCGCTCGCGGGGCACGTCGTAGAGGGTGCCGGGGCCAGGCCGCCGCAGGCCTGGGGGCACATCGTAGAGGTCGGGAGCAGGGGGCGGCACGTCGTACACATCTTCAGTGGGCGGCGAGTCCGGAGGGGGTGCAGCAAGGACCAACGGGTGGCGGGTTGGGTCAAAGGGCTTGGCCTTGGCGAACGCAGGGGGCACATCATAGGTTTCCTCACGCAGCAGTGGGCCGTCGGGCACATCCTTGCTCACTGATGGAGGAACATCGTACACCTGGAGGGGCCAAAGGGTGGTCAAGGCTGCCCGCCCATCTGCCCACATGGGAGCCCAGGGGCAGGACCCAGTCACATACACAGACACGGCCCGGATGCACACATTCACCAGGATTCTTATCCACACAGGTTAGGGTTAAGAGCTCAACTCTGGAACCAGACCTGAGTTCAAAATCCTGGCTCCATGGTTTACTAGCTGTGTGACCTACGGCAGGTGACTCAGCCTCTCTGTGCCTGTCTGCTCACCTGTAAGAGGGGAGAACTCCCTCATAGGTTTGTTGTGAGGATTACATGAGTTAATTCACTTCATAACTTCACACACTTGGTAGAAGATCAACCATGATACCACTATCACCGCTACCACTTACCACCACCACCGCTTGTGTATTCTCTAGTCTGTGGCAGGTACTTGGCTAAGCTACTTGTGTGTTCTGTTCAGGGTGACATATATTATTGGTCATCTCCCTTTCGCTCTCAGAAGTGTCCTGGTTTGGATGATAAATTCTGGGTCACCTTGCTGATATCCTGGGGTGGTCCTCTCAACAACTTGTGAAGAAGGCCCTTCATTTTACAGATGAGGTCGCTGAGGTTTAGAGGAGCGTCCATCACAGAGTGAGTGCAGGGTACAGCCGGGGTCTGGAGTCAGGTCTTTCAAAGCCCTCAGCCCTGTAGCCATGGGTCCCCATCCCAGTACACACACTCAGTCCTACCCAGAACCCCACGCACAGTCCACCTCAGCCCAGGAGGCCCCAGAATGCCCCAACTGCTCACCGCATGGTGGTTGGGTGGCGGCAGGCCCTTCTCCACACTGGGGGGCACATCATAGACATCCAGCGATGGGTCCCGGCCGTTGGGACCCTTGACAGCCATGGGGGGGGTGTCATATACCTGGGGGCAGCAAAGGTACAGATGCCAGGGTCACCTGAGGGGATGGAAAGAGCAGAAACCCCACAGCACCCACCACAGGACCACCATACCCTGGCCGGGTCCAGGCCGACTCACCCCTAACCCCAGTCCCAACACTTACCTCCTGGCCATACTGGCTGGGAAGTAGCCCCCGAATAGGGGGCACATCATAGATGTCCTGGGGCCCCGGGCCCAGCAGGTGACGTGGGATGTCGTACTCGTCCTGCTCTGGCTGGGAGGCCTCGAACACATAGCCCTGACCCACACGGGTGGGCACCACCACCTAAGACCAGACAGCTGACTGTTATCACCGGCCCTGGAAGCCAGCCCCCGGGGTCCACCCTCAGGTTCTCAGGGAGATTCCACTCACCCATGAGGTGGCCAGCACACACAAAGGCTGGGGCACCCCCAGGGTGGGCGCAGAGGCTACTTAGAGGCAAGGGTGTTCGCATCCTTTGTGCTCTCTGCCATTTCTCACTGAAATACGATGCCTGGGGAATACTAAGAACCCCTACAGTTTGTTTAGAGAGTTTGGCTCTGGCCAGGATACGAAGGAAGTGATCTCCACAGTTGAATGACTGACCTGGAAGGTTCCAGCAAAGGGTACTTA
Source organism: Hipposideros armiger (assembly GCF_001890085.2). Taxonomy (NCBI): domain Eukaryota; kingdom Metazoa; phylum Chordata; class Mammalia; order Chiroptera; family Hipposideridae; genus Hipposideros; species Hipposideros armiger. Next base: position 3,116,352 of record NW_017731452.1, on the reverse strand, counting down.
TAGGCCAACAGAGGATGGACCACCCTCGAGTGGGGTGCCCTGCCTGAGGACGCCTCCCAGCTGCACCCTCCTCAGAAAGGTCTGCCAGCCAGGGGCTATCCCAAGTGCAGGACCCAGCAACCACCTTCCGACTCCAATACAAATGGAGCTGGTGGTGGTGGGCTGTGCCCAGAGGCGGTGGCCTGCAGGAGATCCTGACAGGCAAGGCCTGGAGCCTCCAAGGAGGTGGCGGCATGGCAGAGCAGCAAGCAGCGCCCCGCCCTCCTCAGTCCCGCAGCACATCTTGGGGCCAGTAAGAACTCAGACCTCAGGGCCAGTTCTCAGGCAGATGGAGGGATGGGTGTGAGGGAGTAACCAAGGCTAGAGCCGAGACCCCCACTCCCCACTGCACCCACCCGCAGGACCCTGAGACCACCGCTCACCCGAACGGATAACATTGGCCCAGAGAGGCGGCCGGCCCCTTCCCTTCCCCAGTGCCCTTCCCCTGGCCCGGGGTCCAGGGCTGTGAGCTGCCCAGTCCTTCACGTCAGTGCCAGACCTGACAGGCAGTGCTGGGCAGGCAGCCTTCTTCCCTGCAGGCACCTCGGGCCCTGTGGGAAGGGCCTGGGGGAGGGGTGAGCCTTGTGTGTGGGTCAGTCCCGTGTGAGGGGCCAGCGGGATCTCCTCAGTCAGCTCAGGGCCGGCCTCCCCCCCACAAGGTTCCCTGCTCTGCTCTTCTCCACAGAAAGGCCTTTTGTTCCATAATCAAAGGGGATGTCTGGGACAGGGTTGACTCAGGCCCTCCCCACACACATCCCTGGGGGCAGCAGGGCTGAGGCAGGGCCCGCCCTAGGGCCCAAGCCTGTAGAATCCTGTGTCCATGCTTGCGCCCTGCTCCCATGACAGTGCCAGCCAGCTCTGCACCCCTGTGCCCTGGAGGGTGCACCCCAGCAGCAGGAGAGTGTCCCCCCAGGAAGCACAGGCACTAGGCACTTTCCTGATCAGCCCAGGGCTTGGCAGAGCCTCCTGCTGACCTGACGCATCCCCTGCCTGCCTCCTGGGCAGCACAGCCGCAGCAATGTGGGGGCTCCTGGGCAGGCTCTCTAGGAGCCACTGGAGCAGGCCTCCACGGGGTATTCCCCGCCCACTGCACCCCACCCCCGGCGTGTCTGGGAGTGGAGTTGGCGGCCCTCCTCAGACTCATCTCCCTCCTCGAGCCCCAGACTTGAGTCTCCTCCAGAGCTATTTTTAGACACTGGAACCTGCCAACAGCGGGGCAGGCAGGCAGGCGGGAGCTGGCGGGACGTGGCAGGTTGGCGGAGCCTTGAGGCAAGGCCTGAGGCATCTCTAGGCCCTGCCGACCTCCAAAAGGCAGGTGAGGACCGGGCTCCATGGAAAGGGGGGTGTGCCCGAGCCCCCCTCAGCCTCCCACAGATGAGAAAGAGCAGGGAGCACAGGCAGAAGGGCTCTGGGCTCTGGGCAGCTTGCCACTCCTGCGGCTGAGTCGGTGACAGTAAGCAGCCATATTGGCCAGCAAATGTTTTTCTGGTAGAAAAAAATAGTAAGGCAGCCGCCAGTGGGGAAAAGCTTGTTAGGGAAGCCAACTCTCCAGAGAGCTGCTGAGCCCTTTAATCACAGGCCACCATCCTCTGCACCTGGGGCTCCGTTAGCATGACCTGGAAGCCCCTGGGGGTGGGGAACACAGCCAGAATCTGGGAGGAGACACAGACCTCAATCCAAGCCCCACATGCTCTCTCTCACACACATCTCAACAGTGCAGAAGACAGACACAGAAAAGCAGAGAAAACACATACCCACAGCCAGACGCACATCCAAACACAGACCCCATCAGGGCCTCTGGAGAGAGCAGGAGACATGAATGGCGACCAAGACCGACTGGGATGGGACAGGCCGCCAGCCCCATTCTGCCCCGGGCGCCCAACCACCTCCAGGCAGCTTGACTGCCAGTCTCCCCCTTCTGCAAAAGGGGAGACTCCCATGTGACCCAGGCCAGCTGCCCGCCCCCGGCATCTAGGAGCTCGGTTTCCTCCTCTGGGGAATGGATCACCACTGGAATGCTCTGTGGGACAGAGGAGGTGACCACCTAACTTCTCGCTGAGAGTGAGGGACACACCTGACACGGGTCCCCTTGCTCCTGGCTCCACGATGGCCCAGCATCAGGAGCCTGGGGAGGAGATGAAGGTCCCAGAAGAAACAGAACAGAGATCAGCTGTGCCTCCCCGGCGCCTGACCCAGTGCAACAGCTGTCCCCTTAGGCACAGCTGCGGCCCCTGACCCAGAGGGGCTCCCCTGAGAGTGACCCCACAAAAGCACTCCTCCCACTGGGGGCCCTACCTACTTCTGCTCTCAGCTTCCTAAAGCCACGCCCAGCCCAAAGTGCGCTGACACCCCGTTGTGGCCCTGACCTCTCCCCCCAGCCACGCAGGCCACTCTGCTCCAGGCTCCAGGCATCTGATCCCTTCGGACCAGCCTCCTCACTCATCGCCTTGTGTCCTGAGTGCCAGGGCCCTAGCCCCCCAACCAAGTCCTGGCAGGGTTCTTCCTCAGCTCCGCCGACCTCTGCCCCTGGAGCCAGGAGTCTCAGTTTCCCAGGCTTCTGGGGGGCAGGGGACAAGGCTTATGAAAGCACAATCTTGAAATGGGGGCACAGATGCACACACACCAAGATGTTTACTGCCTCACTGTCACAGAGACATGTGCCATCAGAAACTGCCTAGAGCCCACCCCCACAAGGAGGGGGAGGGGGCAACAGCAAAATCCAGGGCAGCAGTCACAGTCACATATAGGAACCCAACACAGTGCTTTTGATATCTGATACTGAATTTATAACCTCAAAATGCAAAAGTATGTGTACAAATCTGTGGAAGGTGAATAGAGACTATGCTAGACAAAATATGCCAAAATTTCCCAGTGATTACCTCTTGATTAGGGCATTTCATGTCTAGGCTTTTTCATACATTATGTATTTTCTATGACAAATAAGCATCACTTTCATGATTGTGAAATATTACAAAAGCAATTGAGGCTTCTCGGGGGAGGGCAACCAGGCCCAGCCAGGTGAGCCCAGAAGCAGCCTGAGAGCAAGCCCCTTGGGTGGGAGGGAAACAGAACCAATGACCAAAATGTGGGCTCAAGTCCACAGCCCGGCACAAGGGGCTCACCGGCTGCCTGGCCCCATAGGAGCACCAGGACAGGTTTAACTGCAGACTCGGGGAAGGAGAGGTGGGTGGAGAAAAGCACGTGCCTCACTCAGTCCTTGGGGTGTGCACAGAGCATGGAGAAGGGGGGGGCTGGGGGGGAGAAAGAGAGAGGGGGGGGGAGAGAGAGAGAGAGAGAGTGCCAGCGAAAGAAAGGGAGGGAGAGGGAGAGGGAGGGAGACACTGTGGCCTGTCTCAAGGCTCACCAGCTAGGCACTGCTCCCTGCCACCACCTACAGGACAGGTGTTCCCCTGGCAGGGCTCTGCTCCTTCCACTAAAACTATATTGGGAGCAGCCTCAGTCTGGGCTATCCCAGTCCAGCATGGCACACTTCTGCCACCAGCCTGTCTCCGGCCAGGCAGTTGAAGGTAGGGCAGAAAGTGGGAGCCAGTGATCCAGGATTCCCTGGTGGCCGGAGTCCATGGAGCCCCACCTTCGGCCAACCAATGACCTCTGGCCAGGTCTCCTGGCTGCCAAGCTCCGCCCCGTGGACAGAGGCAGGGCGACACTGCCCACTCACCCTCGGACCAGCTGTCATGGGCACGTCTCCCACCTCAGCCCTGGGATGGCTCAGTGCCATGCAGTGAGTGTCCACTTAGCCACTGTCTCTCTGGACACAGGTGGCCCTGGATTAGACACAGTACAAAGATGAGGCCGGGCCCCGGGAAGCTGCTCCCAGCAGAGCCCAGCTGCTGTGCCTGCCACCTGGCCTCTCGCGCCAGGGCCTCTGGGGCACACCGCCAGCTGTGGTCTCCCTCGGAAGAGGGGTGAGCCGGGAAGCTGGGGCTTCTCAGGGTCCATCCGGGTGAGCTACAACGGAGGAACAGACATGGAGGAAACGGGGAGGGAGAGCTAACCGTGGCCAACGTCCTCCAAGTCAGTGGGACCTCTGCTTCCAGGAAACTCGACTCCCCAACTCCTGAAGGGACTTGTGCACAGGAAGACACAGGCCAAAGGTGAGAAAAGGTTGTTCCTGACTCAGCTCAAAGTAGCCAGTGGGGCCTGGCCTCCTTCCTACAGGCAGATGGACTGGGGAGGGTGGCGGGAGCTGAGAGCGGGGGCGCAGAGCTGTGTCTCCTAGCCCAACATGTAACGGCAACAGCAGAAGGGGCCTGAACCAGAGTCTTCCTCAGGGTAACCCCACACTGGCAATCCTATGGGCAATGTCCTTCCCCCGCTGCGGGAGTCACAAATAGGTCACCCTGCAGGTGCCCACAGGGATGGCAGAAGATACGCTCCACCCTCACCCAAGGGGCTAACATATCTCTCCAGACTCACGGAAGCCCCCATGCATGAAGCGGCATGCCTCTCCCCTTTGTCCCTTCCTCCTTTTCTTGCTGGCCGGGATGCAGACATGGCAACTATCTGGGTCCCACATTGAGGATGTCGGAGCAACAAGATGGAAGAAGCCATGGCCCCAGACAGGCACGTCACTCCTGCACTGCTCACCTCCAAACTGAGGTGTGTGAGAAAAAAACATCTCTTGTTCAATCCATTCTTTGGGGTTTCCGGCCACTCTCAACTAACTGCTACACTGTGCTTCATACTTGATTTATCCTTCAAGTGCTGCCCAACGCTCCCAACCTTTCCTGGGCCCCTTGATGCTCCCCGTACCCTCAACCCTATGGGCAGAGTGACTTTACTAGGACATGGGTTGGGCAAGTCATTCCTACTCAAAACCCTCCACCTTTAGGAAGGCATCCGGGTCTTCAGTGGCACCAGGTCCCTGGGGGGTCTGTCCCCAGCCTGCTGCTCTGGCCTTACCCCCAAGCCCTGCCTCTGCCCACCTGGAATGCAATGCAGAGAACTTCCACACCTCCAGGCCTTTGACAGGCTGTGTCCTCTGCTGGTCACACCCTCCCACTGGGATGTCTGCTGAAGGCCACATCATGGTGGTCCAAGGCAGCTCAGACGTCTCCTCTCTGGGCGGGCCCAGCCTATTCACACCCATCTTCAGCAGCAGGATGAACATATTCTCCTAACAGTCACCTCCCTCCTTGGCCCCAGATCAACACATAGCTGCTGCTGGAGCCCCAGAGAACACAAAAGTGAGTAGCTGGGCTCTGCAGTGCCCAGAAACTGGGGCCCGGGCAAAACCCACCAGGGGGCTGCCCAGCCATGCCAGGGTGGCCTTACCTTTGCTGGTGGCTTCGTCCCCTCCCAGCTGCGTGCGTCCATGGATGGGGGGACCTGGTAGATGTCATGCCCTATCCCAGCAGAAGGTGGCACCTGGTAAATGTCCTGGGCGGGACTGCCAGGCCCTGGAGGCACCTGGTAAAGGTCTGGGGCTGGGCTTGGAAATGGGTGATGGGGCATCTGCTTCGAGAATGTGGACGTCTGTGTGGCCGGTGGAGACTGGAACTGTGGGCTGGGGCCGGGGGCTTGGTAGAGGCCCTGCTGGGTCTTGCTGGGAGTGGGCATCAGGTAGACACTGTCAGGCTGCGGTGGGTACGCGGCAGGCAGCATGGGTGTATACTGGGCAGCCGGGTTGTGGAGGCCAGGCTGGGGCGGGGCTGAGGGGGCAGGAGGGCCGGGGCCAGGCCCTGCTGGCTTCTTGTCGTGCATGCCCACCAGGATCTTGAGGCGGTTCCCGGGCACGATGCCTTGGCGCCCGTGCAGTGAGCAGAGCCACCAGCCATCCAGGCCCTGTGTGTCCCTCTCTAGCACCGTCATGATATCGCCCTTGCGGAAGGAGAGCTCATCCGGGGACTCAGCCACGTTGTCATAGAGGGCTTTAGCCAGCACGTTCTGGGAAGAGAGGACACAGGCGGGTATGAGAGCAAGACCATGCGTGTGTGGGGGACTCGCTGCTGGACCAGCCCCCACCCCTCTCCAGGACATGGGAGCCATGTGGCCTTGGCACTGAGAAAGGTACAAAGTAGCGTCAGTATGATCCTGGCACCTCTGTTCCCTGGCCCCTGGGAGAAAGGCCCAGCTGATCCTGGCGCTTTTTCTAATGGGTCTGGATAGTGCCTCAGAAACCTCTTGACTGAAGCCACCACCTCCACTCCAGAGATGGCACTCAAGGTACTCTTAAAAACCACTCCCAAAGTCACACTGCAACTTGGACCAACACTGGGGAAAGTAGCAGTGATGACAATGATGGCCACCACGTTCTGGAAAAAAAAACAGGATGCACACCCTCCTTGCTCCAGCTCAAACGTCCTGCTGCCCTGCCAGCACAATCAGCCAAGGGGGAAAAAACGAAAGACAGGGTAGGGAGGGGACACAGAGACAAAACAGTCATCATCTGCAGACCACATGATCATCAAATATTCCAACAAACTAGAGGAATCTATAACTGATGAGAAAGAAATGCCATAGAATGAACGTCACACCATAACAACAACTGCTAGAATACTCAGGAATTAATCAAAGACTGCAGGAGACCTCAGAGGAGGAAACGTTTACATTCTGTCAAAGGGCTCAAGGAAAAACCTGAATAAGGGCAAAAATGTACCAAGTTCATGGTGGGATGACTAAGCGCAGTAAAAAGCCAATCAGCTCAAGCTTACTTCATAAATTACGATTACAATCAAAGCGCCAGCAGGAATTTTTTGTTGTTGTTGAGGGATTGACCAAAGAAAAATAATTCTAGAATTAAACGGAGGAATAGGGGTCCACGAATAAGCAGGCTAATTCTGAAAATGAAACACCAAGGGGCACTCTTCCCAGCCATGAGGATGTGCCACAACTCCAAATCAATGAGTGGCCCAGAGACCAGTATGCTGGGGCAGGGCTCAGAAAGGGCCCGGCAATATGGGAAGCCTGCAGGCGGTGCCCACAGCAATGGGGAAGATGAGACTGCATCATAGACAATATTAGGAAAACTCACTGTAGGAAGAAAAGTCCACTTGGACACTTGCCTCATTATAAACACAGGGCAATTAGAGACCTAAATGTGAAAGGTATAACTATAACTAATAAAATAAAAAGCTGTGGGAGAATATCTTTGTGACCTTGAGATGGGAAAAGAAATTGTAAAACAAAACCTCAAAGACCCCCAAAAGCACAAAACATAAGGTGGCAACACAAAGCTGACAGGATGACAGGTTACCAAGTGACAAGAGAGTGATTAATCTAGAATCCAGAGGCGCTCCTACAAATCAGCAAGAAAAAGACAACACCAAGAGAAAAGCAAAAAATATGAAGCGTGAGTTCTCCAAAGAGGAAAACTGAATGGCCTAGACCATCACAAAGGATGCTCAGGGTTCCAGCCAGCAAATCCAGACACATCTGAGATTCTGCTCTGTGCGCCAGCAGGTGTCCGGGTATAGTCTGCCACACCCTCCTAAGTAGGGTTACAAACGGGAGATCTAAACCCAGATCGCTTTGCTTTACGTAAATGTTATTATAAACAGCTACAAAACAACTCTATTTTTCATAGACACTTATCCAGGGACAGATTCCAGACACATTACGTTAGTGTGGGTGCTTCTGGAAGAGTGACGGGAATGAGACAGGCATCAGGAATAAATGGGGAAAATAAAGCAAAACAAGGAAGAGCAGCACCCCCCAGCCCTGTTCTTTGTTGCTGCAATTCTCCCTTTAATTCTTACAGCCACCCAGAAGCGGGCACTGCTATGGGGCAACCTTAGTCATCAAATCCTCCCAGAGCAAGGACATGCACTCCATGTGCCCCAGGTAGAGAGGCCCTGCTGCCAAGCAGCCTGTGTGGTCCCTGGGGAAGGCCTTGGGGGACGCAGTGGGGTCAGAGGCAGGAGCACTGGTGACACTGAGCTAGGACCAGAACGTCACAGTGGGTAGAGAGCCTGGGATGGGGAGGCCCTGCGTTTTCTGCCCTTGGCCCCTGCTGCCACTGTTCCCCTTGCACAGGTTCCAGGCTCAGGCATGGTCGAGATATCACAGAGGCTCTCCCCAGCTGGAGGGCCAGGGTCAGTTCCAAGGAGAGAAGGAAGTGCCTGGGGGAGAGAAGGCCAGGGTTACTTTGGCCTCCTAGGGCAGCAGAGCGCTTGGCAGGGTGCAGCAGGGGCCCAGGGGAAGCCAGGTCTACGGAGAGGATGGTACCAGGCTAGCTGGGCTCCAGCCCCACCACCCAGGCCTCAGCTCTGGTTGCCCTCCTCTGAGTTTCCCGGGGTCTAAGGATGCAGAACCTGGTCTAGACCCCTGACTTGCAAATGGGACCTGAGTTCTGGCTACCCACTAGCTATGTAACCTTCCCCACCTGAGCCTAGTCTCCTCCATGGACTCCATCTGCAAAGATTAAAGCAGGAGCTGGAATTCCAGGCAGAAGGGCCACACCCCCTCGGGCAGAAACAGGAAGCAGGAGCTGGGCCCTGAGGCAGAGAGGAGTGGGGGTGAGGTCTCATCCAAGCCCAGGGGGGCCAATCCCCCTCGTGCCACACCAGCATCTGGGGCCTGAAAGTGCCCCTCTACACGCTGTCTCCCCTGCCTGCCACACTGAAGATCAGGGTAGAGGACGAGCATCACCAAGGCGGCCCAGCAGGGCGGGGCAGGCAGCATGTGCTCTAGGCCCCAGGACTGAATGCTCAGAGCCCAGGGAGCATCAGCTGGCAGCCCATTTCTCCAAAGCGGCTCAGAGGCCCCACCCCCCGGCCACAGAAAGGGCCAGTGGCAGGAAAGTCGGGTATCAAGAGGGGCAAGGCCCAGGGGAGGAGCCAGGCAGGCAGGCAGCTCAGTGGATTCACGCCAGCACCAAGGTGAACACCAGGGCAGAGGTTCGAACTGCTGGTTGCTGCAAGGCTGTCCACGCCAAAATGAAGACAGTTACAAATGCACTGGAGTGTGAATTATCTCTCAGTAAAATGTCACTCCAACTTAAATAATGGGGAGAGGATAAGAATAACAGTGAGTGGGGGGTGCTTTCTCTTCCTGTTCTTCAGAATTTTTCAATTTATATTTAATATGCACTTTTTGGCTTTGAGGTTAAAAAAACACACATCCTGAAAAAGAAAACCGTGGGCTACCTCCTAGGCTCCAGGGCAAGATAGGACAGAGGATGCTGAAACAGGTCCAGAGCCCAGAGCCCCAAGAGGAGCAGGCAGGGCCAGGAGCTGTCCGGCAGCCCACTGGGGCTCACAGTGGCCCCATCCCCAGGCTGCCAGCAAGAAAAGCGAGTTTCCCAAATATGGTCTGCAGCCAGCCTCAGGGAATCACATCCCGTCAGGGGTGGGACACCCGGTCCCCCTCCCCCAGTGACCCCAGAACACGGAGCCACCCCACTGGGTCTCCCCAGCCCCTGCCCTGGTGATCACAGGAAGTGCCAGCAGGGTGAGTCACAGGAAAATTCCCCTCTGGCCCAGTCAAAGGGGGCGGGGTGCAGACGGAGGGGACTGCCCCTAGGAGGCCCCTCACCTCTTAGGAGGAGGGCAGCCCAGGGAAGGCTGGCAGATGGGCCTCAGACAGGCCCCACAGACAAGGCTGGGTACTCAGGGAGGCTGGGAGGCTGGAAGGCTCTGCAGAGGGCAAGGTGCAGCAGGGGAAGGGCAGGCAGGGAGTGGCCACCCTGGCCCTGAGAGCTACTGGGGCCGCCTGTGTGCAGGGCAGCCAGCCCCTACCCCTCAGAGCTTGCTCGCTGAGGAGTCCAGGCTAACTGTAGCTGCAACTCTATAGTCTGGGACGGCTGGAGCGAGGCTGGGGAGCACCTCTCAGGCTGGGCACGTGGCACTGGGTGCCTGGCACCAGGAGCTCCTCACTGGTGCCCCCACCCAGAGCCCCAGAGGCAGCCTCTCTCCACAGCCCAGCGAGTCCTGGGCACTGCTGGCGCGGGAGCACTCCAGCTGGCCCAGTCCCCGCCCCCTTGGGCCTCTCGGCCTCCCCAGCTGCTCCTGAGACAAGCTGTTCCTTCCTTCCTTCTCAGTCACTCAGCGCAGCTAAGACCAGAACTGGGCATGCCTCTCCCTCCCACCTCTGGATAACCCAGTCCCTTACCCTCTCTGAGACCCAGACCCCCACTGCTAAGGTGACAGTCCTGGTTTCACAGGACTGCTCTCTTGTTTAACAAAAGATTCACCTGGCTCTCCTATCCGCCTGCCTGGTTCTGAGAGAAGGAGCAGGCCTCGCTCGACCAGGCCCCTGTCCGCTTGGCGGCTTCCATTCCAGCGGGGCAGACAGACACCAAACTTGCTAGGGGGCAAAAGTGGGGCGCCACAAAGAATGTGGGACAGGGCCACTATATATATAGGGTGGTCAAAGATGGCCTCCCCAAGGAAGTGACATCTTAGGTGACTCATAAAGAATGAAAACTAGGCGACCATGAAACCAACTGGGCATGAGCCAAGGCACTGGAGCAGGGAGAGGCCAGAGGGGAGACAGTGTGTGGCCCTGGAGCAGCAGGCAGGCCGGGGCCAGTCACACTGCAGGATGCTTTGGGATGGTGCATCCAAATGAAGACATCCTACAGCAGGATAAGCCCAGCCGGAGCATTCCTGCTCCGCAGGACCCAATGTCTTGCTCCAACTTGGAAGAGGGGCCAGCTTCTCCAGAGCCTGGCTTTCCAGCCTCCCTCTAGCCAACTAGGTGTTTTGCCCCTGAGCTCAAAAGGGGGCACAGCTGTGACCTCTTAAAGGGGTGCACCACCAGAGCACCATCATGGTCCAAGCAAACGCTGTGTCCAAGGCACCACGGAGACTGTCGCCTGACCGGCCGAATCTCTGGTCACCTCACTCCTGCTTCTAGGAAACCTCTCGAGGTGTCCTGCTACTCCAGGACATGACTCGGGTATCACCCCTCCAGGAAGGATCCCAGGCCCCTCCCCAGGTACCTGCTCCCTGTTGCCCCCACCTGGAAGTACTGACCAATATGCAGTTATTGCCTACTTCATGCCCCCCCAACCTGGCCGCCAGGATGGCAGGGGCTGTCTCCCTCAGCATGGAATGTCCTCGCACAAGTGCATCAGGCTTGGCCCAGAATGGGTGGGCTCAGGCAGAGGGCCTCCTTGCGGAAGGTGGTACCCTGCTCTCCAGGAGAGCAGCGTGGCCATGCCTGAGGAAGCCAGGAAGGCCCTCTGGGGCTTGCTCACCCCAGAGAGGAGGCAGAGCACCCCCAGCCCAATGCCAACACTCCTCAGGCAATGGCCTGGCAGCCAGGCCCGCTCAGAACAACACCCTGGTTGTCGCACATGGGAGCAGACAAGGCTGCACCAAGAGGCCCTGCCTGGCTCTGAGAATGGCCCTCATTGTGTCCTGGGGCCCTCCGGGTGCCAGACCCATCCAGGCTGGGAGGGTCCTTAGACCGGGAGCAGCTGGGCCTTGGATGCTGGTGGGCAGGCGTCTGGAAGAACCACAGCCATCTGATGGGTATTCAGGTCTCTCCCTCAGCTCTGCAGGCTGCCTCGGGGAGCCGTGGGTGTGCTCTGGGTACCTCCAAACCCTGACTCTGGGGGCAGAGAGGGTGGGATGCTACCTGGTGACTAGGAGTAATGGGGGAGATACACAATTGAAGGGTTCACAATAACAACGATGGCCAGTGCTGCCTCTGTCAGAGGCAGGGGTCTTTTGCGTACTTCAATCATCTCTTTGAACCCTATGGGACACTATGCTTACTTCCATCTTATAGATGGGGAAACTGAGGGACAGAAATTACGTGACTTACCAGAGTCACAGTAGGAAGCAGCAGAGGCAGATAGATCTAGGCTGTGTGATAATGTGGAACTGGGTGGCTCCTGGGGTAATGTTTAGGTTCATGAAAGCCAGGAGTGGGAATTTCAGCCTTTTTCCTCCCTCCCTGTTCCCTACTTCCAACACACACACACACACACACACACACACACACACACACACACACTCCAGCCCCAAGCACAGAGCCGCACACACAGCAGTCACTCGGGAAACACTAGTTCCCTTCATACCCAGAACCATCTCAAATGTGGGCCAAGTTTATTTCTGGGGTATTCTGTTTGCTTGTCCCAAGGAGCCCCAGTGGCCAACAGATACAGGCCCAATGTGTGTGTGCCCAACTGCAGTTTACGCCCATAACCCCTGCTCACTTGTGTCCCAGGAACCTCCTGGAGGTGCAGCAACACAAGCCCACTGGCCAAGGTCCTGACCATCCTCTAGCCCTGTCCCCCAGGCTGTGATGGAACTTTGAGGGCAGTGCCTCTTCCCTCCCCAAATGTCCCCACACTCACATCCTGGGTGGAACTCTGGGACCAGCAGCCTTAGCATCACTCTCCCCAAACACTCCCAGGGACAACTGAGTAGCCAGAACCTGGGCTGAAGTCCTCAGTGCTCAGCTGGCCGGAAGCGAGTGTGGGCGAGCCTGTTCGAAAGCCATCCCAAGGCATGGAAGCATGGCTCCTGCCCTGCCTACCTCAGGAGCCTACGGCTCACAAGACAGAGCAGCGGTCATGTGTGGATTTTCAGCCCCATGCCTGACACTCAGCAGCCAGAAGGCAGGTCCGTAGAATGAAGGACCAAAAACCTCCCCGTGGTGTCCACTGCCAGTGGCTCCTTGTAGCAAACATGAGCCACATGTGGTCCTGGCTGCAGCGGCAATAGCAGATGCCTTTGCGTCCAGGGCCAGGTCTGGGCCGGAAGCAGGCCTCTGCCCCCACCCCTGCCAAGACGTCCTAGCCACTATCCCTAGGAGGCTGGACAGAGGAGCGGGCCCTCCTGCTGCAGGACATAGCACCTGCATCCCCAACATACCATAGATGGTAGGGACAGGCGAGCCTGCGGCCAGAGCACCAAGGAGCCCGTTTGGGTAGTGTGAGGGCAGAGCCCTCCACCCTCCGGCCCACTCCAACTGCTGGTAGCTTTGGGAATGGTCCCCAGGCTGGCAGATCCCAGACCTGTGCACTTAATGATGACCCACCCCGCTCCTTCCCTGTCCCTGGGGCCCTGCTGGAAAGATTCAGGGATCTCTGCAAGAGGGCTCAGCATGAGGCTGACCTTTACTTCAGGGACAGCACCAGGCCCAGAATAGGGGTAACCCCACCCCCTCAGCCCCAGATTTGTCATCACAGAGGGCAGAGGCTGAAGGGACAGCCCAGGTGGGACAGCAGATCTCATCTCCCGCTCCTTACAAGGCCTTGGCTTCTCCACCATGACATCTAAAGTGCCTGAAAGCTCTGCCCACTCCAGTCCTGAATGAGAACTTTCAGCAGCCCTTAAAGCAGCACCATCTGCATGAGCTGGAATGCAGGGGGACACGATGGCACAAAAAGTGTGGTTCACTAGCTCAAAAAAAAAAAAGCACCAAATCCCTGCTATCTGGGATGTGCAGTGAAGATGGAGCAGGAGATGGATGCCCGCCCCTTCCACTGCACTCCTTCCACTCCAGGCCAGTACTCTGCCCCACTCCTCACCGAGAGGGGGTAGGCAGTTAGGGCAGCAAGGTAGAGGAAGAGGCAGGGCCCTTCCCAGGGCTGGAGGGCCTAGCCCCATCTCCTTGAAGGGAGACCACCCTGCAGCCTCTTATTTGGGGTTCCTAAAGACCCAGAGGAAGAACTCGCCCAGTGTCTTTGCTGGAGAAAGATCCCTATCACCCACCCTACACCCCACCCCTACAAGTTTCACACCAACACTCCTCCTCACCTCTCTGAGAAGGTTTCTGGGCACATACCTGGCTGCTTCTGGTTGTGGGTTCCTGGGCCGGGGGAGAGGGAGGGGGGAAGAGTTTTCCACGCCCAGAAGAAAAGAGTGGTGGGACCTCCTTAAGAACAATGGGTCCCAGGGAGGGGCCACAAAGGTACAGCCCTGGGACCAGAGGGACCCCACCAAGTTGGCAGCTCCAGTAGAGCATGGCAGCACCCTAAGAACCAGAACACCCCCAATGGGGGCGACACATGTGGGACAGAGCAGAAGACGAAGTTCTGGATCCAGTCCTGTGCCTTGGTCTCCCCTTCTGTACCGCCTGTATGACTGGTGGGGAGAGCGGCTGTCTCAAGGGCCTTTCCAGCTCAGACAGGATGCCCTAGTGGCCCTGCCCTCACTTCAATCCCTTGCCCAGGCCTGGGGAGCTGGTGCCAGCCCACACCGCTCAACCCTGCTCAGCATGGCCAGAGGCATTGGGTCTCCTCCCAGGAGCAGAGGGTGACTGTCCTGCCTCCACCAGGCTCCCACTGGGCTCCTTCCTTGCCCAGGGCAACGGGTGGTGGCTGCCAGTGCCAGGAGGGCATGTCAGTAGCTCCTCCCAGACCTTCCTTCCCTGCAGGCTCCACCTGTGCCCAACCACACTCCCGGTCTTCACGCACGCGGCACACACCTGCTCTTCTAGGCCCATCAGTCCTGCCATTCCTCAACCCCACCATCAGTTCTCCACCCAGGAAAGGAAATGGGCGCGGGGAGAGGGTGTTCGCGGGAGATGAGATATGAAGTCTGCAGGGAAGACACAGAAAGCCCAGAGAGTGTCTCCCAGCTTAGACCATGGTAGGGGGTAAGAGAAAGGAAACCCTGTGTTCTCAAGGCGGATAAGGGAGCCGCCCCCTCCAGTCTGGGACCCGAGACCCCCAACATCTCCCCAGGCTCTAACTACCCGCCCCCAGCTTTCAGCAAATCCCAGCTTCTCCGATTCCCTCAACACGGCCCTGGGAACCCGGGCTATGGACACCCGAACAGCAACTCGCTCGTGCCCCGGCCATGCGCACTCGACCCGCAGAGGCTGGGACCCGGGGATCGCTCGGTGCAGCCCCGGACTTCCTACGCCAGGGTCCCGCTCCTAACGCGGCTTTTGCAACCACGGTGGGTGCAGGCTGAGAAGCGCCTGCCCCTGGTCCGGGAATTCAGCGCGGGCGGACCAGGGGTGAATCATTAACCGGCCCCCAGGCTGGCGCTCCGGCCGGGCAGACAACTCGGCGGACACCACGCACTTGCTCGCCCAGCCCTCAACCTCTAGCTTGGGGATAGAGGGCAGCTGCCACTCCAAAACACACAGATGGACCGACGGACGCACCACCACCCTGCTTTCCTTAAGGTCACGCCTACTGGACGTTCACAGTCTGGGGGACCTCGGACCCCTCCTCGTAGCCGAGGAAACCGAGGCCAGGGCTCGCAGGCCCAAGGTCACCCAGGAGGCAGCAGCCTGTGTGTGTGTGTGTGGGGGGGGAGCGGGCCTCACGCCAGCAACTTTCCCGGATCCAGGAACTTTCTTGCCGGCCAGCGGCCCCTGAGCTCCGGCCAGGGCCCCTTCCAACCGCCCCGGGGGCGCGCAGGCTCTGGGATCCTCTGCAGTCCTCGCCTCCCGGGCCCAGGCCAGCGAGGGAGGCGGTTCCAGAACCTCGGACCCCAGCCCGGTTGCGCCCCCGCGGAGGCTTCAGCGGCCGATAGTTCCCAGGACCCGCAGGTCCGGCAGGAAATGCCACTCGCTTAACTCTTTCCCTCCTGGGCCCAGCCTCGCGCGGGCAGGGCAGTCGCCTCGAAGCCGGTACGCGGACCCCGGCTGGACGCTCCCGGGGTTGCGGACCCCACCCCTGCCGCCGCACTCACCAGGTAGTTCATCGTGGCCGGCCGGCCTGGGGTCCCGGCTCCCCGCAGGGGCGTACACCGAGCTGCCCACGCTGCGCTCTCTTGGGGTTCCGAGTGCGCCGCAGCCTCCGGGGTCCGGGTCTCGCCGCCTTAGCCACCACGTCCGTCACTGCTGCCGCAGCCACACAGAGCCGGTCCCACCTCGCTCCGCCCGCTGGTGCTGCTGCCGCCGCCGCAGCCCGGCCGGCCCAGCCCCGCTCCCGGCATGCCTGGCCGAGCGCTCCCATTGGCCACTGCGGCTCCCCATGCAAATGAACCGCTGGCCCTAGGGAGTGGGCTCGCGAGCGGCTGCGGGAGTACGCGGGC
The DNA here is from genome assembly GCF_001890085.2 of Hipposideros armiger. Classification (NCBI taxonomy): domain Eukaryota; kingdom Metazoa; phylum Chordata; class Mammalia; order Chiroptera; family Hipposideridae; genus Hipposideros; species Hipposideros armiger. Next base: position 3,100,402 of record NW_017731452.1, on the reverse strand, counting down.
ACGCGCCGCCCGGTGGGACCGCCTCCGACCTGCTACCAGCACCAAGCTCTAGGCGCCAGCCGAGCACCAGTCTTCAAGCCTAGTACGCGGGATATCGCCTTTTCTCCAAACGCACGTCCCCAACCTCTACCACGGGCGAGAGCACGCCCTTCCTCAAAGGCCTAACCAAATGCCTCCTCTTCTAGGCAGACTGCCGGAATTGCCCTTCTCCTGCTCCTGGCGCCGCTGCAGCCCCCGAGGCGCTATACTAAGGTGGACTGCTGCCTTCCCCGCCCACCAAAATCGGGGCATCCCGCGCGCATGTCCCACACCTGAATCTGGAGATCAAGGGGAAGGGGCATGCACCAGTTAGCAGACTGTAATAATAAGGATCGCCCTACCCACTCAGGTGAGGTCTACCATGTAAGAGCCCGAAGAAATTAAGTCAAGGCAGAGAGATCGGGGAATCCGGCGGGTCCCTGTAATCCTATAACCCCAGAGGCGCAGAGACGGAGTTCATCCTGTTCTACCGGACCTGTGACTGAGGCTCCAGTCCACCCAGGGACAAGGGGCTCGCCATCGCCTACCTTCTTCACTTAGTCGAATCCAGACTCCCTGAAGTGTCCCCCGATGGTGTGTTTTCTGCCCTAAGAGCTCCGCTCCCACCCCAATTCCCCAGTCAGTCCAGTGGGGGCCTAACACCTGTAACCCAACAGCTCAGTCACATCAACATGGGCGTGAGGGTGGGAGCTGAAGGGAAAGGGGCAGAACTGAGTGGAGAGCACCTTGGTTCTGAGTCCCCACTCTCCACTCTGTCACCTGCAGCAGAACAAGGGTGTGCCAGTCCTGAGCACAGTCCAGGCTTGCGCAATGGTCTGCAGAGAGAGCTAGATGGAACCGACTCCACAACGGGTCAGTTTGGTGCCTCATCTCTGGATCCTTGGACAGTCAACATCCTGGGCCACTTTCTGAGAGTGGACTCACAGGGCAGCTCCCAATGCCAGGGAAGCAGTGGTGCACTCAGCCTTGCCTTTCAGAGAGCCCTCAGGCCTGGCCTATAAAATACATATAAGCCCACGGTGGACCCATAAGCTGTCCCTCCGCCTGACAGACACACCTGACATCCTGGCCAGGTGTGCCACCTTGGACAGGCCTTCTCCCACCTGTAAAATAACGGGGCTGGGCTAGGGCAGCCCAAGTCTGGCTGGTTACAGGTCCCCTAGAGAGCTTGTTAAAAAACGGATTCCTCGGTATCTCTCCAAAAAAAAAAAAAGTGGGGGAATGTGGATATCTGCATTTCCTCAAAGCTTCTTAGGAGACAACTGGACAGAACTCACAGCATAGGGGGTGGGTAAGGAGCAGTGGGATTTGGACACAGTGTAACCCAGAGTCCTCAAGAAAGAGCGGGACAACTAGCTGCCACCCTATTCCCTCCCGAAGACTGGCCCCCTTGTCATCAAAACAGCACATTTCTCCACAGAAGAGCCAGCTCTCAGAGAAACACTACCTAGGGCATTCTCTCCTGCTTGTTCCCAACAGCTGTGCCCCAAAGTCAGGCAGGAAGCTATGGGCCCCCCTAAACCCTGACCCTGACTTCAGGCTGGCTGGCACCCCAGGCTCCAAGGGTGTAGATCTGGACCAGCTGGGCCATGCATGAGCATCTGTCTATGCTGGGGGCTGGAGGGAGTCCTTAGATGTCCCTCCCACCCCTCAGTTCACATTCCAGTGGGGAGGGGCAGAGAGCGGGCCTCACAGCCAGGGGGTGCCCTGTATGCAAGGTTCCAGCCAGGACGTCTCTGCAGAGATAGGCGGGGACACAAAAATACCTGGCCCTCAACTCTGTCCTAGTTGGCCTTGGGAGAGAGGAGGTGGCTGGCTGGAAACAAGGGAATGGGAGAAAGACCCTCCAGTCTCTGGGGCGGGATTAAAGCAGCACTGGGGGTGGGGTTGCTGGTGTGGGCAGGCAGGCGGGGGAAGGGAACCCAGCTCAGGCGCAGGCATTTCAAAAATTTGCTCCTTTTCCACTTCAACTCCACCCCCCACCCCCCAACTCCCCAGCCTGTGCCTCCCAGAATGGCATTTCCGCTTTGGAATCAAGGCCCTAGGATCTGTGTCCCACTGTGCTGGAAGGGGGGTATAGTTGGAGGGGGAGAGGAATGCCCCCTCCCAGACCTGGGGGAGATAGGACAGAACACACTGGGCAGGCTATGGCTGGGGTGTATGGTGTATGAGGGAAGCAGACCCTCCTGGGCCAACTGCCAAGGAGCTCTGTGACGCAGCCCCTAGGACAGCCTCTGCGAGGCCCTGGGCCAAGGCTCTATGGTCACGTGCTCATTTCATGCCCACAGCAATTCTGCAAAACAGGCTTCATAATTAGCCCCATTTTCCAGATTAAGAGGTTAAGATCCAGTTTACTGCCCCTTGCCCCATCCCACAGACTCCCACACACAGAGGGGACAGAGCTGGTGGCCAGGGAACGGAAGGTGGGACTGCTAGACCAGTCGACCCTGACTGCCCTGCAGCACCATCAGGTCAGGGCAGGAAGGGAATCAAGGGGCAGGGGCACTTGGGCTCGGAAGGCCAAGGACCCTGTGGCACTCGGAGACCCCAAAGGACAGGCAGCTGAGAACTGGGGCCCAGCACCACCCCACACACACTGAGGTTCAACCCCTTATGGGGTATAGGGGAATGTGCAGGCAGGAAGGGGAGCAGCCTGTGATGAGAAGGAGCAGGGAGAAGGTATTGCTGGTGGAGATGCAAGAGTGCTGCCCAGGCACAGTCCTCTCCTAGACCGTTGTCAGTCCCTCCAGCAGCAGCTTGGCACCTCCAGCCAGGCTGAGGATGAGCTCACAGGCTGCAGGGAGATGTCACCAAGCCCTCCCCTTGGGGCCTGGAGTAGCTATCTGTATAGGGAACATGGTGGGCCCACAGGGACATTGGTTCTCATCTGTCCATTAAAGTGTCCATCGATCCCAGACTCTAAGTGGGAAGAAGAGCTTGGAAGCTGGCTCCCACTCTCTGGGCTTTTTGGGTCTTATTCTTCAGGTCAGACCCATTGCACAATGAACAATTCTTGCTTTAGACCCAACAATGTCTGTTCCAGCATTTATAACTTCAAACAAAGCAGGGGCATTACCTAAATGCCCAAGTATAGGGGACTGGTGAGGCAACCACAGCCCCTCAATGGAATATTGTGCAGCTACTAGGATGGCCACTTTCAAAGACAGAAATCATGCAAGGCAATGCTTATGACAATGGGAAGTGAAAAGAGTGGGCTCCAACGGCTTACATCGTGTGACTACAGGCAGCGCTTTTCCCTCCTAAAGGTTTCCCAGCAGCACAGGAGGTTGGCTGAATAGGTCAGCGGATGGCCGGCTCTGGGAGCAACAGCAGGAAAGGATTTCCTGAGGCCGGAGATGAGTGTTGCCAGCCCCAGGGACAGGAAGAAATGATGTATCTGGGGGGCCACATGGTGTTGAAGCCTCCCCCTGGGCTGGCCACTCACGTTGGCAAGCTCAAAACTGGCGTGCGAGCTGGAGCCAGCTGTGCCTGGGAGAGGGTGCGGGGACCGCTTGCGGATGGCCTGGAGAAGAGGTGAGCCCAGCTGCATCAAGAACCACTGTCACAGACAGGCTAGACTTGGTCCTCGCTGCCACCCTGAGGACCGGGACAGAACTACCACTACCCAAAGGCTGAGAGATGGGCAGTGCCTTGCCCAGGTCGCGCTGCCATTCTAGAAGTGGCAAAGCAGTAATCATAACCTAGCTACCCAGGCGTGTCCCCATGGAAAAGCACCCAGGTGACCCCAGACAGAACACAGCATGCACATTTAGGGCGGATGTTAGAGCCTTCAGCCATAAAAAGCTTTGCTCTCCTTCCCTCCTCTTGGAGGGTGGAGTGACCAATGGGGCAGTTCATTTGTCATTACAGTGGTGACTCTGCGGGGGGTGGGGTGGGTGGGAGGCGGGACCCATAGCCTGGAGCTAAATCCCTCAGCTTGCCATTCCCTTCAGCATCCTCCTAGGCCAGTCCCCAGAGACTTGGGTGCAGGCGCAGGGCCAGGACCAAAGGTGTGGGAGTGGAGCTGCCTGGTACAGGGACAGCCAGGGGAGGAAGAGGGGGACTGGATGAGGACAGGAGGCAGACTGGTCTCCCAGATTCCAGGAAAGCCAGTGCCTCTCACCTTCCTGTACCTCCCTCCCTCCCACTCTGGCTTTTTCCAGGAACCTGAACTGGAAGGATCAGCACACTCCCCGAATTCTTTTAGTTGCTTTTCTAATTTGGAAATTGAAGAGCTGCAGAGGCACCTGCAGGGAGACGCCTGCTTCAGAAAGGGGCTCTGCTCACAGCAGCCAAAGGCTGGAGGGGGTGGGCAGGCTCTGCCCTGGAGCACTTCCAAGGGGCTCTTTGCCCCACTCAGGGCGCTGATCCCAGTGTCCTGAGTCCCCCTTTCTCTTCTGCAGCCCCCTCTTCTACTCTCCAGGTGGGGGACCTCCCTGAGTGCTGGCAGGTGGGCAGGGGCTTGGACCAACAACCAGGAGCCCACGTGTGTAATGAGAAGGCTGGGTCCTGGGCGCACGTGCCCTCTCTGCTGGCACTGGCGACACCACTCCTGGCATCTTCACTCCACAGCAGCCCCTCAACACTGCCTGGGGGAAGAAATGAGCTGGCAGAAGAAATGCGGGTACAGGAAGGAGGGGCTGGGGCTCAGTCCTGGCTTGAGGAGAGGGGGCTGGGAGCAGGAGAGGCAAGTCCCTGTCTTCCGTGAGAAAGCTTAGCTGCTGGTGGCCACCCAGCTTGGGTTGACAGCCTGGGCAGGCAGGGACAAGGGACAAGAAGTCGCCCCAGCCCACCATCTGCTCTTGCCTCTTCCCATGGCAACCAGCCCCTGCACATCAGGACAGTCGGGGTGTGTGTGTGTGTGGCACGTCACATGCCATCTGGTGCCCCCCCCCCAGCCTGCTTTCCCACAGGAGCACAGGTACCCATACCCAGAGAGACTCACAGAGATGCACAGAGGGTAGAACAGTGCAGCCCAGCCATTCAGCTGGGATGGGTGGGTCAGGGGGCAAGTGGCATCACAGGAGGGACCCTTAGGGCTCTGGGAGCAGCGAGGTGGGAGTACAAGGAGTGGATACAGAGCTAAGGCAGCCACTTAAAGGCACTGCTCTTTCTCCCTCCTCGGGCCACACTGTGGAGCATCCCACCTGAGCCTGCTCCAGCTTACAGAGAAAGGCGCCATCTGCCCCAGGGGAGAACATTAAAGATTCCATATGGTGTGGGACCCTCCTCAGCCCATCCCTGCAGCTTTCAGAGCCTCTGTTTGTGCATTTGTTAAGTGCCCTGCCCATCGCCAGGCCACCAGACTGAAGGTACATTCAGGCTGCACAGGGCACAGCAGGGCCCTGGTGTCAGCAGCACACCCATGACCCACCCCATCACACACCAGCCCCACTCCACCAGGCACCGGGAGGCATGAGTGCTCTCCACCCACCAAGGCCTCCCTGCTCTCCCAACCCCTGCTCGGGTGCCCTGAGCTTCCCCTCGCTTCTGAACCACAAGAGGAACAAAACCTCAGCTGAGACTGGGGCAAAATCTTTCTCTGGAGCCCTATTGCCCTCAGGTCTGCTAGCCAATGCAGGGGTATGGGCAGGGTCTCCCCTAGGGATTGTGGGGTGGGGGGTGGCTGGCTGTGGGGTCTATCACTATACAGTTATAGTGCGCCTGTCACTCCTTTGGCACCTACTTGCTACTAGGATGCTGCTGCCTGTAAACGCATCCAGGTCCCAGGGAACTGACACTGGGTGGGTAGGTGCGGGGGGACACAAACAGATAAACACGTGAACATCTTTGGTGATCAGGGCTCTGAAGGAGAACAGAGCAGACAGCAGAGTGATGGCAGCGAGGGGCTATTTTATACAAGGTGCGAAGCGGTGGGGGGAGGTCCCCTCTTTGGAGTTGACATTTGAGCAGATGTGTGAATCTTTTGCTAAGGCTCACTGTGCAGAAAAAATAACAGTAAAGATTTGTAAAAATAGCGCAGGCATGCCATGCCAACTCCCTTGGTGTCATGCTGGTGTTAGGGAGGCAAGGAGTGGCTCCCAAGCGACCCCATCCCCCGCCTCAGCTTCTTGAGTGGTGGGGTCTCCACTGGGCTGGGGGCTCCCAGAGCTGAAGCAGGAGCAGCCAGGAGTGTCTGCCCTGTGGGCTGTCCTGGCAGGTGGCCAGGGACAAAGAGGAGGGAGCCCAGGAATCTGGGGAGGATGGAGAGAAGGGTGGAAAGATGTGCTCAGCTCCCAGGACAGCTTCCACCCTCCCCTACTTCCTGCTCTCCTAGAAGCCTCTCCCAGCCAGGACCTCTGGAGTGGAAAGGGGCCCAGGAGAAAACACAGGTGACTCAAAAACCTAAGATGCTTCATCCCACAGGCAACCTGGGAAGAGGGAATTCAAACCCTAGGTACTTGGGGAGGGCTCTGGACAGGGAGACATGTGGTCACACCACCTTCTGAACAAGCACGTAGCTTCGGGGATCCAGGATTTGGGAGCGCAGACAACTCTCTGGGCAAGCCTCAAGGCACATGTCATTGAATATCAGGTTTTACAAAATACTGACAACACTATCAGTGTTCCAGGATTTAAAATTACACAGCATACCAAAACTAGAGACAGGTATCCATCAGCAAGAGAATGGATAAGGACATAAATTCATATTCATAAATGAAGACTTCTCGGCACAGCTGTGAGAAAAGAACTATTGATACACACCACGTGGCTGGAAATCTCAAAACCGTTATGCTGAATAAAAGAAGCCAAACCTCCAAGAGTGCATACTATTGGCTTCCTCTTCTATAAAGTTCAAGAACAGGCAAACTTAAGCAGTAATGAGAGAAATCAGAATGTCGGCCACCATAGGGTGGGGTGGGGGGCACTTGACTGTAAAGGGATACTTGCAAATTTTCTGAGATGATGGAGACATTCATTATTTTGATTTGATTGATGGTCACATGGGGTCTACGTTAGTCAAAACTCATCCAACTGTGCACCTAACGTCTGTCCATTTCACTATATGGAAAATCTACCTTGATAAAGAGTCTCAACTCGTAAAAATAAAACAAAGCACAGAGGGAAAAAATACACGGCATTAGAAGTACCAGAAATAGGTATTGCAATCCTAAACCCACCAAGTTACCTTTTTGCCCTGGCTGTCAGGGAGCTTCAAGTTAAATTGGCATGCCTATCTTCCTCATACATTACACAGTTCTGGATCTTTTGATGATCCCAGACTGTTTATATCTTTCACTATAATCTGCTTCCAATCCTTCTTGGAACTTGGCAGGGTTTAAATAATAAATTAAAATGACTGAAAAACCCCCTCAGCCTCTAATCCCCCTTAGAGAAGGGATTAACTTTAGAGCTGAAACTTGTGACCATCTCTTCTGCCAGTGTGGGCATCCAATTGCCACCTCTCCTGAGGTCCCCAACGTGTCCCCAGCTCTTTTTCCTTTTCTTGAAGTAGGAGAGACACTGGCCCAGCAAACAGTGACTACGAGTAGGCCAAAGACACGATAGGTTTGATGAGGATACAAAGCAAGCAACTGTGATGAGGCCAGGTCAAGGCTGGGAAGGCGACGATCCGAGAGAGGGAAGGGCACGGGAGGGCAGGTGCAGCCAGCTGCAGGGAGCACAAACTTATGACGGGCAGTGGGAAGTGGGGGTCAGCCTTACCGCCCACTGACTCACCTGCAGGCTTGAGCCCCTGCCTTAAGGTTCTGGGCCACCTCGGGGGGCTCTCCTTCCCGCCAATGGCCCTGCCCGCCCCTTGCTGACCAGGCTGCTGCAGACCACACCTAAGGACAGGCCTGCACTGTCCCAGTGGCTTCCACCACTTGCAACTCTGCACTCACTCCTGGGGCACTCAGGGCAGGGCACCTACCTGGCCTGGGAAGCGGTAGGCCAGCTGGTGGCCCCACTGGAGGCTACTCTGTCGATGGGGTGAGGACAAGGACCTGCCCATCCAAGGCTTATCCAAGTTTCATGGGACGGGTCCTGCAAGCAAGCTGGGGCAGGGCAGGGACCAAGGCCATGCCACCACGAAGGCCTTGGCAGAAACCAAACCAACCATAAAGAAAGGGACACTGGAGGCAGACTGCACAGGCCCTGGGGAATCGCCGGGGCAGGGGGCTGGTCACCCTCCTCAGGCTGGTTGTGCAGGAGCCAAGGGTGGGTGTTGGCCACTGCCCCAGCCAACAGTGTCAGGATCAAGATGATAACCTCAACAACAGTAGCTGCTATGACTGATTAGTCTCTTACTGAGAGCTTTATGCGACCCTTGCCAAGTTCTCACAAAACCCCAGAGCTCAGTGCTGTTTATATCCCCATAACACAGATGAGGAAAGGGCTCAGAGGGGCTCAGATGAGCCAGCACTATTCATTCTAGAGCCCTTGTCCTTGAGCCAAAAAACACCCTCCCCACCCAGAAGCAGCCTCTCCAGAAACCCCACTCAGGCTTCTGGGACAGTGGCTGAAACGCCAGGCTCTCTGCACAAGGGCACCGCGACCTGCCTGCAGGGGCTCATCGGTGCTCCCAGGGCCATATCTTGGGCAGGCGGCCAGGGCAACCTGGGGCAATGCGGTGGACAGGGGAGCCAAGCAGGCCCGGGTCCTACCCTGAGGAAGCCTGCAGTCTGGAGAGGGAACCTGATGGCAACCAAGTAACCCCAATGATAAACACAATCACAGATGGGGGGCCTGGAGGGCTTCTCGGGCCGATGCCCTCTGCCTGAGCACTGCAGAGTGAGCAGGAGTGACCTGGTGAGCGAGGTGGCAGCTGGAGATCACTTCCTGCAGAGGGAGGGCCAGGCAGAGGCAAAGTTCGGTGGGAGGAGGGGGTGTGGCAGGAGGAGCGTGCTGTGTGCTGTGGAGACAGAACTGAGGACTTTGGACTTGGACACTACCTTTTCCCACTGTCCTCTTTTGAGCCCTTTCTACCAGGCTCCAGCTGTCCATGGCCAGACTGCTCAGGCCAGTGCCTCCCAGCTCCCTGTCCAGCAATCCCATCACAGCACTGGCTGGCACAGAGTCAGGCACAGAGGGGTCCCCGGATCACTGGCAGAGGTTCAACCAGGTGCCACGCCTGATCCACCAATCTCCACTGACCACTGCTGGGGCCGCACAGGGCTAGACCCACCCTGCTGCACAGCCTCCCAGGGGTGCCGAAGGGGTTATATAAACTCATACTTGGAAAGCCACAAGCAGAGGGTCGGTCTCTCAGCAAACTTGGCCTCTGTGGACAGCTCAACAAGCCACAAGCCCCACAATTAGAGAGGCCACGCAGGATGACGCTCACTTTCTGGCCTTGGATCCTGCCAGACTTTGTTCTCACCCTGGCTCTCTCAGTGGCCATGCGACCCTGGCAAGACACAGGTCCTCCCTGAGCCTGTGAAGTCCTGAGCCCAGCACCTGGCACACAGGACACTCTCCACACATGTTAGCACCTTCACTCATTCAATAAAGGGGAAGAGGAGAGGCTGGAATGGCTGAGCCCATTTCTCAGACAGTAAACAAGAGGCAGGAACAGACAGCAGAGAGCTTCTCTACAAGCTGGAGGCTGGCCTCTCGCCTGACAGTGCCAGGGGACAGCCAGCACCTCGTCACTCCTAAACGTGGATCATGCCAGTGCCTGCCAGGGGACTGAGGTAGGTGGCACAGCTGTTCTCCTTTCAAATGCTTCCTGCCTGCCCAGAGGGAAGAGACAGGACCGAGGCACCAGATGGCAATGCCCAACAGGAAGGCAGACGTCAGAGCCCCGCCAGGAAGAGCATCTCCAGGTGCTGCGTGAGCACTGTCCTCAGCTCTGGGCAGAGGCAGGAGCACTGTGCCGGGAGTCAGGAGGACCCTGTGTGCCGTCCCCTCTCTGGGTTCCAGACCCTGTGTGGGTCAAATGACAGAGTGAGACCAGCTGATCCCTAGAGGGTCCTCCTGCTCTAACACTCGGGAAGTCACTCCGGGCTCAACCTGGCCGTCCCAACCCCTTCTTTCCCTGCCATCACCTCCCATTCCATTCTGAAGCATCTTGTAATTTCTGTGGGCCAAAGTGCCTGCGTCAGCCCCATCCAGGAAAAGACTGCCCAAATGAACGGGTGTGCTTAAAACCCAAATGTGTCCATGAGTACCACATGGGCAATCACCATTTTGGGTTCCAAGAGCAGGGCTTGAGCAGGCAGCCTGGCCTGGAAGCCTCTGAGGGGCCTCACCACTCACCAGCACATGAAAGCAATTTTCTGAACATTTCATGGCTGCTCCAGAAATGAACTTCTCCTCCCAGCCCCACCAGTTCACACACTGCCCAAGGTCCCAGGGTGATCTGACAGCCCAGCCATGTAGGGGGCAGAGGTGAGACCCCCACCTACCCCCTGTAGAATCTCTGGGGGCTGTGGCTACAGGCAGGAGGGTGGGAAGTTACTCGGAGCTGGCAACGGTGTGGACATACCGAACAGGCCTTAGCTTCAGGTGTCCACAGCAGGTGTCCACAGCAGTGCCTGTCTGTCCAAGTCACACCCAGACCCTGGCCCTCCTGCCCATCCTGCTCTTGTTATAGTTGGGGCCATTGAGGCACAGGTCTGCGTGCCATCCAGACTCTGTGTCCAGACCTCTGCTGTGACTGTGGACAGTCAAAATAAATCAAACACAGATCTCCCAAACTGAGGTCACTCTGATGTGGCCTGAGTCACATTCTCTGTTCACTGTTGCTCTGGAGACCCAGGCCCTCAAACAGGCTCAGGTGGTCCACCTCGTCCCTCCAGCCAGTGCCCACGGGGTCAGGGCAGGTCCCCAGGAAAGATCTAGAGCTTTGTAGGAAAGCAGAGCAGGAGAGAAGGGCTCGGCAGGCATTTTCTGCCTTCTTTCTTTCTTTCCAAAGATGAGGCAATTATGCTCTGAACCAGAATAAATTGGGGTTGGGGGGGGTGTGTGTGTTCACATCAGCACTGTCTGGAAACCCTAATTTTTTCATCTGTAACTCTGCATTACTACTTCTGGAGGCGGGCAGGAGCTGGGATCTTTAATTCCATAATAACAATGCTTTGCACTTACACAGCATCTCTCCTCCAGTAATCTCCACACCCGCTACGGTGGTTAATTAAGAGGCTACTTGCCCTGCCAGGAAGTCCCAACTGTCTGCTTCACCATAAGGATGGGGTCCCCCAGGTGAGGAGCAGTCCCAGAAACAAGGCCAGGTGGACAGGTGCTCTGGCCCACTGCCCCATTCTGTCAAGGGTGGAAAGCCCTGACTCCTCAGAGAAACAATGGCTGGAGGCCACAGCTTTTCAGCCTACAGACTGCACCCCCTCCATGAAGGACTCAGGGTGTTGGGCCCCACCTCAGGCTGTCCATCGGTAAAGCGGGCTGGGGACTGCACCTGAGGCCTGGTGACTGGGGGTAGTCTGGGTCACCTTCAGGAGGTAGGGTGGGGCCCAGATGCCTCCAGATACTGGCCTAAACGTGGAGCCATGGCCTGGTAGCTCCCCAAGCCTAGCTGCTGGGCCAAGAAGAGGGGGTATCAGGGGAGAAGAAAAGCCCCCAAGGAGGGAGAAAGGGGCCTGGCCCTGAGCCTTTGGGGGTTCAGTGGCATAAGAAAACTTCCCAGGAAACTGAGTACATCAGCCCTCTGGGGCGCTGGCATAACCCCACCTGGCCAAGCTGTCCTGGGGGGACGGGTGTCTCCGAAGAGGTACAGACCCGGCTCCAGGCCTGGCCATCGCGGTAAGGTGTCTGGAGCCCAACAGGGCAGCTATCCCTAGGGGACAGCACAGACCTTCCCCCTCACCTGGCCCAGCGGTCCTGGGGGACAGCACGGACTCCTGCCTGGCCCAGCTGCCTCAGGGGTTTCCCGGGGGCCAACAAAGACCCCTGCCAACCCAGCCATCCTGGAGGGCTCCCCAAGGAGACTACACGGACCCCATCGACCCGGCGGCTCTCCAGGGAAGGACAGTAAGCAAAGCAGGGGGCAGAGAGGCCGTATTGGGGGAGACGCCCCCAAGCTGCCCCCATTCCCCGACCCAAGAAGGCCCGGGGGTGGGGGGCGACCCCCAGCTCAGGAGTCCCCGCAGCATTAGGCCTGCAGCCGGCGGCGCTAGGTCGCAGGCCCGACCGGGGGACGGCCGACCCGGGGTCCCGGCCGGCGATCGGTACTCACCGGCACGGACATCTTGGCCGCCACTCCCGTAGCCCAGACGGGCAGCGGCGCCGGCACGCTGGGGGCTTCTGTCCGCCGCGTCGCTCAGAGCCCAAGGCACCGGGTCCCGGCGCTCTCGGGAGTCCCCGCGGGCTCCTGCGCGCTCCCGGCGGCCGGACAGTCCGGCCGCTCAAGCCCGCGCTGCGCATGCGTCGCCCGCGCGGCCCCTCCCCCCTCCCGTCTCCTCCGCGGGGGCAGCGTTAAAGGCGAGGACCCTGGACCCCTGCATTTTTCTGTCGGCCCAACGAGGCCCAGGAGCTCGGTCTCCACCTCTTACCCATCCTTCAAGGGCCATCTCGAGTCGCACTATCTCCTGTGTGCCCATCTGGTTCTGGAGGTCAGAACCCTCTCACCCCCTACGTTGCCCAGCCTAGGGTGCTGGGCGCCTGCCCTGTGGTCTGGCCAGGCTCTCAGTTCCTGTGTTTGAAGGCAATTGCATGTTAGCTGAGCAGGGCTCCTAGAAACCCTTCCCACTCCCCCAACTGAAACCCCAGAGACTCTGGGTAACCCCTACGGGCCACCCAGTGCTCCTCTGCCTACTCTGCACTCCCCCCATTGCTCCTCCCCCAAGGATGGGGAGCTCCGGACACCCCAGGAACAGCCTGGCTCATAGTCGGGTCACCTTGACATCTGGAGCTGGGTTGGCTTTTAGAGAGGATTCTGCCTCCAGGTAACCCCTACTCAAGGGTCACCCACAGCCAGGTGTCCCTGTGCCAGGGTCCAGCCCCCAGACTCTGGAAGACAGGCATTTGCTGCCTGAGCCTTCCTTTCCTTGAGTTAAACACCCCCAATTTTTTTATCTGTTCCACACCTGACATGGTGTCCAAACATCCTATCTACAGGCAGTGGGCACATATATATGCGCCCTAATCCTCCCACCCCCTGCCAGGTAGGCCTTGCTGTTCTCCCGATGCATATAACAGTCTAAGGCCCTGAGATCCCCCTGTTACCAGAAGACAGAACCAGGGGCCTGACCACTCTGCTCTGGCACCCACCACATACAGCCTGTCCCTGCTTCCTGGGGGCGCTTCCTGGGCAAAGCTGCACTGGGTAAATGGCTGCTACTGCCGGGAGAGGATGAGTAAACACCTAGGCCAAGATTCTGGGGACCAGGGCAGTGTCCTGGGAGGTCAGCACTGCAGCATATCCACAGGAAGAAAGAGCTGGTTCTATTGAGACTGGATGGCAACAGCCAAGACTCATGGAGAGACCTGGGGGTAGAGAGAGAACTCCAGCTCCCTAGGAAATCTGTGGGGGCAGGTACCCAAGAGGACAGGCTTTTTTTGTCTGCCAGGTGTGAAGTACCAGGAAACCCAAGGTGATTGAACAGAGGGAGGAAGCAGTGGAAGGCGGGCTTCCCCAGAGATCTGGATCTGGCCCACAGTTCCCAGTCCTCAAAATCCCCATTAACAGGAGGAGGCTTTCCAACCTTCTTTTCCAAGAGGTGGGGCTGCCTTGGTCTTTCTCCTGAGGGTCCTGGGGAGAATCCTAACAATGACCACCAGCAATGAGAGGGGTACTAGATGTGCAAGAAAGGGGGAAGCTGAGGACTGCCAAAAGGCCTGGGGCTCAATTCTTGAACCAATGAGCCAGGGTACCTCCCTGCTCCAACTGAGCAGGGTTACCCCCCACCTTTACCCTTGAGTGGGGTTTCCCAATTGTGCACCTCAATTTCCCCAGCCCAGTGCTTGGCAAGGCATTGTTGGAGGGGGCAGACAGGGCCACAGAGAGCAGAGGGGGCTCTGGGCTGACAGCTGCCACCTCCTCAAAGGACGCTCTGTGTGTGCCTGGCAGGCAGCCCTGCCTGTGCCCACCCACCCGCATCCAGCTGGCACGGGGGCTCCTGAGCTGGGAGCAGCAGCTCAGCCTGGTGCCCGGGCTGCCAGCCACACGTGCCCTCTGTCTCAGAGGCCTCCCTGGCCCCTCCCTCACTGAGCCTTTCTCGCCTCCTTCCCTTCTACTTGGCTGGATTCTTATCGCCTACTCTTTCTGCTGCTTCTCCCTATTTCAAGGTCCCTGGGCCAGAAATGGATGAGCAGTGGGGAAAGACTCCTTCAACACCTCTGGGTACAGGGAAATGGAAATGCAGGGGAAGGGGCCAGGACCTGGGGCCAGGACCTCCACATCCTCTGGTCCTTGCCTCCAATTGACTCCCAATGATTGCTTATGGCTGCTTACTCTGGGGGGACATTACTAACTCTTCCCTTAGTGCAGGAAGAGGGATTCCTGTCCAGGCCCTCACTTATTCCAAGGAGGACCCAGGGCCTCTGTGTGTGGGGTTGTGGCAGCCAGAGGGGTTCCATCGGGGCACTGTGTGTCCTCCCCTGACACTACCAGATGTCTGTGAAAGCAGGGATGCTTCTTCTCACTACCCCGTGCCACTCCTCACCCCACCCCACCCCCAGCAGGCAAATGATCCTGGGTGACTCACTCAGTCCTGCAGATGACAGGCTCTAGGGGCCTCACAACTAGCAGTTCACACCAGAAGCAACAGCTGGGATGCCTGAGCAGGCGCCAGTACCCTAAGAAGGTCCTTGAGGGCTGACCAGGGCCACAGGGAGGGGGTTATTGTTGTTCCTGGCACTGAGAGAGAAGGGAATTTGGACACAGCCATAGAGTAAATCTGGACAGAGTTAAACTTCATACCCAGCTCTCTGGCCTCTGTCCCCTGGGCTTTGCTGTGTCTAGAGGGGCAGAGTTCTGGGAGGCGGCTCCGTTTCTGCCCCCTACCCCCTAGGGTAACCGGGGACCTGTCTGTCAGAGGAGCACCTGGCCCAGGAGAGTGCAGTGAGCCTTTGGAGGCACCCGTGAGCACTATAATAATCCTGCACTACATGGCGCATCTGTCACCATGGATATATCCTTATGAACTAATGTCCATGCTCTATGCACATTGTCCTAGTTGTTCCCTACTATCCTTGTCTTGTTCCAGGATCCCATCATGTCTCCTTAGGCAACTCTGGGCTGTGACAGGTTCTCAGACTTTCCTTGTTTTTGATGACCTTGACAGTTTTGAGGACTGCTCAGGGGTTTTATAGAATGTCCCTCAGTTGGGATTTGTCTGATGTTGTTCTCATGCTTAGACTGCGGTTATGGGATTTGGGGAGGAAAACCCCAGAGGTAAAATGCCATCCTCGTCGTATCATACCAGGGGTACATACTATGGACATG
This sequence comes from Hipposideros armiger, assembly GCF_001890085.2. Taxonomy (NCBI): domain Eukaryota; kingdom Metazoa; phylum Chordata; class Mammalia; order Chiroptera; family Hipposideridae; genus Hipposideros; species Hipposideros armiger. Next base: position 3,085,020 of record NW_017731452.1, on the reverse strand, counting down.
AAACATTGCTGTTAATGTTGACCTTGATCACCTGGCTGAGATAGTGTTTGTCAGGGTTCTCCCCTATAAGGTGACTCTTTCTTCCTCCACTTTCTAGACTGTACTCTTTGGAAGGAGTGGGGAGCTATGTTCCACCTCCTTGAGGACGCAGTGTCTACATGCATTATTTGGAATTCTTCTGTAGTTGTCCCCTCTCCTTCATTTATTTATTTCCCCAATCACTTATTTATATCAGTGTGAACTCATGGATACTTACTTTACACTTTGGGTTATAATCCCATACAACTTTATTTTTTTGCTCAAATTGTTCCTACTTTGGCTGTTGGGAGTTCTTTCAGTTGGCAAATAAGATTTTTCAAGAGAATCCAGATTGTTTTATAAAACCTCTGGATTTTGAAACATGGAATAAACTGAATGAAATGCCTCCACAGGCCAACCCCAGGCAGCTCTGGGCCCTGGGATCAGAATTCCTGGTTGGAATTCTTGCTCTGCGGCTTGCAGCTGAATGATTGTGTGCCTGCCAGTTAACCTGCCTGGGGCTCAGTTTTCTCATCTGTGAGATGAGAGGTTAAGACTCCCTGGGTAATTGAGGGGATTCGGTTGAATGCCTCTGGTATAGTTTGAAGCACTGGATCTGGCACAGAATCCTTAAACAGCAGGGGCCAGGCATGGTTAAGCAACTCCCCTTTGAAGGGCAAGAACTGAGTTTGTTTGGGGGAGATCTAGAGGGACACTTCAGGGTTGGAGATGGCCAGTGGGACCCTGTGAGCTCTGGAGTGAATGAGAATGGGAACTACCTGCCCCAACCCTGGTTTCCGACGTGAAAGATGAGTTCTACTCTTCTGTAGTAGCACCACATTGACAGGTGGGAGAGAACCCGGAACCAGATGTCCTGTTTTACTCGCTCTAAAGTGTGAATGACTACCTCTTCCCAGGAAGGCACGTCAGACTGGCACAGAAAGAGGCTGAGCTTCGTGGAGTGGGTGGGGAACCCACCAGTCTGCCAGGCTAGACCTTGGGGTTTGGTTACGGCCCCACCTCCCAGTTACCCCATGACCTTAAGCAGGTTTAGTTTCCAATATCCTTCAGGGTAATTTCATAGTATGATCAAGGGAGGGTCCTGGGAGCTGGGGCAGGGCACCTCCTTGTGTGTCCTCCATGCACAGGACCTTGGGTGTGCTCTTCCTGGGGGGCATCTGGTTAGGGGAGGGGGTGATCAGGTCATCAGGCTGCTGGGTGTAGAGGGAGACCATCGTCCCTCAGACACTGGGGCTTCAGGACCTGGTGGCAGAGGGGAGGTGTGTTAATTTTTTATTGCCGCTATAACAAATTACTACAAACTTTGTGGCTTAAAACAATATCTTACACTTCTAGAGGTCAGAAGTCCAGAATGGGTTGGTAGGGCTGCTTCCTTCTGGAGGCTCTGGGGGAGAATCCGTTTCCTTGCCTTTTCCAGCTTCTAGAGGCCCTGCCCACATTCCTTGGCTCTTGGCAGCATCACTCCGACATCTGCTTCCATCATCACATCTCCTTCTCAGACTCTGGCCCTTCTGACTCCCTCTGATAAGAACCTTGTGATGACATTGGGTCCACTCAGATAACCCAGGAAAATCTCCCCATCTTAAGATTCTTCATTTAATCACACATGTCAAGCATTTCTTGCTTTGTGAGGTAACCTAGTCATAGATTCCAAGGATTTAGATGTGTATAGCGGGGAACCCTGGCTCCCCCAACCTGCTCCCCCTCTGGGCACCATGGCCTGAACTGCCACCATGGCTGAGTTTGGCCAGCACAGGAATCCTCTCACTCCATTTAAGCAGCATATAAACGGGAACAGCTATAAACGATGTGTGGCTCCAGCATGCAGTCTGGCAAGACGAGGCAAAAACCCCAAACAGGCTCGGACCCTTTGACCAGAAATTCCAGGAATTTATCCTAAAACATGCACTCACAAGTGGCCAAAGATATACATGCTAGGACGGCACTTGCAGCTCTCCTGATGATCAGGAAAACATGGGAACAACTTACAGGTCCAATAACGGGCATCAGTTAAACAAATCACAGAACATTCACATGACAGAATCCAATCCTGGGCGGCCCCACAAATGCTACGGAATGACATGAAATATGTTTACAATATTCTTTTAAATGAAGAAAACCAGGCTTCCAAATAATAGGTACAGTGGGACCCTATTTTCATAAAATTGACATGTTTACATTTATGTCATATATTTGCTTTGGGAAAAGTGTGGAAAGGGAGCTATCAAAATATTAGCTGTGATCATTTTGGGGTGGGGATAGGATTTTTTTTTCACTATTGTGTGCAGAGGGAGACCCTGTCCCTCAGACCCTCAGGAAACCCCCCCCCCAGGGTTTCCTGTGATAATAAATATTTAGGGAGGGCCTACTGGGAGCTTAGTACTTATTTGTGCTCATTAATGAGTAGGGCTTTTTCTGTCTTCATGGATTAGAATTTCACAGAAGACTGTTTTTATAAGAGGGGAGGGGGTTTTAGTGCAACTAAAATTATTTTCTCTATTTTCTAATGTTTTTCAAACATTATTTGTGCAGTTTTCTTCACAGTAAACACTTTTTAAAGTTGTAAAATATACAAAACATGAAATCTACCATTTTAACTATTTTTAAGTGTACAATTCAGTGGCATAAAATACATTCACAATGTTGTGCAACCATCACCATTATCCATTTCCAGAACTTTCTCATCCCAAAAAGAAACCCTGCCCCCAATAAACAATAACTCCTCTCTTCCCCTCCCCCAGCTCCTCCTTGCAACCAACATTCTACTTTCTGTCCCTATGAATTTGCCTACTATAGGGACCTCATGTAAGTGTAATCATACAATATTTGCCCTTTTGTGTCTGACTTACTGCATTTTGCAACGTTTTCGAGGGAGATTTTTTTTTTTTTAAAGAACACTTTTTGAGGGGAAAATTCAAGTGCCAAGTTCTAGGAAATGCAAGCTACCCTGGATAAGTTCCCAAGGACCCTCTGGGAGCCGGTGCAGGGGTCTTTCCCAGGGGCTGACACCAAGTGAGGCTGGGGAAGGGGTGCAGCTGAACAGGGAGCGAGCAGAGAAAGGCCCTGGGCCACACACACCAATCCATGCAGTCCTGTCACCCCTGAGCTGGCAGGAGGCACAGAGGAAGGGACTTGCCAGGGGTGCCCTGCATTAGCTGATCTGGGCAGAATTGCAGGCTGCCACTCACCTTGGCCTCTGGTACTCCTGGTCTTCTAGGATGTTTGTAAACACCCAGAGACCAGAGCCCCTTTCAGGAATAGGCCTGCATTCTCAGTGACTGTGACAAGTGGAATTTCGCTCTCCACTGGAAACAATCCCTAAGGCATTGTGTTTCTGAATCAAGAGATGAAACCGCCCAGCTGAATAGTATACATTCTCTAAATTATTAAAGAGCCCGAAAGAGCGGCTGCCACATTAGGGTCACTGGTGCGAGTCCCCAGAGCAGCAGTTTGTGTTCTCAGAGAGGCTCTGCTGCCTGGGGACCAAGGGTCGGCTCCACGGGTGCTGGGAAAGTGTCCCTGCTCCAGCGGGTGAGACTGACCCTTGTGAAAACAGGAAAGGATTCACTTTAGGGAGTTCTGCACTTGAGCAGGAACTAGGCTCCCTGTCACCTGTGACCTCCAGTGGCAGGGAAGGTGTGGGTCTGGGTGCCAGGCTGGCCTGGGTCTCGTCCTGCCCTGTGAACTTCGGCTTGGTATTTATGTTTTCTAAGATGTCTTCCCCCATCTGTCAAATGGGGCCTGGTGGAGCAGTGAAGCAGCCACTGCCCCAGGAGCCCGTCCTATCTCATTCCATGTGGAAGCCCCAAGTGTGCAGTGTGGTGCCTGGTTCAACTTCCGAGGAGGACGGGATATAAGGCATTAAGGGCTGGTGTGCATGCGAGAAGCGTCTGTGAAATGCGGCTGCCGTTGGGGTCGCTGACAGGTCTCTCCACCTTCTACCCACCAGCCTGCTTTTCCTGGCCCCAAGCTTTCTACTTCCCGATCTCCCCTAAGGCTGCGATACTGGCTCCCCCTGAAACACGCCCCTGCATTTACCGCAGGGTGATAAAGATGCTGGAGGCTGGCCCAAGTTCTGGCCCTGAGGACACCCTCAGGCAAGTTCTTTATACAAGCCCCTTGGGCTCAATGTTTAACAGAAGGAATGGCTGGCAGGAGGTTCTAGAGCAGCGGGTCTCAACCTGTGGGTCGCGACCCCTTTGGGGGGTTGAACGACCCTTTCACAGGGGTCGCCTAAGACCATCGGAAAACAAAAAGATATTTACATTATGATTCATAACAGTAGCAAAATTACAGTTATAGAGGAGCAACAAAAATAATTTTATGATTGGGGGTCACCACAACATAAGGAACTGGATTAAGGGGTCGCGGCATTAGGAAGGTTGAGAACCGCTGTTTTAGAGAGATAAGATTGCACATTGCCCGTCTGGATGACAGACCTTCTGGGTGGGATGGAGTGATGCTCATGGCAGGACATCCCTCCAACACCAGGATAAGACCCAGAGACACTATGACAGACCAGGTGGAAAGGCTGGACTTGGGCTCTGGCCTTCTGGCCCCCCTGGGGTGGCGGAGGCTTCCCGGAGGAGGAGCAGGAGGAGCTTGATGAGTGAGTGAGAGTTCAGGGTCTTGTATGGGCAGCAAAGCCAATGTGGATGTTGACCCCCCGCCATCCCCCGCCACCCAGTCCAGCAGCTGAGTCCCATGTGCTCCTGAGGAGACAAACCAAGATTCCAGAGAGCAGAGCCCAGTGGGGAGGGCTGTGTTCAGACACTGGCTCTGTCATGCTCCAACCTGGGCCAGTTGCCCCTCTCCAGACCTCGCTGTCTTCTCCTGGGCCATGGGGCAGTTATGGGGTACTCAGAGAGGGTTCTGGGGAGACATGGGTCCAGCCATCTTGGGGTCCACTTGTTTACTTAGAATGATGTCTCTTCCCCCTTGACTAACAAATCTCTCAGGGTATTTGAAGGCATCAGGCCCAGATTCCTGCTGGGCACCTGCATCCTGGTGGAAACCCAGACCTGGGGAGTCCCAGGTGAGCAGACACCTATACAAAAATATTGTGTACCTAATATGTGCAAGACATTGTAGGGGTGTGGGGGGGTCATTGACAATTATGAAGAGGCTGAGATGGGCATTCTTTGAAAGAAGCTTCCTGAGAGAAGGGGAGTGTGTGTGGGGGGGATGGGGCAGGAGGGGTAAGGGTAAGGTCTGAACAGGGAAGTGGTGCCTCAGCTGTAACCCAGCTCTAGCTGGAAAGCTCTGGAGTGGGGGTTGATCCCACCTCGGGGCAGGGGCTGGGCTGTTAGGCTCCTGGTCAGCTGCACCCTGACCACTGCCTGCCCTGGGGTGAGTCGTAACCTCTGGCCAGGCAGGTTCCACTCCGCCCAGGGCAATTTTCCAGAGACAAGGCTGCGGTGAGCAGTTAGCAGCCAACTAGTCACAGCATCTGGGGGATGGGTGCACCCAAGAAAATGGGTCTGGGCCAGTTACTGCCGGTTACCTCCAGCATCCTTCAGAGGTGGGTGAGTCAACCAGTCTACAATTCTACAGGTGCTTTTGCCCTTCAGGAGCCAATAGCATTTGACTATGGCTACTGGCCCTTGGGCATATTTGGAGAGCTGCTTGCAGAAAGACCCTAAGTACAAGTGGGGATGGATTTCCAGACAACCTTTCTTGTTACTTTCCCTCGCCCCCAGTCCCCTAACAACCCTGTAGCATCTCACTCATTGTCCCCCTCAGTGACGGGACACTCCAGGGAGGCAGCCCGCACCCTTTCCTGCTCAGGAAGAGCCCCAGGGGGAGAGGAAGGGTCTTCGCCAAGGCCCCCAGAGCTGAGCTGGGACCCAAGTCCTCTGACTTCCAGTTTCTTCCTCGCCAGGGAGAGAAGGCCCCTGACATACCCATCCCTGTAAGGTGCAGCATTTCCCTTTTGGGGTGCAGATGCGGAAAGTGACCATGGCGAGCAGAGGCAGGTTCCCTTCTTACTCTCCGAATAACCCAGGCCACAGAGAGACTAGGGAACAAGGACACAGCAACCCCTGGGCCAGACAGTAGTCTGGAGAGAGACGCAACACCATGACTAAGCTCGGAAAGAGGCCAGGGCAGCTGCTAGAGAGGTCCTGAACACGGAGGGGTGTTGTTCTTGCTGCCAGGCTCTTGAGAAGGATGTGACTTTTGATTTTAAACAGTTTCCTCCCAGACAACCCCTTCGCCCATCTACAAGGCAGGAATCTTCACCAGTCCTGAGGCCCATGGTGGCCTAAGCCCAGCTCATCCTGGGAGAGCCCAGGGTCTCACTGTAGCCGCTGTTACGAAGCAGTTCTTCACCTGCAAGCACCGGAAGCCAGGCCAGCTCGGCTCTCAGGCTGCTCCATTCTCACTGGTAGCTCTTGTCTATGGATGCACTGAATGGAGCAGGGGCCACAAGTCCAGTCTGTGTGCTTCATAATTGTCAAGAGGGCACCCCCATTTTATTCAGAGCAAAAATGAGGCCGCATGAAGCAGCCAAACTTAAAAAAGGAACAGTGGTGCAAGAACTGATGCTTCGGGCCTGAACCACAAATCTGGACTCCTGTGTGCAGGTCTGATTGTCCCCAGTCAAAACCGTATGGTAGACCTGGAGAACAAAGGGGCAACTGAGATGAGAAAGGGGGCGGGCAAGCAATTGACAGGAAAAGAAACCTTAGTTTGGGAGGATAAAGGCAGAGAGGGCATAAGATCGGAGGCTACACGGTCATGAATAATAGTTTAAGGCAAAGGTGGACCTGCTCACCAAACCTCAAAACCACTTGAGAAGTGTGAGAGAAGTGACGTGAAGCCCCACCTCTTACATGAATGAAACTCACTTACCCTGAGAGGTGACTGGGGAAATGGATTCAGAAAACGTTTATAGTAACTCATAAATGAATGTGCCACAAGACCAGATTTGTGATGAATTGAGTCATTGGGACATATTCCTGCTGCATTAGGGGTCTCCAGAGAAGCAGAGCCCATACAATAGGTATAGGCTGAGAAGTTCCCACCATTTGTGGTTTGCAAGCTCAGGGGAGCTGATGGTGTAAGTCCCAGTCCAAGTCCGAAGGCCCGAGAACCAGGAGTGCCATGGACAGGAGGCCATGAATGTCTGAGGTCAAGGAGAGAGCAAATTCACCTTTTCTCCACCTTTTTGTTCTATTCAGACCCTCAATGGATTGGATAATGCCCACTCACAATGGTGACAATGATCTTCTTTACTCAGTCTACCCATTCAAATGCGAATCTTCCAGAAGATGTTACAGACATTATTTTACCAGCTATCTGGGCATCCCCTAGCCCAGTCAAGCTGACTCATAAAATTAACCATCACATCTGCCTAGTCCAAATGCCCCTTGAAGAGACAGAGCTCTGGGTTGGTACTGAAGAAGGTTCTTGTACTCAGGGATGACCTAGTCCAGTTTCTCCGTGGGTGGCCATTTTCCTCCTAGTTTTAGACACATCTCACCCAAACCATTGGGCTCTGTGCTCAGAGACAGGCAGACAGGGATTCCTTGCTGAATCTTGTTTTCTCGGAGGATTTTCATAGGAAGGAAGGGGCACAGCTGCCCTGCTAGACAGGGAGACCTTTCTAGGAGGTAACTGGGCATTGTAGTTCAAGGCCTTGAAAATGTACGCTGGCCCTGACAACTCTGCTTGTAGAAGTTCACCATAGCACTATGTATAACAGAAAGTGGCCAGTGGTGAAAGATCGGTAAAATAAATTATGGTACAAATACATAATGGCATATTCCACAGTAATTAAAAATCGTGTTCTCAAAGAATGAGTCAATGGGGACATGCTCGTAGCATGTCCCATAGGTTTTAAAAAGGAGAGTGCATAACTGTACCTACCACCAGCACAGACCCAGAGAACTTTGTGATGATGCCAATGTTCAATATTCAATACCTGCTCCGCCCAATATCGTAGCCGCTAGTCACATGTGACTACAGAGCACTTACATCTCTGGCTAGTATGACTGAGGGACTCAATTTTGAATTTGAATGAATTTCCAATTTCAGTGTAAATAGCCACACATGTAAATGTAAGTAGCTTCTGTATTGAGCGGCACAGGTACAGTGTGATTCCAATTGTGCTAAGAAAAGGTGTATAAAAACATGAAAAAAGACTGAAAGAGAGTGCCCTGAAATGTAGATTGCCGTTTACTGTTAGTGAGACTATGGGAGATCTAAATTTTGTGTAATGTTTCTGTTTTTCGCTGTCCCAACAATGCACAGTTTCCTTCTCTAATGAAAACAGTCCCAGAGACATACGAGAAGGGGGAGAAGAGAGAGGAAAAGCCTCGTGCAGGCAGAGCTTGTGTTGGCAGGAAGGCCGGGCGCTGGCCTGGGAACTGGGGTAATCTGCCTGGCGCAGGGCTTGTTTTGACAGGACCATTGTGCCTCTGGTGGCTTGGGTCGTCGCCAAGCTGTTGGGCCACCTAGCTGACACACTCACTACAAACTCACTTTAGCTGGTATGAGCAGTGTGTGTGCGCGCACGTGGGTCTTGCCATCTGTTGCCAACCTGGCAGCAAAGCGTTGCCTCTTCAGCTGTGTTTGTTGGGTCTGGGGGGGATTTTGCTGTTTGAATTTCTTGCTGGCTTCCCAGGCCTGACTTCAGTTGCTTCTCCAAGTTACCCGGAGCTTTAAGGAGCTTACAGCTCAGCTCTTTGCTGGGCCTCCAAAGACTTGAAAGAAGAAAGTTCCTGCAGGTGGGTCTCAGCAGATGGCCGGGACAAAACCTGGGCTTATTCACAATAGTTCGCTGGGGCGTCAGGAATTTGAGAGTTTGAATTATTTGGAGTGGCAGGAATCAAAGAAGATGGAATTTTCCTCAATACATAGCTGGAGGCTTTTTACTTTTTTCTAGGTAGGGAGGCCATACGCAGTGGTTCTCTAACCTCATAGTGCCTGAGCATCACCTGGCTGCTTGTTAGGAATGCAGAGTCCCAGCGTTAACCCCGGGATGAGCTGCCTTCATCTTACAGATGCAGAAACGGGAGCAGGAAAGAAGGCCAAGCAGGCACAAGCTGGTCAACAGAGCTGGGGATAGAATCCGGGGATCCTCCTTCTGTGACGTGAGTGTCTTTATCACGCTGCTTCGGTCTCCTGTGGCACATGTTTGGCATTGAGGGAAGAGACAGACAGAAGTGGGATCCAACCAATTCTCTAATACCAACTGGAGGTCCAACAGTTCAATTCAGTTCTGTCACTAACTACCCAGTTTGTGCAGACCCCGCAGATTAAGGGCTCAGTCAGACGAGACTGCCTCCACTTCAGACACAGCCGCGAATGGGGTGCCCAGGCTACCCACACTTCTGCCCAGCCCACGGCCATCCCCATCGGGTTTGATATTTGCTAAAACAACTCACAGACTCAGGCAAGTGCTCTACTTATTATGTTTTGTTATAAAGGCTGCAAATGAACAGCCAGATGGAGAGGGTCCAGGGGGTCCTGTGCACAGAAGCCTCTCTGCTTGTGGAGTTGGGGTGTGCACCAAACACCCCCCCGGCACATAGATGTGTTCACCAAGTTGGAAGCTCCCCAAATTTTGTTTAGGGGGTTTTTATAGAGGTTTCATTTCATAGGCACAATTGGTTACATCACTGGCCATTGCTGAATGAACTCCATCTCCAGCCTCCCTCTCTCCCCAGAAGTCGGGGTGGGGCTGACAGTTATAACCCTATAGTCACAAGTATGGTTTTCCTGGTGCCTGGCCCCCATCCTGAAGCTATCTAGGGCTCCCTCGGGAATCTTCTCATTAGAGTACGGAGTAAATTCTAAGGGTCTTCTTAGGGGCTCTGTGCCAGGGACTGCACAGAACCCCAGTTATTTTTTATTAGACCACATGGGGTATTTGCAATCTTCTGGAAACCACCACTTGAGCTGCGAAGACAAAATAGGCCTCTACAATGATGCTTATTCTCATTTCTAGGTCTCAAGAGCACACACAGGTCACACCAGACACTGTTGGTACACGAGGGTGGGGGTGTGTGAGGTTGGGGAATGGGCAGGTTCCCCTCCCTATTCTCATGACACCTCAAATTCAAAGGTCCCATGATGGAGCTCAATGGCAGAGCTGTAACAGAACTGTAAGGTCCAGATAGAGACGAGTTAAAGATGAGACAATGTGATGAAGTGTCAGGGATAGAGGGTTCAATTGGAACCCTCAAGCATCCAGAGCTTCCAGACTTAAAAAAATGTCTTCTATTTGTCAGTCAGGGTGCCTCAAACTTGGGGCAAGCTTAGGTGATAACGCAAAAGTGTTAGGTGGAAGAAGTAAGGCATTCAATCAGAACTAAGATGAATGGGACTACACACAGGTTCGCTTCCTGCCCTCCCTGCGGAGGAGAGTAGAGCAGCTGAGCCCAGCACCCCTCCCCCACACACTGAGGAGTTTGGCCACACTTCCCACACACAGCAGCCTCATGTCACAGCTGTGGCCCAAGGACCCTGGGGACAGCTCAGGATGCTGGGCAGAGTTTGAAGATGGGCAGTTCCTTAACTTCCTCTAGAAATCCCAGACATTGACTATAATTCACTTTGCTGTCTTCAAATTGCAAGCTCATTTATCCAGGTCAAGAACCATTTATTTGCAGCTAACAAGTCGGGGCCTGCTGCAGCATCTTTCTAACATATGGCCTGTTCGTGTCTTGTCTCTGAGCATCTGTCAAGACTGTGTGGGCGGAAGGAAGGCTGACTTGGCAGGCCTTGCACCATCCGCTATGTTGGGAGGGGGCAAATGGTCCTCAAAGACCCTTCAGCTCCCCCACCCTACTTTTCAGAGAAAGGCGAGTTAGGGCACACCTAGTAGTTAACTTATATGAGTCACTCAGCTCACATAGGTTATGGGGAATGTTCCAGGAACTGCTTGGGGGGTCATTCTGGAATGCCTGTTAGCCCAGAATGGGATGCAGAGAAAGCTCCTTGACACTGAGCAAGCTCATCACCATGGTAACCCCTCCATCCCTGAACTCTCCATCCCTTAGACATCTCACTTGTAAGGAGACTGACAGAGGTGATACAAGTTAAACACGTTTTTATTGACGTGAGATTCACATCCATAAAATTAACAGTTTAATAATGTAAATTCAGTGGTACTTACTGCATTCACAAAGTGGGGCAATCATCGCCTGTTTGCATGTTTTTGAACTTGTATAACTGGAATCATATGTTAGGTCTTCTGCAACTTGCTTTTTGCATCAATGCTGCTTCTGGGGTTCATCTGTGTTGATGCAGGTAGTCCTGGCTCACTCCGTTCACCTCTGTATCATATTCCACCGTGTGACTATTTCACAATCCTCTCCTGATGGGCGCTGGGTGGTTTCCAGGTTTTTCTGATCACCAACAAGCCTGCCTCCTTATGCACGTGCTGAGGCTTCTCTGGGACATCAACCCAGTAGAGGTGCTGTGTCATGAGCCAAGTGCAGTTCCAGATTTATGAGACACGGCCAAAATGTTCTTCAAAGTGGTGCTAGTTTATCTTCACATAAGCTGGGCTGTCTTAGGGAGCAGGGAGCCAGGTGCACAAATTAATTATAGAAACCTAACACTTGGAGAGTGGATTTCATACAAAGAAGCTGTGAGGTAGGCAGAGCAGGATTATTAGCTCTTCTCAGCTACCTTCTGAAGGAACCCTAGCCTCAGAGGGCCTCAACCTGGGTCCCAGTGCTAGGATGCACGGGTAGAGGCAGGCCAAGCCCAGTATGTCTGAGCCCAGGCAGTGCTCCCCTCTGTTTCTGTTTCTCCCGCCCCACTCCCAGCAGCGACACCTGTACCCTGCTTGAGCACAGATCTGGTGGTCGACCCTATCAGCTTTCTGGGGCCTCACAGCAATGAGAGCTCGCTGGCCGACCACGGAGAGGAGGAGACCCTGAAGGAAGGTCCTATGGTTTGGTCTGGTCCAGTCTGCAGGGAACCAGGGCAGAAGCTCCTGGATGCCCACATCCCATTTCTCTGGTTGTGCTCAACTTCCCTGTGCACAAAGTTGCATCTGATAGTATTTTTTAATCGAAATTGCCCTAGGAGGGCGCGCACACACAAAAGCTGCTGAGAAAAAGACAAGCCTGCGGACGTGCCCAGCAGGAACCCTTCCTGGGACATGTAAGCCCCAGGAAGGAGGTGCAGGGGGAGTGGCATTTAAGATACCCTGACGCTCCTAGGTGCAGTCATCTGGGCACCCAGTCCTTCCTCCCCTCGCTCCCTGAAACCAGGCAGCATCCCAAAGGGAGGGCACTGCTGCCTACACTGCTCAGCATAGAAACCTGGCTCAGGAGCGGCTTATGCACAAGTGACACCTCACCACGCGGCTGGAGGCTTGTCTGAACAAGGCCTGAGGGGGCTAGGTGAGGCCACACTCTGCCCCCACCACAGGGAGTGCCCCAGGGCACAGGCAGGACTAGAAGTTGAAGCCGGTGCGCCCACACCTTTGGTGTGCTTCTGGCACAGACTTCTGGCAGTGGGGTGTGCCGGCTGCCATTATTTTCAGCTGCAAGCAGCACCTGATCTTTTCTTGTCTCCTTGAACTCAGGTCTTTCCTTTCCAACGGGAATCCTCCATCAAGAGTTGGGAACCAGGTGATGGGTGTTTCATCTCCCCCACCCCACGCCGCCCCCCTCTAGTCATAAGATGTAGGTGTGATCACTGGCTGTTTTGCAGTTTGACCTCAGGCAAGTTTCCTCTTCTCAAAAATGAGGCGAGGATCTGATTAGATAACACGAGGAAGCACCTGGAACATGGGATCATTTGTCGGTGAAGCTAAGAGCTTCTGCTTCTTGCCCAGGAGTCCACCATCTCATACCAATTCCTATTTGTTCACTTATGGTTTTTGGTAATTAAAAAAGAAGTCATAAACTTGTCAAAAAAAGTCACCCAGTGTGCCTGAGCAATTTCAGCTCTGGATAGACTGAGACCAAATGCCAGAAAACTGCGCTCTCGAGAGGCTGTTCTGTCCTTTCCACCCACCACGCCATGCCAACCACACCATACCACCCTAACTTCACATCTCACACCTTGGCGTCTCTGTCCCACAGGGATGCCCTGTCACCTGGCTTTCCTTGTCCCTGCCCGGAAAGCATAAGTGCTATCACCCCGTCCTTTCTAGGGCGGTTCTCCCCTTCCTTCTGTGGTGTCAGTCATAAGCCAGCCTGCTGTCCCAGGCAGCTCTCGTGAACTCAGGCACTGGGCTGTCTGCCAGGGCTCTTAGTCCAGTTTCTCATCAGGTCCCTCAGGATTCAGCTCTTAGTGCGGCCCCTTCTCCCCTAGGGACCTCATGCAGAGTTCCTAATTAGAGCGCTGCGTTCCTCAGGCAAGAGGGGAACAGAACACAAAAAGCAGCTTTGTGCTAATCTTTGCCCTTCCGCTGCTGGAGGGCAGTGTTTTTGGTAATAGAAATGTACCAGGTGCCCTGGAAATACCACATACCCTCTGGGACAAGGGGAAGACAAAACTGATGGCAAGAGCAAGGCCAGGAAAGCCAGACCAGCCAAGAGGTGTCGTTGGGCCGTCCCCCTCATCACTCGTATCACGGCAAGCGAGGCACATGGTGCCCTTAGCCCTGACTCAGTCTTTCCACTTCCCACTTCCCGAAAACAGTTTCCTTGACAATTCCCGACTCTGGGATAAAGGGACAGCGTTTCCTTTGGGAGTCAGGCGGATTAGTTTTCACTGAATGTGGATGTGAAGAGCTAGATAAAATATCATCCATTTGTTCTTAAAAACTGTGGGCTAGACAGTGTCCACCATAGTTCAAATAAGACTGATGGAAGAGGTGATTCTTTTTTTTTTTTTTTTTAAGCTGAGCCATCCTGCTACCTGTTGGCAGCTCAGCGGCTGCTCAGCTCGGGCTGGACTCGAACCGCTGTTGCTC
>NW_017731452.1:3015837-3071031 GCF_001890085.2 Hipposideros armiger | reverse complement strand
CCAACTGAGCCACTCGGCCGGCCCTGGAAGAGGTGATTCTTGATTGACAGTGAACACACTTCAGTCGGCCCCACCATGCAGCCTGCAGCCTGGCTGAGAAAGGCCAGGCCTTTGCTGAGGCAGCTCGCAGTCCTTTGAGAAAGAGGCAGGACAAGGACAGGACAAGTGGCAATGCTGGCTGAGAGGGCAGGTCCTGCCCTAGATGACCAAGGTTGGTCCACACCTGCCCTTAGCACCCACAAGGACGCCCACTTCACCCTCTCCGGATTTCACCACTCACTGAGTCACGCAGGCCTGTCCCTTAGTGGCCGCGCCATCTCCTTCCTATGCTTTCCTACGGTGTAGTCCTCTGCCTGGGTCCCTGGCTGGCAGCAGAAACACTCCATTCTGCAGCCACAGCACTCAGCCCACCGTGGATGGTCAGGCAGGGCTGAGAAGGCTCCCACGTCCTGGGCCTGGTTCACAGCTGTGAGAAACCACCACTCGTTTGGAGAGACCAGCGCCCATGCCTGAGGGCCCGTCTTGCTAACCAATCCATCACTGTCCCTTGGAACTGATCCACAACAGAAAGGAGTGGACATAAGGGTCAGAGAAGGTGCTCCCAATTCGGGGAGATGAGACGACATAGAAACAAGCACAGATCTTAGGAGGTGGGGAGCAAGGCTCTGGGGGGCCGTCCATTCTGTCCTGGAAGAGCCAGAGTACTGCCAAGTCTCGCCTTACACACAGCTCAACTCTGTCTTTCTGGGGCAATTTAAAAAACGATTTACTATGAAAAATTTAAGTCTATATAACCCATAACCCCTGGCCCACTCCCCACCTATGGCCAACGAGACATAAGCGAAAGCCTGCTCTGAAGCTGCTTTTAAGCCTCACAGTAAGGTGATATACGTGTGTGCACAGATACACACGGGCACATGTATTAGCCAGACGAAGCCGCTTCATCAATAAGATGAGCTGAGTTCAATACAGGTGGCTTGTAAAGTGGTTCCATGTAGATCAGGAGGGAGGCAGCTAAAGTCAGGGCAAATGAGTTTTAAATGTGCAAGTCTGGGAACACCAAAGGAAGATCTCCACAGCTGGGAGGGAGCGCATCTGTAACAAGCATGGTGCAAAGCGTGCCGCACTCGCGTTCCTCAACAAGCTGCCAGTCTGTCAGAAGGGCTAGGCTAGTGGGGCTTTTCAAAAGACTCAGGACGTGTCAAGTCGCTGAGTGGTCAGATGTGTGCAGCAAGCCAGCTGGGAAACGACGCAGCAAATCAAGAGACACCAGAAAGGAAGCGAGCTTTCTGCAGAGTTGCGACATGAATCTGATACAGAGGACAGAGGAGAAGCCCGTGCGAGGGCCAGATCGTGACAAACGGCAGGACCACCAACCAGCCAGGATACTCACTGACGTACCTGACTTCTCTCTCCAGGCCTGGGAGCGAAGCAAGAATAGCAAACCCACCCGTGCAGAGAACCCACCACGCCCTGGCAGCGTCTGTCTGAATCTCGCAGGCTTCAAAAGTGTGAAGATTTGCTAAAAAGAAAAACCCTGATTTATAACGAGCTCAGCACCATTTATTCTATAGGATTACAGACTGTTCTTCCAACCGGGACAGGAGTCCCCAGAGCTGCTGTACAACGGCAGCTGAGATGAGGAGCTGTGTGGATGGGAATGAATGCAGGAGGCAGTGAGGACTCCAGGAGAAAGTCAGGGCCACGGCCCTCCACAGGGCAGTGAACACTGGACGCTGCACAGAGGACGCCACACTTACATCTCAGTCTCAGCTGGTGGCACCTGTGGGTCTGGACGTCCTGCTCTCATCAAAACGCTGGCTGGGCTCAGGTTAAAGGACTCTCCTATTATTCCTGTGTCCCTGTGCAGGACCTCACTGGCCACCTGTCTGACACTGGCCTGAGAACGCTCTATCACTACTTCCAGAATCCTTTATGGGATTGGATGTGAACAGACATGTAGCCTGTAAACTACCTTTCTGAGTGATAAGGTCCATAACCATGCAGGACTGACAATCAGGACCACATGCTAGAGGGCTGGAGCGGGGAGGTGGGTGCTCATACCCCTCAGGGGTGTCATGTGCTCATCTCAACCCTGGAGGTGCTGGTGTTATTCGTGCTGCTCAGACGACAATGGAGGCTCAGGAAGCTGAGCTGTGGGCATGGTCACATAGCTGGCAGGTGTCCAGGCAGGAGCTGGCTCCTAGTCTTTGGAGCCCTACCTTCCCCCAGGACATCCCCCTCCCAGGACCAGGCTGTGAGGGTTACTGCTTTATTAATATGACGTATGGGATTTAAAATTTCCTAAGTAGTACAAAAAAGGAAGTTCTTCAGAGTCTTCTTTGACAAACTGAAAATTAAAGAATTACTGAGGTGGGAGCACATCTGAAGCCCACTTTAACTCTGGGAAGAGGAAAAAAGCTGAAGGCAAAAATTTCCTAATTCTGCAGTAATATATCCGTATTTTCAGCCTTACCTTATACCAGTAATAGGAATCCCATTTAGGAGAGAAAGATCAGCAGAGAAGCACGAGAGACACTGGAAACAGGGCTGCCCAAGGGCTTGGCATGCCACCAGTGCTCAGAAGCGTTCTTCTCTCAGTCTCTGGGGCAAGGCTGACCTCAGAAAGAGCCCCACCACCCCAGAAATTCACAGCCTCACCGTGGCCAGGCCGGACAGGCCTTGGAAGGTACTGACCTGGCCTGGTGGACTTTGTAGCAGCAGAATTAAGGGAAGGTCTCTCATCAGACCAACTTTTATTTTTTTAAGAACAAACTTTTAAAAGGAAAATGAATGAAACCACGTGAGATAAAGATACAAAGACAGAAATTCGATGTAGAAAAAAAGACCTTGCTGGGAAACAGTTGAGGAGAAACACAGGAGACGGTTCACAGACGATGAGAAGCTCACATTGTAAACAGGATTAGGCTGCTATTGATTCCTCCGTAACATCAGGGCTTCATTTTGCTCAGCCTGAGATCTCGCTCAATTTCAAACTGCCTGTGATCCACTCGGTCTAGAAAAGCTTTCCGTTCAATGTACCTAGAAGAAAAGGAAAGAGATGTTCGTCAGCAGAATTCAGTAAGAGAAAGGGCCTCCCCTGCGCTGTCCCGTCCTCCTGGGTGTGGGCAGGTCCACCTGGGCAGCACGCTCTCGGGGGAGAGAAATGCAAACAGGTGGTGCCCAGAATGACCACCCATGACTCAGTAACACCCAAACAACTCACATTTGCGCTACAGGAGGATGTTTCTGGTTCAGAGGTGAATGAAAATAAAATGAAAAGGAGAAAGCAACAACTTATCTAAGGGAAAGTACACTGGAGGCATGGTGGCAGGAAAATGTTGCAATTATGAAACAAGGCTTTAAGGAAAGAAGAAAACAGGCTGAATCAAACACAGATTCAGAACCCAGCCCCCTTACACATGAGCTGGGCCACACTGGTCAAGGACTGACCATCTCTGAGCCTCATTTTTCTCAACTGCAAAACAGTGATGCCATATTTCTTGGCCTAAGTGCTGTGCTGAGTTGCTGGGAAAAGAAAGCTTTGCATCCTGCATATATACATCAAAATATAAGAAAAGGTTCCTCTGAAAATGGAAGAAACAGGGTAGCAAAAACTACCTCAACAGGGCTGCAGTGAAGGTAAACATGAGGCGAGGTACATAAAGCGCTCACTTTAGAAGGTATTTAGCTGCCGCCTGCTCTTTCCTTCCCTTCACCCTTTTCTCTCCGTGTATCCTCCACCCAAATGGGAGCAGGTTGCTTCTGCAAGGATGACAGAGGGGGCCTTTCCCTAAACTCTTCTAAGGGAAGGAGATTGGCGCCTCTGCTGCTCACAGCCCACATACAGGGGCCCCTTAAAAGGTCCGTGCTCTGCTCCTAATCTGAGGCAAGGGTCAGCAGACACAGTTGCCCTCCACTTCCCACGCAAGACAGGAGAGAAGCACAGGGCTGAAGTGGGCAGGCGAGGCTGGCTGCTTAGGAGACACCGCTGCATTTTAATGCTCCTTCTTGCCATAAAGTGTGCCTTGATTTGCCTGGGGGAGGGCATCTCTGCTGCTAATTAATCTACTGAGAGAGCAAAACTGCCATTGGAAATGGGAGAGATAATTGAATCTCTGCACTAATTTTTCTTTTGTTGCATTGTGAAAAATGTGCACCTGTCCGTCATTTCAAGGTCATTACATTATGGTGAGAACCTTACCGGGTTTAGGAACTTGGGTTTCTTTTCTGAGTTCAGGGCCTGGCTTTCTCTGTCACCGCACCCTGTGAAATGCAGTCCATCCTCTGTGCTTTCCAGCCAAGCCTGCGGCCACTGATCCTATACCTGACTACACAGGGGGCAGCGGCTCTGCGTCTGAAGCCTGACTCTGCCACTTGCTGGCTGTGTGACTCTGGAAAGCCACAGCACCTTGCCCATTTAGCTAGCACAGAGTAGGTGCTCAAGAAAATGGCAGTGAGTGCTGTTACCACTATTTTGAGAAGCCAGCTTCCCTGAGGTCAGTGGATCTAAGAGGAGGTGTCCGCTCTCTCTATGGGTGTTAACAGCAACTAGTAGCCCCCACCTGGCCTGGGGGTGGGAACTAAGAGGCTGTGTCAAAGCTGCCAACTAGAGGACAGAATGGCAGAAACACCAGGGCAGGGCCTGATCCTAGGTTTGACATAAGCCCTCAGGGTCAGCTTATCAGATTTAGCAAGTGGAATACAGGATGCCTGTTAAATCTGAATTTCAGATTCCCTGGTGGGCAGGGATGCCATAGACACTGGACCCCTTTTGATATGGAGAAGACAGGGGAGACTGGGGGGAAGGTAGACTACAGAACAAGTTCCCCTTCCATCTGTCACTCAGAGACTTGGGATTCTCCAGTGGGGACTGTTAACCAAAATCAGCTGAAGGGCTTTGTCACACTACAACCACCACCCCTCCCCACCCCAGCCCACTGGCCCTGGGGGAAGATCGCGATGGGAACCAACGTTTTGACAGCAGTGTGCTTTAAACACCCCTGGAAGATCCAGCAGAAAAAAAGGGCGAACTGTAGCTCAGGAGGGATTTAGGTCATGTTTCAAGAGAGCCATTGCCTAGTGCTACCGACTGAGAGAGCAGGCTGGGGGGGAAGAAGAGGAAGCATGGTATGGGGTTTTGAGCATTTGTGGTCTTTGCTCTTGACTTTCCTTTAAAGAAGAGGAAGTGATACTCAAATTAGGATGCTTGCTGAGCATGATAATGGCCTTGCAGGTTCCCAGGAGCTGTGCTGGGTCCAGCTGACCTTGAGACTACCAGGAGTGAAGCCACAGCGGGTGCTGAAGGGGCAGGTGCAGGCAGAGTTCAGGTTGAGGGAAGGCTTCCGGCAGCAGAGAGGGGCACTGAATTCTCAAGGGCTACCCCAAGGCCATCAGGCAGGTCTGGGGACTCCATTCCCCATTCACAGCCATCTGCAGCTGCTAACGGGGTCCCTGTGATGGCTTTGGTTTACTGCCAAGAGCTGACCAGAAACAAAATTTCTATTGGACACGGATCCCACCATTGAGAGAGAGAGAAAAGATGCCGAAGGTGAGGATGGCTTTGACGTTTACTATTTGTGTGACTTTAGGCAAGATACTTAATTTTCTGTGCCATATTTTTCTTCTCTGTAAAACACGAATAAAAATTTTAGTACCCCTCTGACAATACAATGAAACCATGAGCAGTGCTTTGTAAACAATAAAACCCCAAACAGCTATGAGCATTGAGGGGTCTTGCTTCCCGCTTCTGACTTGGCTGCATCACTATGAAGCCTTGGAACCCGGGACAGCTGGAACAGGGAGGGACCAAGGGACCAGATGCTCCAGAAGGAGGACGGGCTCCCGGGGAAGGCCTCTCCTCCAAGGTGGCCTGAATGGACGGCCTATTTCCATGGAGCCTCGGAAGTTTCCAGGCACCTTAAGCAGGTTACAGTCCCAGCGGTTCCCAGCAGAACCACCAGCTGACAAGTGCAATGGTGCTTTTCTGGCCTGTGCGCCCAGCACTCCTGGAGACCCAGGCTGGTTCGGCTCAGTCCACTGGGAAACTGGGGTGCAAGTGGGGGCATCATCCCTTCCTGCTACTATCACCTTATGTGGCCCATTTAAGAGCAGCAGCTCTTCACCTTCATGAATAAAATATGCTAATAGCATCAAAACCTAAGGGATTTTCTAGCATTTCCTTTCAGAACCAGGTTAGATCCAACAGGCTCTGACATCTTTTTGATCTTTCAACCCAAATTACTTTCCTGCCACCAATATTCTTGAGATCCAGGCCAATGGGGAGGGGAGGGAAAACGGAAGAAGAGGTCAAGAGAAGGTAGAAAATGCTTCCAGGGAACACGTGAGCACCTGCTCCTGGGAACCCACACTGCACGAGAGGCTGGCAGCCTCCCCTCCCAGGAAGTCAGTGTGGGTAGGAGGCCCAGAGGGTGTGCTGACCTCCAAAAGCTCCATCACATGCCCACAAGTGGCCTCTGCCCACTGTCAGGAAAGGAGCACAGGGGGTTCAGGGAAATCTGAGGCGGGTACAGGGCTGAGGATGCCTCGGGGCTGCCTTAGTCGTCAGCTGCAAGCAGAGCCAGCGTGCATTCAGCACAGCACAGACACGAGAAGGACTGGGGTGAACTTCAATTCCCAAACTGGAAAGCAATGGGCAACAGAGGCGCCCAGGGGCTGGGGTACAGCTCTGTGACGGAGGTAATAAGATATGCCCTTTTTTGCCCTAAGAAATGCAAATGAAAGAAGCAATCTGTCCATATTGCACAAGCCCATGGGGTTGGGGGCCCCAGTGGAAGAGACGTGACTTGCAAACACCTCGAGGGCCAGAGGGAAAGGGTGGTGATTTTAATTAAGTTTCTCCTCCAGTGCTTTCCTCCCATTTCATTTCAATGTTGTGCGGGTTCTTAAAGCGTGACTCTTAGGGGTAATGGACAGAGATTCTTTGGAGAAAGAAAATGATTTTCCTCTGGTCTTTCCTTCATGCCTCGCCAAATCACAAACACACCTGGTTTCCAATCATCGAGCTCTGTAACCTTCAAGTTGATTGCCAGCAGCAGCCAAGACCAAGCCTCTATTTCTCATTTTCTATGCACAATCCCTTCCCCTGAGCCTGCAGGCCTCCGCCTCGGCCATGTCAGAGGGACCCACTGCTGATGGGGAACACTGGCGGGGAACCTGTGGGATGGGTTACAGGCGAGAGGGAAGCAATGCCAAACGCCTTGAGTGCAGACTGTTGACATTGATCCTGAAATGCTGGACCGGGCACTGGGAGTCTGGGCTCAGGGGAAAAGTATCCTTGATAGAGGCATTTTAACCAACTTTGTGACCGAAAATGACGCCTGGGTGGAGCCATCATTCAGCTGTATCCTACCCTTCTTTTCTGGGTGGTCAATTCTAGTCCTACTAGGCTCCGAACCAAAGCCATGGCTGTCTGCTAGCCGGTGGGATGGGCATGGAGACAGCACAGTGGCTCAGCACCTGCTCTGGATAGGTGCTCTTCTAGGTGCTGGTGACAGTGCTGAACCAGGCCCTGACCTTGAGGGCTTACTACACAGGAACATAGGAAACCAAACAGGACAACATGATCAGCTGGTAATAAGTGTGATGGAGAAAATCAAACAGGGTGATGTGATTGTGGGTTCTGGGGTTGGGGCCACTCTAGAGAAAGGAGAAGCAGAGGACTGGGGAAAAGGGAGGGGATTCCTATTTGCAGACATGCCAGACATCTCCCCTACTAATGTGATACCCGTAATACACGTGAGAGGCACACTGACGAGTTCCTACTTTATAGAGGAAGAAACTAGGGCTAGAGCACATGGCAGGCTGGTAGTAGAGACAGGACTGAATTCAGTTTCAATTCAGTTTAGGATAAAATATAACACACGCACACACACACACACACACACAGAGAAAAATGTATAAACTGGGCAAGGCAAATGAATCACCATCAAGCAGCACCCATGTGGCCATCACCGAGGCAGGAAGCAGAATGCTGCCGGACCTCCAGGAGGCCCCTGAAAGCTCAGCCAATGCCAGTCAGCCAGGTGTGAGCTTGCCCACAGTTCCTTGTTCTTCTTTCAAGTTCCTGTTCCCTTGACATTACAGCCTAACTGTGCTTCACTTTGGACTTGACATAAATACTTACACTGTGTGTATTCTTTGGTGACTTGCTTCTTTCACAGATGGACCTAATGGACACATTGGTTCTGCATATTTTTGACCTTCATATAAATGGAATCGTACTGCATGAATGTCTTTGCATTATTACGTTATTGAAATTTTTTCACATTTATTCCCATTGCTGAAGAATATTCCCATGTGTGAACATATTACACTTTGTCACAGTACTGACAGACATCTGAGTTATTTCTAGTTTTGGGATATTATGAAAACTATTGTTATTTAAATTCTCACATGTGTTTTTTGGGGGACATATAACTGAATTTCTGTTGGGAATATAGCTAGGAATGGAATTGCTAAATCACAGAGAGTAACTACACTCAGCTGCATTAGATAATGCCAAATGGTGCATTTGAATTTGAATTGTTATATCTTCCACATAGAATGGACGTTTTTATCATTATGAGGAGACTGCTCTATTTCTGGTAATGCTTTTTGCCTTAAAGTCTATTTTATCTAATATTAATATAGCTACATCAGCTTTCTTTTGGTTAGTGTTTGTGTGGTTTATCTTTCCCCCCATCTTTTTATTGTCAACATTTCTGCATCCCATTGTTTTAGATATGTCTTTTGAACAGCAAATAGTTGTTTTTTATGTTTTAATTCAATGTGTCAATCTCCGTCTTTTAACTGGAGCATTTAGTTTATTGATACTTAATGAAAATTCTGATAAATTCAGTTTTAAATCTAACACCTTATTTTGTGCTTATTATTTGTCCTGCCTGTTTGGTTTCTTTAATTCTTCTTTTGGGTCTTCTTTCACAAATCATCTATTTTTCTCCCTCTCTTACTTTGGAAATTATACACTGTGTTTCTATTCTAGAAATTTCAATATGCACACTTAACACCTTTAACCTCATCCTGGGGAAAACAAGATCTTTGGAAAATTAAACTCCATTTACCCCCTTCCAACTTTTATGTATTTACTGCCAGGTATTTTAATACTATCTTGCTTTAAGAAAAAAACCCTAGTAACTTACAAGACAATAACATTATTGTTTTATATAGTCAGCACCGATTTAAATTCACCACATAGCTGCCTCTTTCTCTACTGGGGACAACTCTCTCAGCTTTTATTTTTCTGAGAATGTCCATATTTGCCCTCATTCTTGAAGGACACACACACACACACACACACACACACACACACACACACCCGGAAGTCTAGGCTGGTGGTGGTTTATTTCTGCACTATGAATGGATCGTTCCAGCGTCTTCGGCTTGTACTGCTGCCGATGAGAAGCCACCTGTCAGTCTAATGACCCTCCTCCTTTCAGAGAAGTCTCTTTTTTCTGGCTGCTCTTAAGATTTCTCTCTTTGTCTTTGGTTTCCTGCAGTTTCACTCTGATATGTCCAAGTGTAGATTTCTATTTTATTTATCTTGGGATATACTTTGGGTTTTTAAAAAATCTATAAACACACGTCTTTCACCTTTTCCCACTCTGTCCTCCAAACTGCTTAACTTCCCTTCCATGGTTTTTGTCTTTTTGTCTCTGAACTATATTCTGGATAATTTCTTCTGTTTTCCAGTTCATGAGTTCTCTTTACAGCCGGTCCAACTACTGTTAAATCTATCCATTTAGTTTTTAGTTATGGTCACTATCTTTTTCATTTTTAGAAATTCTGTTTGTGTCTTTTTCAAATCTCCTAGGCCACTTTTTAAAGTTTAAAATCTGTATCTGATCTTTCCATTGCTTAAATTCTTTGCCGATCTGATTCTGTGCCTGCTGTTTCTCAAGGCGCCTTGTTCCCTTATTGAGTATTTTCAGATAGCAAAACTGCCCTTTAAAAAATTGGAAATAATAACCAACCTAGCTTCAAATTCTATCAACTCTTTACAAGGGGAAAGATGTGATAGCACTTACTTAAGTGGAATTACCATCAAAACAGAAATAGCACAATAATCTTTTAACCTCAATCCAACCTTATTTTAATCAGGACTGCATAACAGGAATATTTTTATCACCAGTCATGACCTGAACTCTTGTATGAGATCAGTTTAAATATGGTGCTCATAAAAAGGTCATAGTCTCATAATAAATATGGCAGAGGCCAATCATTACTCACAGGTAGTGACATTATCAAATGTGACCTTTCTCCCTTCTTTGTTCAGCAAAGGTCACTTTCGTTCCAGGGGCACACTTCTAGGGACTCTCCACATATTCCCACAGAAGATCCTCTCCCCAGGTGATGCCTCTGTCCAAACAGACCTTACAGGTTTGGCTCTTGCGCTTCCCTCCCTTCAACTCTGTGGCACTGGGCACACTTCTCAGTAGAAATCTTCTTGCCCTTCTCCGACATCCCGTTTTGAAGTCAGCTCTCTAGTTACCTATGTGCCGGAAAGGCTCACCCACCAGTGGGCTGTCGTGCTGTCATTTCTGAGGGATGCTCAACACCGGCTGTGCAGCAGAAATGCCTAAGGAGCCATTTAAAGACATAGATAACAATGACTCTGGATTCAGCAGCTCTGTACAGGGGTGATCTTGTCATCACTTTGGAAAACCCCCAGAGGATTCTGCTGCTTAGCCAACATGAGACACAGTCCCCTCCCTGGAGGGGCGACTGGGTTCTTTGATCTGCCTGCAGGTGTGGGGAAGGCAAGTGAGTGGAGGCGTGGGGTGGGCACTGGAAAAACAGGATCAGATCCATGGAATCCTGGCCAGGGGAAAAAGTGTCAGAGAAGGAGGGAAGAGCAGAACACTTAAAAGTTACACGCTGTTAGCTGTTCCCTAACCCAGTGGGGCTTGACTTTCCATTGCCTGACAAGTCCTCCTCATGGAGCAGATGTCTTTTGTAATCTTGTTTTCTCTTCTAGTTTATGTTTTATTAGCTCTCCCTTATCTTCAGCAGCACCACTCCTTACTTTTACAAGACCTCTAGTAACTCAAGCAGAATGAACACTGTCCGACCCGTATAATCAATACTCAGAGAAACGACAGAGCGTAGCACACACTGGCAGTTCCCCTGCTGCCTTAGATCACTAGACAAATGTGAAGACGACGACGGAGCTGTGAGTTATAGAGCTGAGTCAGAGTGGGGGTTTGGGGCAAATGTCAGGGGCCCTCTCTAGGTAACACTCATTCCTGCCTGCACTTCATCCTGGGTCTTCCCCAGATGGCTCTGGCACTTCTGCCTCTGTCCTGTGGCATTCCATCTCTGACATACTGACTTGGAAGTATGGTAGTTAAACAAGCTCATAGTCATTAAAAATATATGTTTTTAAACATACTGATCAGCTTTCAAGTTCATTCAAATAATCTTGAAGCCTAATTTCGTAATATGACCCCCAGAATAAATCCCACACCTGTCTTTATTATAGTTTAGCTTGTAAATAACCTGAATGCTGACCACTTAACACAGATCTTTATGTGACAGGTGCTCCACAAAGGACTTTATGTACATCACTTATATGACGAGTATGTACTGTACATATTACATATATTATCTCACGAGGTCCTCACAACCACGGAGGGTGGTATCATTATCCCAGTTTTACTGAAGAAAGAGCTGAGCCTCAGACATGCCCAGTGCATGGCAGGCAGAGCCCTTACTGGTGAGGGGCGGGGCGATGAGCGCTTGGGGCTGTCTGATAGGCCACACCACACTCCCTTTCACTGTCAGGGGCAGGACTGTTAATCTTGAGCCATGGACCCACTTCTGTAGTAACTTTGTTCCTTAGTTCCTTCTGAGGTTCCCAAGCACTCATGGAACACTGTTTCTTTTTTGATATTCCTAAATACCTAGTTTATGGACATCCTCTGCATATTCCAAAGTAAAGAGGAAGGGAGTGTAGGTGATGGCCTGGATGCTGTCTGAGGGCTGGTGTGTAATAGATTGAGGACAAGGGTGAAGCTCTGCCCTGGGCTGTAACCTCTCTCTCTCTCTCTCTCTCTCTCTCTCTCTCTCTCACACACACACACACACACACACACACACACACACTCCCATGATAATGCAACAATATCTAGGCACTCTGCTGGCTCTGCTTTTGAATCATTTGAGCTAGCCTGGCTTCTCAGAGGCCAAATAATTCAGGGCAGGCCAAGATTGATACAGTGAGCCATCTGACCACGTGAATAAACGAGGTGACTTGCAGTTCACAGGAGCTATAATTTAGCAAATTCAGCTTGGCAGACGTGACCGTCCCTGAGAGAAGTGATGCTCACATGCCTCTCCCTTCCTGTCACTCCCAGCGTTTCTCTCGCTGCCAGGACCTGCCCCGCATTAGAACAGAGCTTTACTGACAGACCAAAGTACTCACATTTTTCATTTAAATTGGGTGGCCTTTCTGCAATCAACTATTTCAGAGTCTTAGGATTTTTCAGAGGACTGGAGTCCACTCCTTCTTACCCTTCCTTCCCGCGATTGTGGATGGCTAGTTCTTCACCAATGCCCTCTTCCTCCTTGAAGCTCTCCCAGTCCAATTTGGACTTCTCTAGGGTGCTCATCTTCTGCTTCTTGGCTCCAATTTTTCCCAAAAGGCTGCTCATGCCACTTGATCTTTTTAACCTAGGGGAAGGGAAAACATGAAACATGTAACATGCAAAAACTATAATCTCTTGATTAATGGGGTTTTTGCTTGGCACAGGGTTCCCTAGAATCGAGCTATTTATCTTGGTGGGGGCCATGTTTGTATGTAGGGTACTTCCTGTCTGGTGTGGAGAACGCCATTAAGTAGAGAAGAATTCTAAAGCACTTTTCCTGCTTACCATCTCTGACCGCTCTAAGGACCTGGGGTAGGAAATCCTGCAGACCTCTGTGTGTTCTGACAGGTCTCTGCTTGCAAGGAGGGAGAAGCATGGCATGATTCAGACACGGCTTTAGATTCACATGTCTAGGTTCATATTCCAGCTCTGACTGTCTTTAGGCTAGTTATCTAACCACATCTGCCTGGGTTTCCTCATCTACAAAATGAATACATACCCACGGGGTTATAGTGTATCTTATACACAAAGTGCTTAAAACAGCACCTGGCACAGAGTAAAGGTGCAATAAATGGTAGCCATACTGAATCACTGTCATCATTTGTGCACTCAAGCCCCAGGGGATTCTTTTAAGAGAAAGAGAACCAGACCCCGACACTGATGATCAAGAAGTCACAATGTCTTAAAAGGGCTCCAAGATCAGTTTCCTTTCAACTCCTGTGAGTCAGGGCCCTGGTTTTCCCCAGGAGGTGGAGAATATTCCTGCCCTAAAAGCAGGGAATGTACAGCCTGTGTTCTATTTGCTGGTGTTGCTATCATGGACTGTGGGAGAAGCCCCACATGCCCAAGTTCAAGTTTTGGCAGGTCAAATTTTCCAGCCAATGTTAAATGTATGAGATAAAATAAGAAAAACAGAATGCAGCTAGTAAGAAGATAGTGTTAGGGGAAGGAACTATGGAAGGAACATGGCTTTTGGTCTCTTTATGAAACTAAAACAAGTTATATACCAGCATGCAAGAAACTGAAAGTTATTTTCTGCTTTACTGGGATAAGCAAGAGAGTTAAAACATTTAAAAACTATGCGCTAACACTACAAGGCCTACTGAGTACATCGATAATCATTCCTGTCACTTGCCTAGAATGCTGATTCTCTAAAGTGCTTTCATAGCCATTTTCCCATCTATTCTCACTATGGCCTGTGAAAGACGAGCATTGGGTCTGAGGTGGAGGAGGCGGCTTGGCAGTGACCTAGTGTCACTCTAACCACTCAAACCCCACCTTCCCAGAGCACAGTGCCGAGGAAGGGATGCGTTGCTGCCTCTGCTCTGGAGCGAGCCAACAGGCCAGTGTCCACACTGTACACGAGACTCTTGGGCTGAACCATTTCCCTCCGTACTCTCATTGTATTCACGTTGGTTGAGAGGATGCTAGCCTCCCTACTGTGGTCACGTCTCACTATACACTGTTAGCTTAAGATCAACTTAGCAGAGGCTGGGCGGGTATCCTCATCCGCATTCTGAGTTGGACAAATAAACAAAGTCTGAAGAGGTTAAATGATATAACAAAGGTCAAATCCATAGAAAATGCATATCCAGAACACAGCAAGGTCGTTTGGATGCCCAGTGTAGTGCACTGTGCGGTCTCGCCTCTAAGGTGAGAATTTACTTGAGATGTTTTCTGACAACTATTTTACTTCCCAAATTGCTTAAGAATTTTCCAAACAGCTCTTTATGAGCTTTCAATTCACATCTTCTAAAAATTCTTTCCCTATAACAATCTCTCCCTCAACACACACACACACACACACACACACACACACACACACACACACACTATATTGTACCAGGAGCAGGCATGAGTGGGGATTAAGAAATTTAATGTCTCAAATCTTTTCACTTCTCACCTGCCTCACTGCCACTGCCTAGGTTATCACTGTTACATTCTTTCATCTGGATAACTTAGCAGCCTCTTTACCTGTCTCCCTGGCTTCTGTTTTGTTGTCATTCAAGAGCTCCATCCTGGCATCTATTCTACATGCTGTCATTTGAGCAAATTTTCTAAAACACAAAGCTTATCATGTTTTTCTGCTTAAACGTTCCTGGACCCCTACTGCTCTTACAATAAGTCTAAACTCCTAAACTAGCAAAGTTCTTTCTGATCTTCTCTTACCACACCTACCCTTGCAATTTATGCTCCCTCTATAGTCCTGAACCTGTACTTCACCTCTGCCTGCCTCCCTTCTTTTCATCTGGTCTTGTCTGAGTTTAGAAACCTCTTCCTCCAGGAAACCTTCCTGGATCCCTCCCCCCATCTCTGAATTAGCTACTTCCTGGTGGTTTCTATTGCACCCCAGTTCTTTTCCTATTATTGCACAAATCCTTTCCCTGACACATGCTCGAGGACTTTAATTTCAGCTGTCCCTGTCATGGTTAATTCTGAGCAAGCTCAGAGTCACTGCTGACAATGTGCTACCAAAATCAGACACCTGGAGGCTTTCCATTTCTGGCTGCGGGACCTCCTTTGCCCCTGCCAGAATGTCACAGCACTGCCTGGATATGTGGTGAAGTTCATGCCACCGGGGCCACCCTCATTTAGCTGGTGGCTAAATGGACCAGCCTCCTGTCCTCACACAGGCAATTATGGGAGGCACTCGAAATACTTCTCAGGAGTTCTGGTGGTGTTGAGCCTGTGTGGCCTTGGACATGCACTCTTGTATTGGCTTTTCCTCCTCACCTGTCTCACTTATCCCCACCCCTCACTCCTGCTTCCTGGGGTGACTTCCCAAATAACCTACCTGCACTACGGTTCTGCTTTGAGGGGGATCTAACGGATATTTAGGAGAAACGTAATTTTCCTTGTGTATGTTGTCTCCTTGTGGACACTCCAAATCTCTCTAGAGAACATGGATATAGTTCCGCAAACAGTAGGCGCTCAGTAGAGCCAACAATGGCACCTGGGCACATGACAAATTAGTGAGAGAGAATCAGATCTTTGTAGAATAAAGTGTTCAGAACACTTTTAAATTGGGGGATTCTAAGGGGAGTAATTTCCAGTTGTATTCACCAATCAGCTCTCCACAACCAGAGTTCCCCATTTTATCTGGGCAGCACCACAGGCTTTGGAAGCCATCTCTGTCCCTCAGCTTACAGCGCTGATGGTATTCCCAGATTACACCATCTTTTCCTCAAATCACTTTCAGAAGTCTATGAGGGAACGATCTTTTGCTGCATGGCAGTGAAGTGGGTTCCAGAAAAAGAAAAAAGCCATAATCCCCCTTTGCCTTGTTCACCATTAAGCACCAATAGTCACCTGTGCTATTATGCTTTAGGGGAAAGCTTCTAGGTTTGCCTTCATTGGATCATTAACATGGTTTATGATTTTCTAATTTGATAGCCTTGAAAGCAAATCACCTGTCTTTTATTTGAGGCTAAGTCAAAGTGAATGTCATATTTATAGTCACATGATGCACAACTCACGGAGGCTCATCATGACTGAGGCCTGCACTGTCTTCTTGGAACCTGGCATGTGGGGTCCCTGCGGGCTTTTGAGCTCTCCCACTCACTCTCCCACCTTGACATGGGGTTTTAGTGGCATGATCCTGGCGTTATTCCATTTTTATTGCATGATCGCAGCTTTCAGGAAGGCAGATTTACCAGGACCTTGGTCCTATCGCTGCTGTTAAGGTTCATCAATCAGGCTTTCAGAAAGGCTGAGACAGGAGAGAGAGACTCGGGGGCTGTGGGCTCTCTCTGCCGCGAAAGAACATTGCAGAGGGCAGCGCGGTGGTACATCCCTCTAAGAACTGTGGCTAGTTAGGAGGGAGTAAATCCACACTGGTTTCCCATAGGCATTTGGCAGCTGTGTGGGCCGGAAAGCTGTGGAGAAGAGGAGGCCAGAATTCCCTTGGAGACCTCTTTGCTGTCAGTAGGAACCAATGCAGTTCCAGGCACCACTGACTGTCCATTGTTCTGGACCCTAAACCATAAGGGCAAGGGGCTACCAGAGAGCTGGCTTTGACAGGCTGTCCCCTTACCAGCTGTGGATTTTCTGGTCGTGGTTCTAAAGTGTGGTGAGCGGTGTCACAGAAGACCATAGGACTTCATTCAAGAGAATCCTCATCCACCTGCTATAAGTCAAAGTTCAAAGAAATGCATCATGCACTTCATGCTCACTCACAGATTACATCTGGAATGTTATACTCCGACATGTCCAGAAAATTGTTGCCATGATGTTTTCAATGTCACAATGACATTTCAGCCACCTCCTCCTGAATGGCACACTCCTCTACTGACCTTACTAGATAAGTTTGATGTAAAGACTCATCCTGTCCGAGGAGCATGGCTGAGTGCACGCGGGGGGAAGAGAGTTACCAAGTTTCATTTCTTGTGTATTCTGTCCAGTTATCCATCAAGCAGCAAGTATCTTCAATTCCCTTCCCACCTAGCCCAATGACCTATCCCCAAACCAGACTCCACCAGCCAAGACCTCACACAAAAAAGGTTGGAAACTCACAAAAGGAACGGGGACAAAAAAAGGGCAAAATTACAGTCATCGTTTTCTTCTCTGAATTCAAAGTTTACAATGATAATTTCCTAGAACTTACTCTGCTTCTCTTTAGCCCCAGAAATGTAATTTAACAAAACTGATTGCAACTAAATGATAAACTCCATCCTGTTGAGTCCGTCATAAAGATATTACAGTAACTTGTTTTCTCTTCTGCAGCCCCATGATTCACCCAACTGATTTCCATTTATTTTGAAGCAAAAGCACTGCTCTATCTGGCCACCCTCAGTGAGGCATTAAATCCTGCTGTTACTTATAAGAGGTACTGGAAAGGAGCTGGGAAAATAACTTCTTAAGTGGAAATAGAATGGATGGCAAGACACAACTGCTTGTGAAGGGAAAGTGGGAACATCACCCCCCATGACCTTTATTTTATTTATTTATTTATTTTTAAAGATTTTTATTGGGGAATTGGGGGGATGGGAACAGTGCTGGAGAATTGGGGGAAGGGGAACAGACAAATTGCTGTCCTTTTGTTCTTCAGTCTAGTTGTGGAGGATGTTGCTTCACTGGCCCAAGTTGGCACCATCATTGCGCTCTTCCTAGGCGAGGTAGATCAGTCGCCGGCTTCTGGACGGCCGCTCACGGCGGCTGCTGGCCGCTCACGCTGGCTGCTGGCTACACACGGTAGCCCATGGCAACCCACTGCAGCAGAGGCTGCAGCCTACGCCGTCGCCGGCGACTCATGGCAGCCCAGCTCCAGGTTGAGCTGTTGTTCAGCATCTTAGCTGTAGAGGGCAGTGTCACTAGGCCTCATATGTGGGATCCGAACCGGGGTCCTCTGGCATCCCAAGCCAGCTCTTAACCATCGCGCCACTCGGCCGGCCCTGACCTTTAAAATCAGCCTTAGGCACTGGGCCGTCCCACTGACTTGAATTTTAGGTTTGGATATACATTTAGAGCCATTCATTCATTGTACTCATCCAACAGAGGTTACTGCGAAATTACTGTATACCAGACACTGTGTTTGGAACTGGGGACATAAAAATATAGTAGGCATAATCTTTGGTTTTAAGGAGAAAATCTATTGTAATAGAGGAGATCAACATTCAGGCAAATTGTAACCAGATACTATGAGGATAAGAATGGGAGCAGCTGAGAGGCTGTTTAATCCAAGCTCTCTGTTTTAGAGATGAGTTAACTAAAACCCGAGAAGGTTAAGAAACCTGCCCCAATTCACAATGGGAGACCTGGGACTAGTACTCAGTGCTTCTGACACCCAGCCTGTCTTCTCCATCTTGCTGATGCTAGATATGGGGTAGATAACCTTTGGGGATGTCTTCCATACTCCAATTTCTACCATGGCTAATTTTTTGGGGTGGTGGTGGTGGTGGTGTTATTTTCCCTGTTGTCCTGGAGCTCACTGTGCACAGGGCCCATTTCTACTCATTTTGACTCATCCATAGTATAGCATAAAGCCTTGCCATGGTACGTGATCACTACATGTTTAGTGAACTAAATCCTGTGACTTGACAATGGATTTATCTAAATGAATTTTTTCTTATACAGAAAGATTCAACACTACACTTGAACTGATAGGCCAGAAAAGGTAGCTCCCAAATGGCCCAACACATGTTCTCGGAAGCACTGCTGACCTTTACTTAGAACTTCAACATACAGAGCCTGGCTCAAGTCTATGCCTTCCATCACATAACTTGTATAACCACTAAAATGCAAATTATTTGGAACAAAGATTCTTTGGCAGAGATATGCAGTTTCTTTGGTATTTGTCATCTGTTTACAAGGCAGGAGTGGCCTTTTTTGCAGCTCACACATAGACTATTTTCCAGAGCCCTGAGAAATGGGAAGAAAGTTTATGATGATAATTCTTTAGTGAGAATTGTCTGCTTGGAAACACGACTCTCTTTCAGATTTTCTCTGGATTTAGCTGAAATCTATAAGAATGAAAAGTAAAGCCTCAATCCCCGGGCCAATTTCACTCCCCACCTGTGTAAATCTCTAAGTAATCTTCCCAAAGCCTAAGACCAGACCACTCAAGGAAATGGCCTGGAAGCCAGCAGTACATTAGGGAGAGTGTTTACGTCCCCTTCACTTCCCCGCTTTGTACTGACAGTATTCTGTGGGACATCGGGCTCAGGAAAGGGGAAAACCAGAAGTAACACAAGAAGCTCCAAATGATCTTAAACACTTTGTGGCCTGCAAAACTGTCAGTACTCTTAAATCTATTATTATTGCTGATAGAGTACTAGCAAAAAAAAAAAAAGTGGCATCTATCAGCAAAAGGTGAACTGAAAACTGGCAAACAGCAGCAGCTTCAGCTTTTCTACAAATCGAAGATCATTTGCTACTAAGTTGTATTGCTCTCACGCTAAACCAAGAATGATCTGGACTTAAATTTGTCTGATGTGATTTCAGCTGCTCTACATCTTTATAACATGTCTATGAAACATACTTGCTTTATTCTGCAATTGAAGTTTCCTTTAATCTTTTAAGCCAGCAAGATCTCCGACCTTTTCTTTGAATTTTGGTCATTGATGTTATTGCCGATTGCTTGAGTCCAGGTTCATTTTCTTATATAATATTGCTACTTTGGGATTTGTCTGTTTCCGGTGCTAAGTATGTCACACAGAGGAGATTGGGTACTTCCTACGGCATATAATGTCAGGTCAGTCCAGGATTGATGATGCTAAGTGTGGTCCCTTGGTAAGATGGTGATGGCCAGAGCTCTCATTTGTAAAGGGACATTCTTTCCTCTAATTAATGAGCAATATGTAGGATAACACACTTTCAGGAAGTTGAGGAAATTCTGACTGCTTCTTTCTGGTGCTTCACCCTATAATACCCTGGCGTAGTCTAAGGACAGACTAGGTGAATGAATAGTAAAGGCTCTTATTTGAAGGACAAATATTCAGAAAATCCCAAAGGGAACATAAAGCTCTGGCTTTTCTGAGAAAATCTCTAAAAAGTGAAAGAGCAGTGACTAGAGAAAAGGCCAAGGGCTATGTATGGATCATCAGCGGAGCCCTAGATGGACAGGCCAATGGTGAGAACAGGGGTCTCTGGCCAACATGGACGTGTTCATCTAGACACCTCGATATTCTTCTCAAGGGGCCTGGTGGCCTGGTATGCGTAAGGGTTAAGTGGCATGGAAGTCAGTGGCAAGGAAAAACCTTTCTGGCTTGCCCATCAGGCCTCTAGGAAATGATGCTTCTGAATTTCCCTT
Organism: Hipposideros armiger; assembly: GCF_001890085.2. NCBI lineage: Eukaryota > Metazoa > Chordata > Mammalia > Chiroptera > Hipposideridae > Hipposideros > Hipposideros armiger. The sequence continues at coordinate 3,050,679 of NW_017731452.1, read as the reverse complement.
CCCGTTTGTCCCACTCCCATGTGGTTTCATCTCATTCCCTGGGAAAGAGATAATGCCACATCCCTTCCTGCTCTGCTCCAGCCATTTCCTTTCTTGTGTCACTCCCATGGTGTGCGTGGGGGGGCTCATGGCACAGCAGGGAAGGGCCTCCGTTGTCCAGCAGTTGGGGAGTTTAGAGGCCTGGGGGATCTCCAAGGAGGAAACGTTTAGTTTATTGGGAATTGAGGATTAGGTCTGGGGAGGGGGACGCTTTCCCCCGGAGGTGCAAACTGCTGTTGCTTTAATTTGTATGATCAGGCACAGCTGGGGAGAATAATTTATTGACCAACACAAACACGCCATTTACATTTCTGAGACAGAATTTTAAAGGAATTATTAAATACAGATTCTAACAAAGCCCAGAATGGCATTTTTCTTTATGCAGAATCCTGGGAGCTCAAATGAGGCGGGCACAGCTTGTTTTCCAGATACTGGTTCCATACAAGGCTCCCAAACAATCCCAGCCACAGAGGCCAAGAAGAGATGAGGTGGACTGGGGATCTGGCAGCTAACAGGACAGTGACCCCTCCAGAGGCGAGCTGTGTTTGCTTTCCCCTGAGAGTGCTACATCAGGGCTGAGCCAGGGCGGGTCTGTGCCCGGCCTGCTGGGGCTGAGGGCGGGAGCCGCCCACACGCACCCTCATCACTCCCATCAGGAAAACACCGCTGGGCAAACAGCACCTCTCTCAAACTAGCTGATGTGAGAAGCGAAGCACAGGGCACGGAAGATAAATGTGCCTTGATTATGGGTTGTATGGCTAATTGCTGATTAGGGAGTTGGCACGCTTCCTCTAACCTCACCATTCTGCTTTTCCTTTGACGTTCAGCTTTCTTGTTCTCCCAGGCAGGTCTCTATCTCGTCACGAAAACATCTGAGATGTCAACATAAAATAAATTTTAGATTCTTGGGCACCGCCCAGGTTGAGATCAGGTTAGCGTTTCAGGGTGTGGGGGTGTCTCTAGCCCTCTAGCCAGACCAGAACTATTCCTTTAGTCTTACATCACAGAGGCCTCACTGAGAACGAGTCATGACTGCGCTCCTTTCTAGAAATGGGTAAGCACACTAACCACATGCTTTAAATGAAACTCGTATGAGCTGGCCAGCGTACATTTTTCAAAATTACTTCCCCTCCCTCCCAAACTTCTCACTGCTACTAAATAAGCATGCTCAATTCCAAATGAGAAGGATGCTGGATACCGCTATGATGCCTGACACCTCAAAGTTCTGTCTGGAGGGGAGTGTGCTTTATGGTCCTTTCATTAATGAGGTTGAAATGGTGAGAACAGTCATTTTCAGCACTTGTCGCTCTTGCTGGGGTCTGACTCCAAATCCCTCTCACGGTGGCACCTGCCACTCGCTCGCTCATCTAGTTGCCAGAGTATCTTCTGCAGCCTCTTAGAAGCCGTAATACTGCTAACTCAATGGGCAACACAACAAACCTGCCCCCTCTCCAAGGCAGCTCCAACCTCTCCTCAAGGAACCAAGGAACACTATCATCAGCATCAGCGGTTTCCCCCTTGTCACAGCACCCCTCACAATCCAGGATTTAAAGAGCCCTTGGGAAGCAATTATCTGCACCAGGGTGATCAAAAGAAGGGGGTTGTTTCAGCCTGAGTACATGCTGTCACTTTGCTAAGGCAATGCAATGGATTTTAACAAAGAGATGAATTTGTTCCCATGTAGTTTGGTAGAGAAAGCAGAAAAGTTTCTCTTTACCTCACGCAGGAAATGATTTTCATAGATGCTAACCACAGCTGGGCAATCTGTATAACCACAACATAGTTTCTCTTTAATAAATGGGAGATTTTTACCCATTGTATCACTAACCACCGAAAAGAATTCCCACCCTCCATCTCTAACGCAAGAGAGATGGAGGGTGGGACTTCCTTTCCTTCATCTGTTAGCCAGGGCTGCTAAAGCAGCTTTTTCATTCAGAAATGTAGATTATTCTAGAGTTTCCTGCCATCCAATCCCGCAGCTGAGTGACAGACAAACCTTGACTGAATCTAGTTTCTCTGCACTCTTGAGATCCCCTCAGCTCACGGGCCTTTATGACCATGACCCACAGTGGGTCATAAAGTAAATGTATGACTGTGGGTCATGTCCAAAGTTTTGAAAAAGGTGTTTTGGCAATCACTGGCTGGGATATCAAGGTCTGCTGAAACAAAGCTGACCATGCATAGATGGTTTGAGGGAATTAAAACAAAACAAAACAAATACAATCAACAAAAGATGTGAAGGGCAGATTACTGAGTTCTTTGCTTCATCCTTGCATATTATTAACCATTTGCTCTGGGAAGCTAGGCATCACTTTCTCCCTGCTTTGATAGCAAGCAAGGTTCCTGCCCTGAAGCCAGCAGAGCAGCCTGGGGGGCCAGTGGCTTCCTGATGCCCTTCCCGTCACTGTGAGGCTCAGCTGGTAATTCAGCAAAGACTTCCTGAGTGTGTTCATCCTTTTCACTGCCCAGAAGGAAGGCGGATTGGAGCTAGGGAATACTGACATTCTCATCTGAATGATACAACTAAAACTAAAAGGGCACACACATATTAAAGAAACAATAACCCAAAACAAGCCCCCCAAAACTGTCTAGCTGTGCTGAAGAATTTTCCTCTAAGAGAGAAGATAATGGAGACAATAACCCAAGTATATATAAGCTACTGAATTTATTTGTATTCTGAAAGAATGCAGGAAAAATCTGATGATTAATCATTTCTTATTCCCAGCTAACACTTAAAAATAGCTTTACTGAGATATAAATAACATACTAAAGAATTCTCCCATTTAAAGCATGCAGGTCAATGGTTTTTAGTATATTCAGTTGGGTAGCCATTACCACAATCTAATATTAGAACATTTTGTCACCCCCTCAAAAAAAACCCTCACACGGATTAGCCGTCACTCCCATCCCCCCAGCTCTAGCCAACCACTAATCTACTTTCTGTCTCTATAAATTTGCTTATTCTGTCAGCTAATACTTTTAAATCCTAAATTTGAATACTTTAAATTATTCAAAAGCAACATACCTTTCAGTTGGCATCTACTACAGCTTCCTACTAGACACATTTCTTTCAATTTGTCCTCTATGTTGATGGTCATATATACATTTTGGAAGGGCCAGGAAAATCAGAAATCTACACTTCAGACAAGAATACTGGAATATCTGTCGGTTGTAGAGCTCATTCTCACATTATTCTGAAGCTGTGTTTTTAAAGCAGTGGAGTCCAGTGGCTTTGAACGCACTGCAGAAACCTGCCCCTGCCATTTAAATTTTTTTTTTTAAATCCCGGGTGAGTTCATTTCTCTGAGCCCCAAGTAACCAATTAGTAAAATGAGGATAATAATAACTACCATGAAGGGTGATGATTACATGAGATACTCATCAACTCAGCCCTATTTGCTGAGTGCCTTCAGTGTGCCAGACTCTCTGCCGGACACTGGAGATAGAGACACAGGTTTCTTACCCTCATTTAATTCATTTGCACAAGAGAGAGATACGCAAACAAGTAATTACATTATAAGAAAAAGACCATCCAGCAAAGACAGTAAAAGCAGAGGCATGTGAGTTGGGGAAAGCTGCCGAGAGAGGCGGGTATGTATCTGAAATTTGAAGGAGGAGAAGGAGTCTGCCAGGGCGACAAGCTGCCAGGGGGATAGAAAAGTCTAGAAAAAGGTAATAATATATGGAATGTATGTGAAAGCACTTAGCACACAGCCTGGCACATAGTAAATAATCAACACTCCCTGTCATCCCCACTCTTATCCTCATATGTCCTTGAAAAGATGCTCTCTAAAATCCAGAAAGAAATTGAAACCTTGCTGCTGCTGGAGAAAAACTTGGCGGATCTGAAACTTTAGTAGGAGTTGTCTGTTCTATTTTTTTCTGAGGCTAATTCAACTTTGGCAGCAAAGTACATTTTATATTTTGACTTCTTTTTCCCCCACAAACTTTTCATTTAAAAAAATTTCAAACCCAGATCTCCTTTAATCTAGAACAGCCCTCCTGCCTGTAGAATGGCCTACGACTTGGAGCTGATTGTTCATGTCGGCTTCTTTGAAGCATCTGGGAGTCTTCCAGCATGCGAGTCTTCGGCTGCTTTTCTCCATCTACACTCACTTCCTGAGTGACTTCATCCAGTCCCAAGGCTTAAATACCAGTTATATGCTCTGACTCCCCAAATGTCTTATCTTCGGCCCAGACCTTTCTCCCCAGCTCCAGCCTGACATTCACCACTGCCTGGTGGACATCTCCACTGGGATACCCAGTAGACTTGACCTGCAGCAGCTGTCCACATTTTAGTAGAAGGCAACCACACCTGGCCCGGGACTTACGTCTCAGACTTCCTTTCCTACAGCTACCCCCATTAATTCCACCTCAGGCACGCACCCATATTACAGGCCTTGCTTCAAGCCATTCTTCTCAAAATACTCTCTTCCCAGGTAGCAGCTTGGTTAACTCCCTCACCTCCCTCAAGTCTGCTCACATCTCAACTTCTCAGTGAGGCTAACCCTGACCATTCTCTTCAATCCTGTAACCTTCACCCTCACCCCACACTCCTGATCCCCCTACACTCCTCGGATTTTCTTTTCTCCCTAATACTTAAGGTTTTCTAACACATCATGTAATTTATTTACGTTTATTGTCTATCCCCCTGCTGGAATGGAAACTCCACAAAGGCTGGGACCTATGTCTGTTTTGTTCACTGATATAACCCAAGCACCTGGCAGTGCCCGGCAAATAAGAATTTGTTAAAAGAATGTATTAGGAAAACATATCAACTTCATACATTATAAATAGATTCCAATGATGATAACCACTAAAGTAACAACTCTCGGTGTTGGCTAATCTTTTAGCCGCTGCTCATCCTTGGCTAAGTTTTCTACAGGAGAACTAAGTACTTCAGAGCAGGCACAGGAAAAGCACTTGTTCATGGCAACTGAAGGCAGACTGCCCTGAATGGCTGTCGGTAGCCTGGAGCTTGTCCTGGGCTGGCCTTGAAACCACCCCATGAAAGCCTGCGGAACGTTCAACAATCTTGTCATAAACTTGTAATCTGGAGTACAGGGGCTAAGATATCTTAATTAAAACACAAGTAAGGGACAGAATTAAAGGAAATGTTGGACCAATCTTTTTTTTTGTTTATTTTTGCCTATAACAGAATTTGTTGCCGGGGGGGGGGGGGGGGGGGGGGGGGAGCGGCATTTGGATTAGATTCATGTGAAAATGAAGCCCTGGAACAACCGGGTCAGGAGACCTACGGAAAGACTTAGCTGTGTGGCAAATGAGCTTTTCCCCTTGCTATTGGCTACCTCATAGCCGGGCTTTTGTTTGTTTGGTTTGGAGATGGGGTGGGGCTGGTTTAAAGTCATATACACTACTATTAATATGTTATGAGCCAGAAGCAATGCCTGAGTCCAGCCTTGATGCTAAAACCAACAATGGATAGATGTAATTGGAGCAATTAGCTCACTTAATGCTCAGCCAACAGAAAAATTTCTTGTCAGAATCTGCCAGAATGAGTTATTCAGGTTTGCTACAGGCAGCAAACCGAGCTGTGGCAAAGATGACCACTCCCTCCAGCTGTCACAACCAGCCATGTCAAGGTAAGAGAATTGTGCAGACACTAACTCTCTCTTGTTCAGTGGGAATCTGAGCTGGTGTGCACAGTGGAAGGGAAGAGATGGTCAAGAGCAGCTAGAGAAAACATGCATAAAGGAATTGGTGTTTCTTACTGCTGGGGGTCTTGGTGCCTGGTGAGAATCTTAGGAGTAAAAGAAGATCCTGAAAACTTCCAAAGGACGTGGAGGAATAAGGTCAGATACAAAGATTCAAGACTTGCAAATGGCTTCGGACTTTGACACCTGACCGTGGAGCAATGTCCCCAGAATTCTGAAGGAAAATCATTTTCCACCTATAATGTTATACCCAACAAAACCACTAATAAAATGTGAAGGCAGAACAAAATTATTTTGAGACATACAAAGTTCCAAAAATTTATCTCCCATAAACTGTTTCCTAAGGATGTTACTGGAGGATGAGCTATATTAAAATGAGGGAATAAACCTAGAAAAAGAAAGACAAGGGATCCAAGAAATAGGGGAGCTAGCCAAGAAGAGATAAAAGGCTGGCCCAGAGCAACAGCTGCACAGAAAGCCAAGGTAACAAAGAGCCCCGGTTTGAGCAGAATGATGGAAGGCTCCAGAAGGGATTGGGGGTAGGGTGGGGATGGAAGTGACAGATTATCTGACATAAATTGAGAGGGATTTTTATAGCCCTGTTGGAGACTTTGGGAAAAAATTGTAATGGGGACATAGACAACCAAACAAAGTAATACACACACACACACACACACACACACACACACACACACACACGCGCGCGCGCGCGCACAAGGAAGTATAAGGCTAGTCCATACTCTGGCTCGAGAGTGAAAATAAAACAGTGATAATAATATTATTAAGTTGGGAGGATGGAAGGAACTGGAATGCTGAGTTCTGAGAGGCAGGGGTGGATGAGGAGTGTTACTTCCTCCTCTGCCAGAACAGGAGTTGGTGCTTCTTAAAAACCAGCGTTTACAGGAAGTTAATAAATAATGTCTAAAATTGATAAACTGAGAAATAATAGTATACTAAACAAGTTAATAAATGTCTGAAATAGATAAACTGAGAAATAATAGTATACTAAACCATTAGATTAAAAAATGACAAGAAAGTACCAGAAGAATTAGCTAAAATAGTTTAAAGTAGCTGGCTCTGGAAAGCAGGACCCAGGACGAGGTCAGGAGACTGCCTAGCACATTTTAACTATTAAAACTATGTATGATTTTGATTTAATAATTCATCTAGGTTAATAAATCTTAATGTTCTTTACAGCAGAAGAGAAAAGGATTTTTCTGAGGAGCCATACATAGTCCAACCATATTAGGCTCTTGGACTTCCTGATTTTGAATGTGTCCTCTTTGACCTCTGCTACTTTTGTCACGTCACATGTTTCTTATTGTTTATTCGTTTTAAAATTTTTTATGTTTTTCTCTTATTGTTTATTCTTTTTTTTTTTAAAGATTTTATTGGGGAATTGGGGGAGGGGAACAGTGTTGGGGAATTGGGGAAGGGGACCAGCCAACTTATTGTTCTTCAATCTTCATTGTGGAGGGCGTCAGTCGCCATCTGGCTTCCCGTCGGCAGCTCGTGGCCTCTAAGCTCAAGGTGCTGTGTTACAATCTTAGTTGTGGGTGGGCGTAGCCATCATCCCATGTGGGAGTCGAACCAGCAGCCTTGTTGTTAAGAGCGTACGCTCTGTCCACTGAGCCATCCGGGCAGCAGCTCAGCTCAAGGTGCCAAGTTCAGTCTTAGCTGCGGGTGGGCATAGCCCACCAGTGAACAGGCAATCTTGTTGTTACACCAGCTGAGCCATCCTGCCACCTGTTGGCAGCTCAGCGACAGCTCAGCTTGGGCACAATGTCACTGGCCCATGTGGGAATCGATCTGGCGGCCCTGTTGCTCAGAGCTCGCGCTCTTAAGCCAACCTTAGCCAACTGAGCCACTTGGCCAGCCCTCTTATTTTTTATTCTTAATAAAGATTTTCTACATGTGCAATCCTTTCCATAACATTGAAGTACCTGCACTGACCTATATTTGCTAGTGTTCTGTGTGTAGGTCACTTGTTCACTTGTTTTAATATATTTATTCATTCAAAAAGTCTTACATTCCTACGGTGTGCTAGCAAACATGCTGATGCAGGGGTACAAAAAAGCAAGCCTTATTATTGTTCTTAGGAAGCTACAGCCCCCTGACAAATAACGAGAATGAAATTCTCTGCTTTTCCCTCAAACACCTGTCATAATATTTTTTAGTGTTTCTCAGTGCTGTCCCAGAATCCCCTGTGGTTATTAAAAATGCAAACTCCAAGGCCCACTCCTGACCTTCTGAATCAGAATCTCTGGGATCAGGGCATTGGGATCTACGCTTTACTTAGCGCATGCTATAACTGAAGGCCACAGTTTTAGAGAAAATTCCTGATGTTTCCCACTGAAGCACTTTGCCACCTAACTACCCAAACATTATGGTTTAAAGAGAAACTGAATGGGCTGTCCAAACATTTGGGCAAGGCCATGAACTCAATTTGGGTCAGGAGAGCCAAGTCACTGAGGAGTCGCAAGGTTAGTTAAAAAAAAAGACGGATGTGTAAATTTAGGATGGAGGAGAGACTAGAATGGGGGTGCGTGGTTTTGTTTTCTACATCTGGTTCTGAACTCCTCATTAGGAAAAATCATTCAACTTATTGCTATTTCTTCACTGGAAAAGTTGGTGAAATGATCTGTTTCCCAGTGAGTACAATGTTGAAATGATGAAAGCTAAAACCTTTTTCCAGCACTTAATATGAAAGGTTTTCCAGAATCATATTTATTTCTCAGGTTTTGTATGCTGTTAATTAGAGTATGAAGAGCATAAAACTGTAACACTCATAAGATGAGAACGCCCCTCATTTCGCTAATGATCCAGCTCCACTGTCCATCCCCAAGTACACTGAGTCCAAGTAGCACCATTTGTTATTCTGAAGCCTGCCTTTCAGGCAGGCAAGCCAGTCCTTACAATGACAAAATGAAGCAAATTCCAATTATTAAAAGTTAGAAACAACACACGCTGGGCCTTATTCACCAGGGCTACTTCAAGGGCGATGGGACCTATTCTGCAGCTATTCAGGATAGGCCTCTTCTTCCAGCAGGTACTGAGGTACTGCTCTGCCTGCTGTGTGGGGGCACCAAGCACTGATGGCCACACCTCCAACGTGTGGCCTTCAATAGTGGCCAAATGCAGTCTTCTTATTGGTGCATGCGCACGCATACACACACACATCAGGTGTATATTTTGCAAATCTTTTCTTTTGTTCTGTGGCTTGCCTATTCACTTAATGATATCTTTTGATGAGCAGAAGAGGTATCTGTATAGTTATTGTTTCAACATAAAAGGGAAAAAAGTAGTAATGTTGCAGACGTAAAGAAACGACCAGGATTTCTTCCTTAAACTATTTGCTTTTAGAAGCCAATTGTGTATCTTAGTGAATGCGGAACCATCATAGTCATTCCACTATCTAAGGGTTAGCTAAGTTTTGGAAAGACAAAACTCTTTGATGGTTGCACCTTCAGATACATGCTGTGTTGCAGAGCCAAAGTAAGTCACAGGAATGGCTAAAGGACACACCTCTGTCAAATGAGAATTACGGAGGAAAGCCCTGAAACGTCACTGACATTGTCATCACACCAGAAAAGTTTTTGTTTTTGTTTTAAATAGGGGAAGGGAAGTTAAAAAGGCAATAAAAGGAAGTCTTTAAAGCCTTCCATACCACATTCTGGTTATTAATACAGCCCTTTCCTTCTTTCGTTCTCTCTACAAGCTGATTAAAAAATAAGGAAGGAAGTTATGGTGGTTAGGGCAAGGCGCTAAGATGGTACGACTTCTGGGCTGCACTCCTAATTTATCTGCTGTGTGGGCTGTCTCCACCCTGGATAAAGCACTCCTTCACATTTTCTACTTCAGTGACTAGACACAGAGAGACCAATCTAACTCTGTGAGAGGGCGTGAGCATTATTAATCATTAATGCTCTGCAAGAGCCTCTGTGGAACAGAGGTACTGCAATATTAGTTACTCATGACCATCCGGAAAGGCCAACAATCGTTGCCACCCCCTATAATCCCCCCATGCACGACTTGTCTCCTGACCCACTGCAGCTGTGGAAAGCTTTGCTTTTTTTCCTCCTGTAATTATTAAAACAAAACCCTTTAAAACAACAGAAACAGGTGAAAAGGAACAGGAAAGGATAATAATAAGGATAAACTATTGCAGCAGTCCCACCTATCCAGACAATCCTGCCAACCTCAGAACACTTGCACTTCCCTGGGATGTACGCCCCAGAAAGAGGCTGCGGAGGCTGCCGGCCAGCAGGCTTAGCTGGTGCTGCAAAGCAGAGCCATCAGCTGGAGGCCGTGCAATGGACAGAGGAAGTCTCCATCAGAATAAAGGAGGGAGGAGGGAACAAAGGTCATGTAAGGTACAGGAACAAGTCTCTTGCATCACCTTTACTTACTATTCATGTTAAACTCTGTCAAAACAAGGCTGAAAAAGAAACAAAGGTGGAACACTCCCTGCACAACCTAAACCCTACAGAAAACTGGAGACAATGAAAAACACCTATTCAGCAGGTCAATTGATAAGCTAAGGGGATGCAAACGAAGGCTGAGAAAGGCTCAGGCACCCCTAAAATTAGTCTCCCGGTGAATACAGTTCATGGACTCAACTAATTCAGCCATCCTTCTAGAGCCAGCCACCTACTGTGTGTTGGCTTCACCGTTTTATAAGAATTGTAACCCGACTCCTGGTTAGGTTTCAACCACTGGTCTCTTGCCGGTTGAGCTATTAAAAGATGAAGTATGTATTTGCCAGAAGTCTTTCCAGGGACTCTCTGCCTTTGGGTGGGGGGTGGTAGTGGAGGGGGCTTAAACCTTTATTTGGTTTATGCATATGGTCAAAATTCAAAATGATGAAAAAGGGACCCAGTGAAAAATAACAACCTACCAGTCCCCCAGCTACCAACTCTTTTTCTCAGAGACAACCACTGTTACCAGCTTCTTGTGTGCTTCCAGGGATGTTCTCTGTATATGCGATAATTGATAATTCATAGACCACCCTCTCCAGTAGCCAATTTCCTAGCATTGCAGGTAGAGCCCAATTTCTACCTGATCACTGGTGACAAATCTCCATATATTTAGTTTCTATCTGAATCTGGAAATAAAGCTCTGCAAATCAGATTTTAAAAATCTGTTTCTTCCTGCCAGAGCTATTTCAATGCATATCTAAGCAATGTATATTTGTATATATCCCCTCTCTTCCTCAACATAAACGGTTGTATGCCCTCTACACTATTCTGCTCCTTGCTCTTTTATTATTTATGTATTTCAGAGATCATTACCTATCGGTACATAAAGCACATCCTCATTCTTTTTAAGCTGCATGTTGTTTTAAGAAACCATAATTTATCAGGCAGTCCCTATGGATGGACTGTCAATGGCAATATTCTGCCACTACAAACATGTAGAGTCACACCCTTGTCAAAACACTATCACCAAACTTTGGGATCTCTGCCAATCTGGTGAAAATCAGCATCTCCTTGCTATTTAAATTTGTGTTTCTCTTTTTATTAGCAAAACTCAGCTTCTAATGTGTAAGGGCCATTTGTATTTCCTCTCTGGTGAGCTGTACAAGCTGGGCAGTAGATACGTTAGAAAGATGAGCATCTGGAGACTTGGACTTCTGGTGACAGCCATGATGGATGTCAGAGCACACGTGACTAAGGACCTCTGGGTAGCTGCTTTGCCTGTGTCTACAGATGTCATTGCTGTCAGGTGCATGCAGCTGCTCAAATTCCAGATTATTGACCAAATGCATTTTCTGGTGTTCCCCTCACCCCATCAATGCTTCTTTTGTTTCCTTTTTCATTTTTCTGGACAACATCCCTCTGGTAATTCTATAAAATAGGGATCATGAGTGAGAAACTGAGTTCTTGCACACCTGAAAAACATCTTCATTTGCCCTCCACCAGAGGGACAGCTTTCCTGGGTATGGCCTCCTAGATGCTACACTATTTTCTTTTTTTTTTTTTTTTAAAGATTTTTATTGGGGAATTGGGGGGATGGGAACAGTGCTGGGGAATTGGGGAAAGGGGAACAGACAAGTTGCTGTCGTTTTGTTCTTCAATCTAGTTCTGGAGGACGTTGCTTCACTGGCCCAGGTTGGCACCATCATTGCGCTCTTCTCTGGCGAGGCAGATCAGTCGCCGGCTTCTGGACGGCCGCTCACTGCGGCTGCTGGCCGCTCACGCTGGCTGCTGGCCACACACGGTAGCCCATGGCAATGCACTGCCACAGGGACTGCAGCCCACGCCGTCGCCGGCGACTCATGGCAGCCCAGCTCAGGTTGAGCTGTTGTTCAGCATCTTAGCTGTAGAGGGCACTGTCACTGGCCCTCATATGTGGGATCCGAACCGGGGCCCTCTGGCATCCCAAGCGAGTTCTTAACCAATGCGCCACTCGGCCGGCCCCACTATTTTCTCTCAGAACTATAAATACGTTGCTTCTTTGTCTTCTTGCATCCAGTGTTGCCTCCGATGCCAAACTGATTCTTGCTTCTTTGTAGGCTGGACTATTTTCTCTCTGGAAGCTTTTAGGATTTTTCCTTATCCTTAGTGTCCTGAGACTTCCATTATATGTGGAAACCATGAGTCTTCTTAAATTGATTAATTCTTGGTGGGCCCTTTCATGCTAAGGATTCTTGTTCTTCTGTTTGGGAAATTTTTTCCCCCTCTCCATTTTCTCTCTTTTCTTCTTTCAGAACTGTTACTGGATGAACTGGGGAACTTCTGAAATGGCCCCCTTTATTGTATCGCTTTTCTGTCACCCTTTCTATTATTTTATATCCTAGGAAAATTCTTTGGCCCTTTCCTCCTTCTCGCTTATTCCCTTTAGTTGTATCCCTTTTACTGTGCAGCCCCTTTAACAAGGTTTGAGCTAAACAAATGTGTTTCACTTCCAAGATCTAGGAAATAAAATTCATTCTTTCCCCATAACAGTCTGTTCTTGTTTCATGAATGCAATATTCTTTTTATCCCTGTCAGGGTATATATACTTTCCTTCTTTATGTTCTCTTTACTTGGAGTCTCTGATGTTAGCTTCAATTTCGTCAGCTTGGAGCTTCTCTTTTATGATGCTGGGGTTTTTTTTTAAAGATTTTTATTGGGGAATTGGGGGGATGGGAACAGTGCTGGGGAATTGGGGGAAGGGGAACAGACAAGTTGCTGTCGTTTTTGTTCTTCAGTCTAGTTGTGGAGGACGTTGCTTCACTGGCCCAAGTTGGCACCATCATTGCACTCTTCCCGGGCGAGGTAGATCAGTCGCCGGCTTCTGGACGGCCGCTCACGCTGGCTGCTGGCTACATACGGTAGCCCATGGCAACCCACTGCCACAGGGGCTGTAGCCTACGCCATCGCCGGTGACTCACAGCAGCCCAGCTCCAGGTTGAGCTGTTGTTCAGCATCTTAGCTGTAGAGGGCAGTGTCACTGGCCCTCATATGTGGATCCAAACCAGGGCCCTCTGGTGTTCCAAGCCAGCTCTTAACCATCGCGCCACTCGGCTGGCCCTATGATGCTGGTTTTCCTCTGATGTTGGGCGACTCTGAGTTATGCACTTGCTCATCATGTGTTCAGATCTCCAGTGTGTGAAAGCTCCATCTAGTGACCATAGCTGTGGCCAGGAATTACAGGGGAGCAGTGGAACATGCAGGGCCTTTGGACTCCAATTTCTACCTTTAATATGATTCCATCTGCCTTCTCTCCTTCAGGTATTCCTCAAGTTTCTAGACTACGCAGGACATTCCTTTATTTCAGCATTAGTCAAGACACATATGTTTCTGATATATTTAGGGATTTGGGCACATGTATAGTTGGCATGTGTTCAATTTACTATCTTGAGTCATCTCAGCAGTGGCCATTTAGCACTGACCAGGTAGAGAATATTCTAAATATAAACCACTAATGCCTTATAGTAGAAGACAAAGGTTCTTTGAAAGTCTCCAAATGGCATATAGAGAAAGTAGTCCTTAAGATAACGGATCCATTTTCTTTTCTTTGCTTATCACATAAACAAAGCCTCCTGCCACTTTGTATGCTTTTTCAGGTACTGCTTTTGGGATGCCTCAATTGGACAGACTCTTCTGGTTAACGAAATAGTAATGACAAGTTAATAAACAAACATTTTGGTTTTCTAAACCAGATGCAATACCAGCCTTATGAGTGTAGTTGCCATGAATCAGCTCATTGGAATCTAATTGACTGATAAAATCACATTTCTAGAATTGCAAAGCTGAGAAATAACCCTGTAACAGGTATAGTATATGCAACAACTCTGGGGCCCCCTTCAAATCATGGAACACCACCAACAATCAATCACTAATAAAAGAAAAAAGATTTAAGAGAAGAAATAATTTCTGATTCTCAAAGATAACCCAATTTAAAGGAGACTGTTCTTTCTCTAATAAGCTGAAGCGAGATAGGATCTGCCTTCTTTAATAAACGCTAGGTTAATAAAATTTACTTAACGGAAGTAAAAATTTATTTTCTTTGTCCTACATTTAAATGTTTACATAAAACTAATACTTATATCGCTCAATTGAAAGTAGTTTCTGGTCAGAGTAACAGATGGGAAAATCCTTCAAATAAAATGCCATTGCCTTGGGGTAAAAGGCAACATAAATACAAGACCAGGTTCTGCAAGAGAGGAAAATACTTTTTGGAATGAAAACTTTTGCCTGCAAGTGAAGTTAATGTTCACATTAAAAAGAAAAAGGAAAGAAAGAGAAGCCCCCTGGAAGACTTTCCACTTCTCTGTTTGGAAGAAGGTTCTTTTTTCCCTTTCTGCTTCGCATTTGCTAAGTAAGAAAGAGTTAACTCATAAATGAGAAGAATGTTGTTTCGGCTCCACAGAAAGCTTTTAAGGATAGGGTCAATGCAAGGACCAGATTCTTCATTAACTCATTAACAAGACAGGGCACTGTGGCCTCAGGGTTCATTTATCAGCAGGAAAACCACAGCTGGTAATGGCTGGTTGTTTCCTGTACATCTCAAAATCCAGAATGGAGAAGGAGACTCCATTGTGAGTCTGTTTCCTGACTTGGAAGGAAAGAAAATATTTTCACGGTGACTATTCTTTTCTCAGGCTGGTGTTACATTTGGCCCAAAGGTACAATGGGCCCAGCGTCTCCCAGAGCACTTTCTAATGCTCTTTTGTTCCCAGTTAATTGTGTTCTAATGATGCGATGTGTAACCTCATTGGGCTTTACAGACAAGGCACTAGTTTTTAAATGAATTTTTATGTAAATGTTAATACCTATAAATTAGGCAAGTTTTAGCAATAATTGCCTGCCTATCCACCTGCACATATACCATCAGCTACAATTCTCCTTGATGGCTACTGTTCTTGACTGTGACCTACTGCTCTCAGTCCAAAATGGTATTCAAAGCTATTAATAAACCTATGGAAACTGAACTGGTTTTGCTACAAAGTTTAGAAAGACCTTCTTTTGTAATTCTGAGCCTGGCACTTACCTTGAGGAGGAAAACCATGAAACACTGAGCAATCATCCCACTGTCAAAAGAAGACTGGTAGTTTCTCTCCAAAAGAAGTGGCTGGATTAGCAGAGAGCTTAAAGTAAAACCCCAAAGCAAAACCTCTTAGTGGCGGAATTATAAGCAGAGCTCCTATGTATTTGGCATTGCTCTGGCAATTAAGCCTTGGGAAGGCTTCTCTGGCCTCACTGCAAACAGCAGAAGGTTTCAGCAGGATACAGGAAAAAAAAAGAAGACTTGATTTGCCAGTCTCCCCTCTCAGCCCTGAACTAGCAATGCCGACACACATTCCACAGCTCCAGGAAAAGAAAAGGCAGCCACAGCATTTGTAGAGGAGGCAAAGCTGCTGTGTTCCCTTCCTACCTCTTGCTTTTGCATATGCCACCCTTTCTAAGGCTCCCCTTCTGTGCTCGGTGATTGCTCTTCTCAAGCATCCTGAGAGCTCAGGAGGCAGTGTGGTGCAACTGAAAAGACTGGCTGGAGGAATCCAAAGGCCTTCGTCTTTTCACACTGTCTGGTCCTTAGCCTCTCCGAAAGCCCTTTCCCGTGCTCTCGTTCCTTATAAAACTCTAGTGGCATTTTCTTAATTCCTAATATTTGTATAATACACACATTCCAAGTGAAACACTTTAAATATGCACCCCAGGTGCCTGAATACTACATGTCACGCCAAGGGCAGTTGCTAGCACCCTGCCACAAAATCCACTGCCAGGTCCAATCTGTGATCTGCTATGAGAGGGGTTTTACAATCCTCTGCTGACACTACAGTTTACTTTTTACTATAAGATGTAGAGAACGGTAGTACTTTCTCCCATCCAAGTACTAACCAGGCCCAACCCTGCTTAGCTTCCGAGATCAGACGGGATCGGGTGCATTCAGGGTGGTATGGCCGTAGACACGGTAGTACTTTCTAATGGTTATTGTTGGGGAAAAAAATATCAGGTTTATTGTTTTGAAAAACTGCTACTCACTATAGCCACAAAGCCATGTTGGTACTTCTATTGTCACTGGTATGCTTGCCCACTCTCCAGGAAGAAAAAGTCAGTACAACAGGAACTTATGTGTACAAAACTCTGCTATGGCTCTGCTTCGTCATAGCTTTGGCAAAAGAAAAGAGTTTTCTTTACCTGCTGACTCATTAACAGAAAGACTATAAAAGTTTGTTTAATTAGAACAAGAGAGGGAGGTAGTAAGAAGGTGATTGCTGGCTCATCATTTTCCATCCCAGTGGTTGCCAAAGCCAGTTACAGTTCTGACCAAACCCTGTGCATTAGCATACCTGCTCCCTATCTACACAACAGGATAGGCATCCTTTCTCTAGGCTCTTACTTGGGAGAAGGAGAGTAAATACTTTGAGGTTATGTGGCTGGGTTAAGAGTCAGGAACCCTCATCTTATCTTGACTTTGGGAGAAAACTTAGGTTAGTGATTCTCAATCTTGGGTGGTTTTGCACCCATGGAACATTTGGCAATGTCTGGAGACATTTTGGTTGTCACAACTTGGGGAGGGGAGAACAGGTATGCCTGGCATCTAGTGGGCAGAGGCTAGGGATGCTGCTAAATATCCCATAATGCACAACACAGAACTATCCGACCCAAACGTCAGGAGCGCAGAGGTTGAGAAGCCCTGCCCTAAGTGAAACGGCATTCCCTCTATCCAATGCGAGCAACTCTGCACAGCTGCTGCAATGAGGACAGCAGTCTCCCTGATACAGCAGTCTGAGCTCCTTGGAAGATAGCAACTATAATAGATTGAAGGTCAGGTCCATCAGTGAACACAGCCTGTGAGTCCCAACTTCTGGTTATTCTTGGGGAAGATAAAGGCTGGCTTGGCCCTGGGGAAAATGGAAAAAGTCTCTGAGCTAAATTTAAAGACTTTACTGCATACATTAAACATTTCTATATACCATTCAGCAATAACCTTTTCACATTTTAGCTGGTTAGAGAACAAAATGCTGGCAGCACTAGATGGCCAGTTTTCTCTGCATGCATGTGTGCTTCTCTCTTGTGTGAGAGTTCCTTTACTGAGGAACAGCCTGGCTATGATCCCCTCACACTACTGTGTTGACTCCATTTTTCTCTCCAGTAAAAAAGGTGCTGGACCACATCATGTAGATGAGAAACAAACACGAATGGAACTGTTCCAAGATGAAGAGGAATTTTAGAGAAAATAGATGTATATGACAGAATAGGGGCAATTCCCACAGTCTTTAGGGGAGTACAAGGTCCCTAAAGCCTGGGAGGGAGTCATCACTAGCTCAATTTTAAAAGCTTCCGAATAGAAACTAAGCAGTAAGCTTTGGAACGGCCTTAGCTAGTACACTAAGGAGAACGCTCAGAGGTAGCCCGATGAGCTGAAAGTGATCAATATCCTAATGCTGACTAACCCAGCTCTCTTGCCTGTCATACCACTGTAAACCAGTTAATCAACGCAGGATCAGCTTATGCAACATTGATTTCCTAAGGAGGCAAAGAAAAGAGAATGACTTGGTAGTTGAGTAGACTGGGCAACAGATGAGGGTGCAACATTTTATGCAAAAAAATTTAAAGGCATTTGTTTAATTATGAGGACATTTTAAGACTCTCTAGTAAGAAAGTTTTCCCCTTACCCTCCAATTAAAGCAGCATGAACAATTTTAGAGCTCTTATTTAGTATTTAGTGCAATTATGGCAGGACAATGACGGTAATAAACCATAGTTACTTAAAACCCAATGGCCCAATAGCTTGGATGTTGGATGAAACTGATCTCTGGCAGTAGTGCACTAATTCTAAAACCAATGAAAAGCTCGCCCTGTCAGCAAATACAAGGTTTTGGGGGCCTATGCATGTTTTTCATTGCTATACACAAATATAAAAAGGAATCAGGATGATGATTGCACAACGTGAATGTACTAAATACTATTGAATTGCATACTTTAAAACGGTTAGTTTTATGTGAGCTTCACCTCAATAAGAAAACAAAAATCAGGAGATAAACTACTTTAATTGCTTTAGAAAACAAAATCCTGGGAAGTATGTCTATTAGAAAAATACCTATAATTGGTATTTTTGGTATAATTATAATCTTGGTATAATTCAAGAACAAACAACCATATTACAGCTCATGTTCAGATGTTTTATAATAGACATGTATTCACATAAGAAGAAAAGCAAAAAAGAAGGAAAGCTGAAAGACTACTCAAAATAAAATTTTAGCATGAATATAATAATCCTTACGAAGAGTCCAGAGGCAACGTGGTTTAGAAAGACTATCCCAAAAGCTGAGAGAGAGTTTGGTAACAGGGGATCAAAATTGTTTGTTCCTATTGTGATTAGTTTGAGGTAGACCAATGAGGAAGACTGAATATAAGAAACGCAACTGAGTGAACTTTAAAATCTTAGGAAATGCTGATCTGTTCAAGACACGTTATTTGGTCCTAAGTTGGTGTCCAGCTGCCACAAGACCTGGTCAAGTAATCAGTGACTGTACTGAGGCTGCACAAGGGAATAATCAAGGTCTTCTTGAGATGAGGTCTGGAGGCTTCCAGGTCTCCACCCAAGAAGAAATCGGAGCGTCTATTAAGAGAAAATAACAGAATTGGATGACAGTGTGAGCAACACTGAGCAATGGCTCAAATGTAAATGTTCTGTGTTCACAATACATCTCCCAGGAGGACTCACACTGCTTAAATGTCACAGGGCACACAGTGCTTACTAGTACCAATCTAGTATTAATAACAGAAAGGTGGTGAGATCATGTCCTGGATTCCGACATAAAAGATCCTGCTGAAATGTAAATCAAGTAGCCCAATGACCAGGAATGCTAATTTGTTGAAGTTCTCTGGGAGTAAATGCTCTACCACACAGTTCCAGATGGACAGACAGGAAGAAGGAAGCCAAGAATAAACTACTCCATTTCTAGATATTCTACACTGTGCATACTTTGATTTTCCAAGATAGTTCTAAAAACTTCCACTCAAAAAAAAGTCAACGCTCCCTGCGAAAGATTCCGTATGCCATCCAAACTTTGGAAACCACCCTGCTTCATTCCTCTCCTCTGAGGCAGTATTTTGCTGCCTAATAAAGACTTGAAAATCCAGTCGGTCATCAGGACTTCCCCACTGCACCCCCGAAAAGTGATTTAGCTTTTTGGGGAAATGGAGATGGACTCATTTATCCTTCCCATGTAACAGGAAGTAGTTGGTACCACAATAGTTGGTGCATTCTGGGAACTCAAGTTCACTAACAAGTGTCAACATGCCTTTCATTAATATCAATAGAACAGTGATCCAAAAGGACCTGAGAAAAACTGAAAAACAAAGCAATAAAAAAAGATCAAGCTAAAGGGAAAAAAATACTAACTTTACAGTGGAGAAACTGGCAGTCTCCACCTTAACCAAATGATCAAGGTTAACATTACTAGTAATATGTTGATACTCTGTGTGATAAGAAGGGCACATCACCTCTCCGGCAGTCTTTCCAAGCATCCATAATCCCAGTCTCATCATGAGGAGTCACGAGGCAAACCCAAATGGAGGGACATTCTGCAAAATACCTGACCAGTACTCTTTGAAAAAGTGTCAAGGTCATGAAACATAAAGACTTAGCAACTGTCACAGATTAGCGGAGACTGTGGAGACATGACAACTAACTGCAATGAGGAATCCTGGTTTGGATCCTGGAACACAGAAAGGACATTAGTGGGAGAACTAGTGAAATCCGAATAAAATCTGTTTAGATAAAACTGCAGTAAACTGCAAGCTGTTTTTTCCTTTTTGGTTTACCTTAAATCAAACTTGATTAAGGTACTAATTTACTACAGCTCTTTTTTTTGGTATTGAAATATAATTTGTGCATCATAAAACATACTCGTTTAAAGTGTACATTTCAGTGGTTACTAGCACAGTCACCAAGTTGTGGAGACATCTCTATTACCTAATTCTAGAACATTTCCATCAGCCCTCCCCCTGCCCAAACAAACAAGCCTCTGTACCCATCAGCAGTCTTTCCCCATTCCTTATCCCCCTAGCCAGACAACCATTAATCTACACTCTGTCTCTATAGTTTGCTTATTCTGGATATTTCCTATAAATGAAATCATACAATATATGTATGTAAGAAGTCAGCCTTTTGTGTCTGACTTCTTTCACTTAGCACAAGGTTTTCAGGGTTCATCTATGTTGTAGCACCAATCAGTACCTCACATATTTTCAAGGCCAAATATTCCATTGTAGGGATTTTACACATTTTATTTATGCATTCATCAATTGATAGACATTCGGGTTGTTTCCACCCTTTGGCTATTATAAATAATGCTGCTATGAACATGTGCTTGTAAGGACAACAGCTATCTAGTTGTCCCAGTACCATTTTTTGAAAAGACTATACTTTCCCCACTTAATTGGTAGCCTGGTCAAAAATCAACTGACCATAAATGTGAAGCTATATTTCTGAACTCTCAATTCAATTCTATTGGTCTATATGTCTATCCTTATGCCAGCACCACACTGTCTTGATTATTATAGCTTTGTAGTAAGTTTTGAAGTTGGGAAATGTAAATCCTCCAATTCTGTTCTTTCCCAAAACTGTTTTGGCTATTCTGGGTCCCTTGAGTTTCCATATGATTTTTAGAATCCGCCTATCCATTTCTACAATGAAACCAGCTGGAATTGTGATAGGGACTACACTTAATCTGTAGATCAATTTTTGAAGTATTGCCATTTTAACAATACTATTATGTTTTCCAATCAATCAACATGGATGTCTTTCCATTTATTTAGATCTTTAATTTCTTTCAACAGTATTTTATAGATTTCAGTATATAAGCCTTAAACATAATTTATTAAATTTACTCCTAAGTATTTTTATTCTTTTTGATGCTTTTGTAAATGGAACTGTCTTAATTTCATTTCTGGATTGTTCATTCCTAGTTTATTGAAATACAGTTGATTTTTGTATATTGATCGTGTATCCTGCAACCTTGCTGAACTTGTTGATTAGTTCTCATAGTTTTTTTTTTTAGAGAATTAGGCTTTTCTATGTATAAGATCATGTCATTTATGAATACAGATTTAACTTCTTCCTTTCCAATTTGGATGCCTCTTACAGTAATTCCCCCCTTTGTACCGGAAGATACGTTCCAAGACTCTCAGTGGATGCCTGAATGTACTGATCCCTATATATACTATGTTTTTTCCTATACATACACACCTACCTAAGATAAAGTTTAATTTATAAATTAGGCACAGTAAGAGATTAACAACTAATAATCAAATAGAACAGTTATAACAATATAGTGTATTAAAAGTTAGGTACACCTGAAACCTATGTAACTTTACTAACAATTGTCACCCAAATAAACTTTAACAAATAAAAAAGTTATGGGGCCGGCCGAGAGGCTCAGTTGGTTAAGAGCTCGCTCAACAGTGCAAGCTCTGAGCAACAGGGTCGCTTGTTCGATGCCCGGCCTGAGCTAAGCTGCCGCTGAGCTGCCAACAGGTGGCAGGATGGCCCAGCTAAAAAAAAAAAGTTATGTAAATGTGGTCTCTCCCTGTCAGCTACTAAGTGATTTAACGGGTGCATAGCATATACAGTGTGGATACCCTGGACAAAAGGATGATTCACATCCTGAGCAGGATGGAAAGAAATTTCATCTCGATACTCAGAATGGCACATAATTTAAAACTTATGAATTATTTCTGGAATTTTCCATTTAATACTTTTGGACTGCAGTTGATTGTGGAAAGCGAAACCACACATAAGAGGGGACTACTATATTTTATTTTCTTGTCTAATTGCCCTAGCTACACCTCTAGCACAATGCTGGATAGAAATGGCATGAGGGGACATCTTTATCTTGTTCTTATCTCAGGGGAAAAACATCCAGTCTTTCATGATTAAGTATAATGTTGTTAGCTGTGGGTTGGTTTTTCAGATGCCCTTTATCAGGTTGAAGAAGTTCCCTTCTATTCCTAGTTTAAGTGTACTTCACTCCTTTTTTGTTACACCTGAATAGTATTCCACTGTATGGATATGGTATAAGAAATATATTTGGTCTTTGTCCCCAGTTTCTGGGCCATAGCTCCTAATAAAACCCTTGTAATTTCCTCAGAGATAGGAAATGTCTTTTGTCATTCACAGCAAGAGCACCTTTGATCACACAGGAGTTTATGCTACATGATGTGACTTACGGTGGGGCCAACAGACAGCCCCAGGATGGAGCTGGTCAATAGAAAGACCAAGTGTTTAGAGGGTTGGAACTGTTAGCCCTGCCGGTTGACTTCTCGGGGAGGGCGGTTGGGGATTAAGCTCTATAAAAACTCTTGAATAGAAAATGTGATGAACTTCTGGGTTAGTAAACACACTGACATGTTGGGCGAGTGGTGCACCTGCAGATGGCATAAAAGCCCTGGGCACACTCTCCCCTCCCAGTACCTTGCCCTATGCATCTCTTCCATTTGGCTGTTCCTAAGTTATATACTAAAGTGCCATCCTGTGTTCTGTGAGCCACTCTAGCAAATTATTGAACGTTAGAAAGGGGTCATAGGAACCCCTAGTTTATAGTTAGTTATTTGGACAGAAGTGTGGGTGATCCAGGACTTGCACTTGGCATCTGAAGTGGGTGACAGTCTTGTGGGACTGAGCCGTTAAGCTGTGGGTTGTATACGAACTCTGGGTAGTGCTTAGAATTGAAATGAATTGTTGAACACCCAGTTGGTATCTGGAGAGTCAGAGAATTGGTTGTTGTGTTGGAAAACACCTTGATATGAATGTACAACATTTTGTTTACCCATTCAGCAGTTGATAAACATTGGGTTGTTTCCACTTTTTGGTTACCATGTATAATGCTGTTGTGAACATTTGTACAAGATTTTGTGTGGACATATGTTTTCAGTTTCTTGGGTATATACCTAGGAGTGGAACTGTTGGGTCATATGGTAAATCCATATTTAACTTTTTGAGAAACTGCCAAAAATCTTTTCCAAAGATGCTATATCATGCTACATCCTACCAGCAACACATAAAGGTTTCTTTCAATTTCTCCACACCCTCACCAGCACTTGCTATTTCCATCTTTTTGACTATAGCCATCCTAGTGGGTGTGAAATGTTATCTCATTGTGGTATGAGTTCTGCTTTCCTAATGAATAATTATGTACAAGCACTTTTTAAATTAAATATTGTTATTTTAGAATTATTGCAGACATTTAACTGGACTCAACTTAAGCAATGATAGCCTTAAATCACAGAAATCCTTAGCAGAAGCCACCCTCCTCCCCAAAACATAGGCATAAGACTACTCATGGTGAGGTTCTTTATAATAACGAAAGACTAGAAACAACCCAAATGTTTATCAAAGAAAACTAAATGAATAAACTCTGGTACACTCATACCATGAAATACCTTGCTTCTGAAAAAAAATGAATGAGGAAACTCTCTAAGTACTACTACTAAGTGACCTCTAAAATATAATATTAAGTGAAAAAAGCAAGGCAGAGAAAACTGTATATACTATACTACTGTTAATCTAAGTTAGGGGAGATATAATTATATCTTTTTTTGTTAATGGAAGGATAAACCATCAAAAAAGATTACTTACGGTATAAAGAGAAAATAGGTGGAGGGGATAGAGACAGAAGCTAAACTTATTTGAACATTTGTAATTTTTATAGATTTTGCCTTAAGTACAAAATAAAATAGAAGTAAAAACAAAAACAATCCCTAAAAATTAAATATAAAATAAAACAATAAACTTAATATGTATCTAGTTGTTGGCATTACAAAAACTATTCGAAGTGACTTAAGAACGTAGTCACTTGACTACACATTTTTAGTGAAAAACTATACCCTAAGGACATAAAGAACTGCAAAGACAAAACAAAATCAAAAAACCCAACCTAAACTATTTATACTAATCGTACTTGGTGCTAGTGTCAGTATTGTCATTCTGAGACTTTGGCGTGTATACTGTCAAATAAGGCAAATGGGTATGTGATATTCTATAATTCCTGTTGTTCTCAGTTTAAGAAGATAGACGCTTCAGATTTAAGATAACTTGGGAGTCCCAAATTTGATTTAGAAGTAGAGTATTGCTTTTAGAGAAAGAAAATAAAAATAAAACTCTTTGTTTTGTGGACTTACAAGTCTTTGGGACAATGACCGACTCAGCAGCAGCTAACACTTCTTATCCCCAGCGTTATAAAATAATGTTTCCCATTAAAAGGCACTAAGGTTAGATACCTAATACCAGGTCTGGGGCAAGAAATATACAAAATGAGCCCGGAATGTTTTCTCATACCTGATAACATGGAAGCTATCAAAGGTTATTAGGGCCATTTGTCAAAGGACTTGTGAATTTACTTGAAGAATATTGACCAGATGAAACAACTTGAGAATCAATAATGATAATGACTACACCAAACTGAAATAACATCAGATGTTTTAATTCATGGGTTCCTAATTAAAAAAATATTAATTTGTTACTACTGGAAGATGTTAGTGGACCAACTCATTTTGAAAATGGGTAAAAAGTAAAATCAAGCATCTAGCATTTATCCTGTGTTTCCTACAGGAATTAGGAACTAAACAGATGAGGAGAGGTTGATATTACACAAGTATTACAGCTAATAAATGAAGAAGGAATGATAGATTTAGACTGTCACTGCTATAGATTGAATGCTTGTGTCTCCCTCACCCCCCAATTCTTGCTGAAACTTAATCCCAATGTGATGGTAGTTGGAGGTGGGGCTTTGGGGAGGTGATTAGACATGGAACCCTTGAGAATGGGATTAGAAAGGTTAAAAATGAGGCCCTAGAGAACTAATTCCCTTGCCCTTCCACCAAGTGAGGACAGTGAGAAGACAGCTGTCCATGAACCTAGAAGCAGGCTCTCACCTGAATCTGACTGCCTTTATCTTAGGATTCCCAGCCTCCAGAACTATATAAGAAATAAACTTCTGTTGTTTATAAGCTACCCAGTCTATGGAAACCTGTTACAGCCTCTTTCTGAGAACAGAAGAGACTATTTGCAATTGCAATTGAAGTAGAACGCCTACACCCTCTGCTATAATTACTTTTTATGTCTAAAAGAAGAATTTCCACAGAAAAGACCATAAAAACCCATTCTAAAGAATCTTAACTATGCCAGTCATGTCTCCAATGAAACAGGTATTTATGTGATACCAATACTATAAAAAATTTTATAATATAAAAGGCTATTTAAATATGTAAGAAAAGTTAAATGTGGATCACAACCTTTATATAACTCCTGTTTCTCAAAGAATATTTAAAGTCCAGACAGAATGAAGCTCTTCTTTTAGAAAATCAACAGGGCAAATGTCCAAAGGGAAAATTATTGCCTATAGAGGGAACGGTAATATGCCTCATAACATGTCCATGGTCCCTCCTCCACAACCACAGCAGACATCAGTAATTAGTCACGGCAATTCTTTCCTTCTGAGTCCCCACAGAGCTTCAGAATCTTTCTTTACATGGCAATATAACTGTGACCAGTGTTATTCAGTGTGAGGAAACCTATTCGCCACCCTTGTTTATGTCTTTTCTTCTTGGTTTCAATCTCTTTGGAAAAGCATCATGATACAGTGGAAGGAGCTCAAGGGTTGGAGTCAGACAAACCTGGTGTGCACCTAGGTTCTGCCTCCTTTTTGGGGCAAATTAACAAACCTATCGAAACCCGTTTATGTATAAAATGGGGATGAAACTATTCACTAGGATTAGAGATAATGTACATTAAACATCCATGGTGAGTGATCACTAAACAACTATTATCATCATTCTCTCCTGAGGCTTGAAGAAACCCATTACTACAACCACTACCTGAAGGGTGGCAGGTCTGGCAGAGCTGGGGAAAGGAGATACTGGCCCACAAAGAAACTGACCTATTGCCATTAAGATCCACTCCTATGAAGGAGTAGTAAGTGGAAGCCCTGCAGTGAACTGTGGTGACCTGGGAAGAAAGAGCAGACAAGGATGCACAGAAGCCACATGATTCTTTAACTGGGCTAGAGATGATTGCTTCAGATCAATAATTAAGAATAACTTGTTATAGAGTTAGTTGTAGGGGTTATTTCTCTTCCCCACTAGGATTTGAATCCTTTGAGGACAGAGACGCTTTTCTTTCTCTCTGTATCCCTAGCACAACACTTTGCCAAAAGTATTCTTCAGTGCTAGGCAGTTGTTCTATTAGTTGGGAAAAACGCACTGTGGTTATGGAAGATGTTTACATTAGGTGAAGCTGGGTGACGGGTACATAACATTCTCTATCTTCGCAATTCTTCTATAAATCTAAAATGTCTTTTCTTAAATGTGGTGGGGAAAGGGACAAAGTGCTGTTAAAAAAACTGTGCCTAAATGCAATGGGGTATTCTGGATTGGATGCTAGAATAGCAAAAGGACACTCTTGGGGAAACTGGAATAAAGTCTAGAGTTTGGTTAACAGTTTTGTCCCATTGTTGAGCTCTTAATTTTGACAAATGTTCATGGTCATGTAAGATGTTAACATGAAAGGAAGCTGAAAAGTATATGGAACTCTCTGCATAATTTTAGCAACTTGTCTGAAATAATAATCTATTCAGATCATTCAATATAAAATTATTCTAAAATAAGAACAAGGAAGTAAAAATTAAGTAAAACCAACTTCTCTATACCATACTTGTAATGTAATAAATATAATTTTATTGAAATGAGGTTATTAATTTATTATATCTTAATTCTTAGTTATCTTTTTAATATTCTATTTTACGAAGTAGGAATTGAGCATAAAGCAACTGAGTTACAAGCTAAATAATCTGCTTCTCTCAGATAAACTGTGGTTATTCATTCTTGGGTACTTGGCAGACATTTTCTCATTTCTGCAAAGTGAACAAAGTAGTCTGTCCCTTCAAGGAGAACAACTGACAGTATTTGCTGCCAATGATAAATTTTTAGCTTTAGAGCTCTGGAAAACTTGTATGTACCGCTGTGAGCTGGACAACTTCCCAGTGCTTAGAGACTTTCTGATGAAACTGGCAGTGATATTAATGTATGCGACTTATTAATTAAATTAGTCAACATCAGTAGATCTGTATAACCCAGTGAACTAGTATTTTCCAAATGACTAAAGCATGGTGTTACAAATCATGCATACTGGTAAAAAAAAAATTCATTCAAAGTGCAAGTGAGACTAAGATTTTAATGTAATAGTACAAAAGTTTATTGATATGATTTCAGATTCCACATTACAGCTAAAATTTAAGAACTACCACGGTTCATATTTTGATATAGTATAGAATGATTTCCAAAATTATCTAAAAAGCTATTAAAATGCTCCTTCTTTTTTCAACTACCTATCTGTGTGAGTCTGGATTTGCTTCATATAATTCAACCAAAATGACATATGGGAACAGGCTGAATGGAGAAGCAGACATGAGAATCCAACTATCTCTATTAAGCCAGACATTAAAGAGATAAAATCACAATACTACTTTCCTAACTAATTTTTTTGCAAAAATACTTACTTACATTATGTTGATATGTAATGGGGTTTATTATTAGAAAATGAATTAATAAATATTTTAAATTGTTATTTTCATTTTCTATACAATAAACAACATAACCTACTCGATAATTCTACTCGATTTGCAGAGTGCAAAGAGGTCCTGAGAACAAAAAACTTGAGAACTGCAGATGTAGGGTAATGTGCACGCAAACTTTTCTCCAACAGGGAAAAGAAAAAGCCAAATTCTTATTAACAGGAAAAATTCACACCACTGACTCCAAAATAGCAGAATTCTGCAGAGGTTGATACGCTGTGAAGTAGATTAAGTGTTAAATTTTTATTAGTCTGTACGCTGATTTTTTTCCCCCCAAAGACTCCTAAAGAACAAAAAATAAGACAAAACAACAACAAAACCACTAATTCTCATGCCAAACCATTAAGCCAGTCTTTCAGGAGACTCCATGCCTTTGCGGCTATTTCACTGTCCCCGAGCATCACCACCTCCACCTGGTGAAGTGGTTCACCTTCTATCAGATTCTCCTACCTTTAATCCAGAGACTAACAGCCCTAAGCAAATCTGGAGACACATTCAGGACCACTGAAAGTTGCTTTTGAATTTAAATCAAAAGGATAACAACTTCTGCCCCAGCAGGGGTGTGCTTCACTGTCTACTTGACCAAAGTCAATTTCTCTTGAGTGTCAGTGTTCCCTAAGTACCATCTAAAGATTTCAATGTTTTGTTTATTGTGCTATCAAACCTCATATTTGCATTGTTAATGGACACTCTCCAAAGAAAGCTGAAAATCATCTGCTGAGAGACAACTAGTTTTCTATGTGGCTGAATCTTGTATACTTCCTACCTTTTCAGACGCTGATCTCCCAACAGAACTTGGAATATCTGTTTTGTGAGTTACCCACACATACTTCTTATCACATCAAATAAAGGATGGCTTCTAGAAGGAGGTCGTTTCAGAAAGTAAACACAAGGGTCCTTATACTACCACAGAGCTTTATTTCATAGACTTGGGAACTTTCAGGTGGAAGGCAGGAAAGGGCTGGAGGTGTCTCTAAAGAGAATAATACATCTAATTAGTCTCAACCCCTGACTGGGTGTTGAATCAAATGGCTGAGTAGTGAATAAAGTTCCTTGGAGCCAAAGTAGTGAGATAAATTTTAAATCCTGGCAGAGATGAATAAGAAGCCCCAGGGGAAACAGAGCTGAAAATTTCTATGGTACTGGCAGATAAAGAAAGCATAAACCATTTTTCTTGTAAGACCAATTTACACATGTAGAATTATACATTAACTGTATCAGTAACAGGAACAGATTATGTTGTGTATAAATGAGGTCCATGTAACTCTTCTCAGTTACCAAGGTGTCACCAAGGCCTCAAAGCTACTGGATTATCCTATTAAGATTTAAATAAAATCGATTCAATCTATCATTTTATATATAGGGAAAACATACACCCCACCCAATCTCTTCTCTATATTCTTAGGGTATTATTTCTTTTATTAGTTGTTTCTAGCTTTAATTTTTTCGGTTGTGCTGAATTCGTCATCTCTGCTCTGCCATTCATCTTTAGTACACACACCGTCTATACACACAATGTTCTATATGTAGGGGTCCCATCATGGATACCAACCCAATTCTGTCAACAATGCAAAGCTGTATATCATATCAAACTTTTACAGGATGGGGGCAGGGTGGAGAAGGGTATTGGCATGGAGGAAGGGAGAAATCTCAACCCAGCACAGTAAATAACAGCGGAATAGAGAATTAACCATCTCTCTTTTGGGGAGTCCCTGGGAACTTCTCACCAGCTATCTCTTCCCGTGGAGGTCCCAGGATAGTCAACAACTCTCCGAAATTGTATGTCAAATTTATGTACGTGCATATTTGTAATTTTTCTAGGAGGTAGGTCCATAGTTTGCATCAGACTTTCAAAGGCCTCAAGATCCAAGAAAAGTTTATATTCAGGTGAACATTAAAGATCACTTTAACAGTAGACCAAAATATTGTCTCCCCACTAGATAATATATCAGTAAGGGGGAAATGCAAATTAATTTATAGAACATACCATTTTATACCCCTGAGACTGGCAACACTGAAGTCTGCAAATACCAAGGTCTAGAGCAATAGGAACTTTCACTTGCTGCTAGACTGGTTCAACCACTTTGAAAAATAAATCTACATAATCTTCTTAGGTTAACACTGAAATATATTTTCGACTCAGTAAATTCATTCTTAGAGTAATTTTTCAAATTGCTGGTTCAATTTAGTGGGTCAT
The DNA here is from genome assembly GCF_001890085.2 of Hipposideros armiger. NCBI lineage: Eukaryota > Metazoa > Chordata > Mammalia > Chiroptera > Hipposideridae > Hipposideros > Hipposideros armiger. The sequence goes on along the minus strand of NW_017731452.1, from coordinate 3,020,702 downwards.
AGCCAATATTTATTTTACTTTAAGAGAATGAAATAGAATGTTATATTTTTACCTTATTGCATGTAATACATTTTACCTTCTTATATATAAGTATAGTAAAATTGTTGTTTCAGTTTTGTGTGTAGGTTAGTGTGTGTGTATGTGCGCGCGTGCGTGCATGTACTTGGGTCACAATGAAAATCTATTTCTTACTGTGGGGTCATAATTAAAAAAACTTCCCAAAACAATGGAAGTTGTCCCAAGACCTGGAGAAACCCCTACACATGTGCACAAGGAAACATGCATGGGAATGTTCACAGCAATATTTTTCCAATAGCAAAAATCTGAGAATAAAGGAAAATGCAAAATTTGTGGCATATTCACCTATGGAATATAATAAAGCAGTGAATACAAATGAATTAAAGCTACTGCATCAATATGGATCTCAAAAAAAGGTTAAGTGAAAAAGTTAAAGGAAATATATACTATAAGACAACAGTATTTCAACTTCAAAAACAAGCAAAACTAAATCATTATTTAGGGGTACTCATAAGTGCTTTAAAAAAACTAAAGAAAAGTAAGAGGATGATAAAAATGAAAATTAAGATGGGCCTGCCGAGTGGTGCATTGGTTAAGAGTTGGCTTGGGACGCCAGCTCTTAGCAGTAGGACCCCGGTTTGGATCCCACATTAGGGCCAGTGACGCTGTGCCCTCTACAGCTAAGATAGTGAACAATACCTCGACCTGGAGCTGGGCTGCCATGAATTGCCGGCAACAGCGTAGGCTGCAGTGGAGCTGCAGTGGGTTCCCATAAGCTACTGTGAGAGGCTGGCAGCCGGTGTGAGCTGCCAAGAGCCGCCTTGAGCAGCCGTCCAGTGGCCAGCGACCAATCTGCCTCAGCCGGGAAGAGCATCATGATAATACCAACATGGGCCAGTGAAGTGACATCCTCCACAACTAGACTGAAGTACAAAAAGACAGCAACTTGTCTGTTCCCCTCCCCCAGTTCCCCAATAAAATCTTAAAAAAAAAAAGATGGTGGTTACCTCCCTGAGACTAAAATGGGATGCAATACAAAAGGATACCCGGGGATTTTCTTAAGTTTAGTAGTGTTTTCTTTCTTGAACTGGGTAGCGAGTGTGTGGGTATTTGTTTTGTTTGTATTTCTTATATACGTGTATACATTACATACGGTTTTTTGTATGCAGGAAGTATAATGAATAGAAAACAAAGCTCTGTCACTAAAATTAGTGTTACAGCAGCAGCAGTACTTTTGCTGGTCACCACCACTCATGAGCTCCCTTGAGCCCAGATTTGATCTCTAATATTACATTCCACTAAAAGAAACCAGGATTCCTTGGATGGGAGATTATCCCATATCTTGGGGCAAGAAAACAATCAAGAGTGTTCTGGTATTTTCTATCACTGCCAAAAGGCAAGAATACTCTTAAGCCTGTCAGAATTATGCTGAAATAACAAAGGAGTCAGCTTAAAGACAATGCTGTTAGTCAGATAACAATTTGAGCATCAAAAAACCCACAAAACTATCGTTAACTGAAACAAATTAATTTTGTAAAAATAATTCAGCATTACAAATTGAGGTTCAGAGGGTCTAAAATGGGTTTTTGTTCTGGAAGGGAATAGTTGCCCTCTTTCTCCATCCCAGTAACACCCAAAAGGAGCATAAGGTAAAGACAAAAACAGCAGATATGACAGCAACCTCTCTGTAGCTGATTAACCCCCCCTTTCTAGTTTTCTATTAACTGCAAAAAAATCAGGATAACTAGAAATTAGCTACTAGTTTACCCCCAAACCAAACAGTATTAAGTTTTATAATAATTATATTTATAATCCATTTTATCTGTTACGTTGTTTAAAGTGTTTTAAAGAATAAGCTACTTTAAATTTTAATTAATGTTTAACATGTAAACATTAATTTTCAATAGACAAATTAAATAATTGACTATTAAACAACCCAAAGAAATGTTACAGCTGTTAAAAAGTTGTATGCAAGACTTCTTGTTTTGAAGGCAATAGTAAGAAATAGCAGTTGATTGTCCACATGGTCTCCAGGAATATTATCCAACCTCTTGCGTATTAAGATCCATTTTTTGGCTATTATTTCAAACACAACACCTATTCCCCAATTTTCTTCCTATAACCATTCATTAATTCAACAATTATTTACTGAGTGCCTATTTTTAACATAAACTATTCCAGGTGCTGCTCATACTGAGGTTAAGTTAAACAAAACAGACTGGGTTCTCCTCTGTGTTGGGGCTTATGACCTCATTATATAACCATGGCCTTGGACACACTGATAATACCCAACAACCACCAACTGGGTTTAAGTCATAGATTCAGGTCCCTGTAATGCCTCCCAGAATGATACTGCTTTGTGTTACAGAGTTTGCTGCTTTGGGACAAGAAGAGGCCCAGCAGGAACTATAAATCTCATCTCAAAACCGAATGTTAGGTCAGATACTACAGAAACTTCGAAAGGGATAATGACTGAAAAGTTCAGAGAATGAAAAAACCTTTACAATTCACAATAGAACTGCCAAGGCACCTGCCTCCTCCATGAATACACTGTAGAAAATAACTGAACACACGGACATGTTCTCTACTTGTGAAGTTTCTTTCTGAATTTCCCATGTCTGTTTCCTCTATGGTTCCCCTGGTTTCCTTGTATTTATTTTCAGAACCTTTGTTAGTTCTTTGTTCTCTTCCTTCTCCCATTCTGCAGCGTGCGGCTTTGGAATGGGCTGGAAGTGAGGCTTAAGAAAAACAAGCACAAGTGCCTGTCTTGACCAATAATTCCCATACCTACAGGAAGTTATTTGTGTAAGCTGAAAAAACTCAGAAAAGCCCAAGTATTCAATGAAGTTGTTCTTTCCCAGAAGAGGTGCTTTGGCCGCCATCAAATACCTGCTAGTTCTTAGAGTGTATGATCTACACAAGTTAGGTGGTGGCAGGCACATGGGACAGAGTACTGGTCACTACTGTCTTCTCCTGTTTCCATGTGTCTGCTCTACAGGATTCAAAGCAAAAACGTTCTTCATACCAGAAAACAAGTCTCCGCAGAGCCCAATGGTTTTGCATAGAATCTATGGTGCAGCATCCCACTTTGGGTGGAGAGGCCGGGCTAGGCTGCAGCTCAAGGAGTGCTGAATCCAACAATGTGCTGAACAGACCAGTCAAGTGGAAATTAAAGTAGAGCATAGCGCTCTTTTGAAGAGTCAACTTCCTGTCTTCTTTCCAGGCAAGGCAGTCCTATGTTTTGGATTTTCCAGGACCGTCCCAACTTTTTAATTTTACTCCTTAATGTATAACTACGTTTGACTTTAGCTCAAAAATAAGTGGCACAATAATGAAGCCAATCTCGATCTACAACACAAGCTGTGATCTGAGGAGCCTTCCGGAAAAGTACTCTCTGCTCTTCATTCCTACACTTATAAGCAACCCTAAGTTAAATTTCTGTTTATAAGAGGGAAAAAATTACTTTAACGTGAGTTCGCTGGGGGTTCTCCTGCTCATGACTATAAACATTCTGCTCCATAGGGTCTGTTTTATAAAACAGACATTAATTCTTCTTTTAAACAATGATATTATATGGAACCAGAGGCGAGGGCAGGAGGCCCTGAGTGGACCTCAATGGCTGCAGCAAGAGCTCTAGCTGAGGTTTTGTTACTATGGCAATGGCGATGGATGGGGGGTCTTGTAGTTACATAAGACCGCTGGTTCTGAAATCCAGCCACTTGCCTCTGATGACCCAGCGATGAAAGAGCTGGGAAAACTGAAAGAACAGCCACAAGGAAACAGATGAAAATATTTGGTCAACTTCATCCAGGCACAAAGAAGAGTTTGGTGTAATACTCTTTACAGTCAGGTTTGGTACAAAGCCAAATGAGGTCTTTTTAAAATGTTTATTTTATGTAAAGAAAAACATAACAAATCAAAGAATGAGACAGAGAAAGAAATCTTTTTAGAAAAAAATAAAAAGCAAAAAGATTTCATGTATGAAAGTCTGAGCACAAAAGAACCATTCTGTGACACCGTTTTGTGACACTCGCCTTCTAAAGTGCTTATTAATACTGCTCATCTAGTGCATAATCTATGTGGAACTAGGACAAATGCAGGAAACTTTCTACCCACGCAAAAATGGTGTTTGGGCAGGATATCTGGCAACTGTCCAGAATTGCTCAGCACTGACAAATGGGAAATTGACATGAATTCCCCAAAGATCCTCATCCATTCATTTAATAAATATTTACTGAAAAAACTATTATTAACCAAGGACTAGACTGAGAACAGTGAACAAACAGACTTGATTCATGCCTTCAGGGAGCTAACAGTCTGGTTGGGGAGAAGAGAAGTGAAAAAATAAAATGTACATACATGAAAATCAATGTCATTACAGATTGAGACAAGTGCTATGAAAGAAAAGGGGCTATGACAGATGCTGGTGGGAACCAAATTTAGATTGGAGAGGTGTTTCCTGAGGTTCTTCTCTCTAAACGTAAGTATCTAAAATAATTTTCGAAAGTCTATTACTTTAAGCATCTTTTTGCCAGAAGGAAGATAAGAGCTTTATTTAATAATTCAACTTTTAAAAATAGTAATTAATGTACAAGCATAAAATTCAAAAGGTATCAGAAAATAACCCTCCCTTCTCCTCTCCCCTGTCTTCCAGCTACCAAATTCCCCCTCCCCTGAGACAAATACTATTATTTATTTATTTTTAAAGATTTTTTTTTTAATTGGGGAATTGGGGGATGGGAACAGCGCTGGAGAATTGGGGAAGGGGAACAGACAAGTTGCTGTCATTTTGCTCTTCAGTCTAGTTGTAGAGGACGTTGCTTCACTGGCTCAAGTTGGCACCATCA
>NW_017731452.1:3012858-3015613 GCF_001890085.2 Hipposideros armiger | reverse complement strand
TCCCAAGCCAGTTCTTGACCATCACGCCACTCGGCCGGCCCCATCAATTGTTCATTTTTAACCCTACTAAACACTAGTATCTATTGCATCATTTTGGTGGATGTTTTAGGGTGTGTTGTAAGTAGATGGATGATTAGAAAGAAACTAAGTTACTTGTTTGTGGCTACAATGTTGTGGTTTATTTGGCCATCAACACAACACAAATTTCACCATGGTGACTGGTTAATTGTTTTTCTACATCATGGTAAATACTTGATGTATTAACATGTGGAGTTACTCTAAGCCCATAAAAAGGTTACAAATCAGATAGTGATTACAACATATGATACTTGAAGTTGAATAACAATGTAAAATACATACCTGGTGGGACAGTAAAGAGAGAAGCTATTTTTAAATGGAACAGCATGGTAATGGTGGAGCAGCTTTTTAGGACTAACCCTCCCACAGTCAGAAACAATGATAAGCTCTGGACAAAATGTGAAAAACAAGTATTAAAGATACAAGACAGCAACCAAAACCTGGCAGAAATTGGAGTGAAATCAACCCTGGGGAGAAGGCAAATGCCTGAGAGCTGAGTTACAGCGCTCTGCCTGTGGGTACCCGCTGGTCAGTCCCTGTGGTCAGCTCGAGTGGCTGGAACTAGAGCAGAAAACTGCATCTTCATGGCTTCAGGAGACAGAGTACTGAATTTGGCTGTCCAAGCTCCTAAAAAATGAGGGGGCGGGGGGCGGGGTGGGGGCAGTGTGTAATCCCAACTCAATATAAGATAATTTGGGCGGCCGAGTGGCACGTTGGTTAAGAGCTGGCTTGGGACGCCAGCTCTGAGCAGCAGGGCCCCGGTTTGGATCCCACATGAATGAGGGCCAGTGACACTGCCCTCTACAGCTAAGATGGTGAACAACAGCTCAACCTGGAGCTGGGCTGCCATGAGTCGCCGGCGACAGCGTAGGCTGCAGCCCCTGCTGCAGTGGGCTGCCATAAACTACCATGTGTGGCCGGCAGCCAGCGTGAGCGGCCGGCAGCTGGTGTGAGCTGCCAAGAGCCGCCGTGAGCGGCGTCCAGAGGCCGGTGACTGATCTGCCTCACCCGGGGAGAGTGCAATGATAATACCAACATGGGCCAGTGAAGCAACGTCCTCCACAACTAGACTGAAGAACAAAAGGACAGCAACTTGTCTGTTTCCCTTCCCCCAATTCCCCAGCGCTGTTCCCTCCCCCAATAAAATCTTAAAAAAAAAAATACACGATTCATAGCCCTGTTCAAAAATAGGCAAAAAAATTTAAAAGACATTTCATCAAAGAAGATATACAAATAGTAAATGTATAAAAAGATACTCAACATCATTAGTCATTGAATACAATGGGGTATCACTTACACACCCACTAGATCAAAAAGACTGACAATACCAGGTGTTGGTGAGGAAGCGGAGAATTGGAACCCTCTTACATTGCTGGTACGAATGTAAAATGGTGCAGCCATTTTGGAAAACAATTTGGCAATTTCTTAAAATTTCTTTAAACATAAATTTAACATACCACCCAGCAGTCCCACTCTTAAGTATCAGCCCAAGAGAAACGAAAACATATGTCCACACAAAGACTTGTATACAAATGTTCAAGCAGCATTATTTATAATAGCCAAAAAGTGGGAATGATCCAAATGTCTCTCAACGAGTGAATAGATAAGCAAAATGTTGAATATTCATAAGAGAACACTATTCAGCAATAAAAAAGAATGAACTATTGGCCAGCCGAGTGGCTCAGTTGGTTAAGAGTTAGCTTAAGAGCATGAGTTTTGAGCAACAGGGCTGCTAGTTCGATTCCCACATGGGCCAGTGATGCTGCGCCCAAGCTGAGCTGTCAACAGGTGGCCAGATGGCTCAGCTGGTTTAACAACAGGATTGCCTCTTCAACTAAGACTGAACTCAGAACCTTGAGCTGAGCTGCCACCCAGATGACTCAGTGGATACAGCATACACTCTTAACAACAAGGCTGCTGGTTCGATTTCCACATGGGATGGTGGCTACGCCTACCCGCAACTAAGATTGAACACAGCACCTTGAGCTTAAAGGCCATGAGCTGCCCATGGGCAGCCAGATGGCGACGGGCGCCCTCCACAACTAAGATTGAAGAACAACAATTTGGCTGGTTCCCCTCCCTCAACCCCCCAATTTAAAAAAAAAAGAGAATGAACTACTGATATATACTACACCATCATGAGCCTCAGAAACATATACTAAGTAAAAGAAGGCACATATTAAGAGACATATTAAAGACATTAAATTTATGATTCTATTTATACAAAATTTCCAGGCAAGACAGATCTACAGAGACAGAGCACAGATGAGCGGTTGTCTGGGGCTAAACGTGGGAGCAGGAATTGTCTACAAATGGGCAGAAGGAAACTTTGGGTAATGGAAATATTCTAAAATAGGATCGTGCATGATGAAGGTTATAACTCTTAAATATTTACTAAAAATCATTAAAATTATATACTTACATTAGGTGAATTTTATGGTATCATAAATTATACCTTAAAAGCTGTTAAAAAAAAACAGAAAAAAATGCTAGGGAACAGGGAGCAGGGTTGGGGGAAGGTAGAATGAAACTTCTAAGACTCATCAGTCAAATGTAATATGTGGACCTTCTTTGCAATCCTGATTCAAGCAAACGAGCTATAAAAAACAAACAAAAACCCCTTATGATACAATTAAAATATGAACATTCAGTGACTACTTGATGGTATCAAGAAATT
>NW_017731452.1:3003734-3008893 GCF_001890085.2 Hipposideros armiger | reverse complement strand
TTGTTCTTCAGTCTAGTTGTGGAGGACGTTGCTTCACTGGCCCAAGTTGGCACCATCATTGTGCTCTTCCCAGGCGAAGCAGATCAGTCGCCGGCTTCTGGACGGCCGCTCACACTGGCTGCTGGCTACACACGGTAGCCTATGGCAACTCACTGCAGCAATGGCTGCAGCCTACACCGTCATGGATGACTCACGGCAGCCCAGTTCCAGGTCGAGCTATTGTTCAGCATCTTAGCTGTGGAGGGGCAGTGTCACTGGCCCTCATATGTGGGATCCGAACCGGGGCCCTCTGGCGTCCCAAGCCAGCTTTTAACCAACGCACCACTCGGCCGGCCCTATACTAAGTTTTATAAATATTAGGAAAGTTATTTTGCTCTGAAAAAAGGAAAAACAATTGGAAAAGAAGAGGGAAGTTTTCAAAAGAATTTTCACAGGGTGGGAATTAAAATCTCCTAAGCTAAGACACAGAACACTGGGTTCTTTTTCTTTGAGACCCTCTATCCTGCCAAAGCTCACTGTGTAACAACTGATCATGAACAAAAGAGAGGAACAGTTTGAACTCCAGCAGGTGAAACACACTGTGTTTAAAGGGTATGCTCCCCCTAACACTGTTCTGATTATAGCCATGAAGCCATTTTGTCCTTTACAGGGGAAACCTTGACTTCCTCCACACAATTCACCCATCCTGGCTGCAATAACCATTTCTATTTGAGAAGAAAACTCTAATGAATTTTATCACCTTTCTAAATACGAAGTAGTCTCTACAAACACATTGTTTATCAGAAAACAAAATGGTAAATAACCTAAACGTCCTTATAGGGAAATGGTTTCATAAATCACAAAACGTTCTGAACAGAACACCATGTAGTCTTTAATGAGAATATCAGGTAAATCTTCATGTATTAACACGAAATGTGTTAATGCATATATTTTTGTATTTTTAAGCAAAAATGACAAATTTCAGAAAAACAGATTTGGGTGACTCCATTTATGTAAATAAAAACACCTTTTACATTGAAAAAAAAAATCCCACACACAGATACATATACATAGATTACTAAATGCTTAGGGAGGGCCGGCTGAGTGGCGCATTGGTTAAGAGCTGGCTTGGGATGCCAGAGGACCCCGGTTTGGATCCCACATATGAGGGCCAGTGACACTGCNACTGTGGTAGAATGGATGGGGTTATCACAGATGACACACAAATGGGACATGTGTTGATAAGTGTTGAAGCTGGGAAATGTGTATATGGGGATTAACACTATGCTATTATTGTTTGAAATTTTCCATAATTAAGAAAAAAATAAAAGGGGTAATATCTACCTTATAGATTTATTTTGAGTATTCAATTTGATAACACATATAAAAAGCTGAACATAAAACAAGTTTGGCAAATGTTGGTAATTGTTAGGAGTTTGATGATGGTACAGGGATTCATTATATCTCCCTCTTTACTTTTGTATATGTTTGAAGTTTCCCACAATAAAAAGATTTTTTAAAAAAAAGTCTGAGACCTATGTATTTCATTACTGGTATCAACATTATCATTTTTCCATTTTTCAATATTCCAATACTTGTGCAATCATGTCTTGCTTTACAAAGACCAAGATATTTATACGGCCAATCAGCTAATGTAGTCAATTCAAAGTTTGGTTAAAATAGGCAGATTAGAAATATATATAAATATGTATTGCTCAAAAGCCAAAATTAAATATAGCTCTCCCTTTCTTTGTACAGTTTTTAAAGGTAAAATGAGACTGATTTCATTAGGAATAGAAAAAAAATTTTTTTGAGGACAATAATAATAATAATAATAATAATAACTTAAAGCACATATTACTACATAGAAACCAAGCCAGATGCAAAGCTTCTGCTTTAACTACTCTATCAGATTCAAGGCTTTGCAGTGTGTAGCTTAATTATTCTGCAATACACTAAATACAGATTACTGCTAGAGACATATGTCCCCATACTTGTTTCCTCTGATGAAAATGGAAAAACAATGATTACAAATTTGTTCATCAGACACAAGGGGATTAGTTGGGGGAAAAAGAACCAGTCCATTCTCTACTGTTCAGTGTCTCAAGAACTGGTTAAGGAACCAGATCAGAGTTTCCAAAATGGCCTGCTTTTGTCTGATCCACACAAAAAATAGAAAAAAAATTCACACAAACTATAAAATCCAGGAAAAACCTTAAGATCTGGTCATGTTTCCATGTGACAACAAATGTCTGGTAGATATTGGAGTTTGGGACCCCTATCAGACTGATGTGAGGATAGACACGATGTTCCCTATCCTTGTGCCAATCAAGCAGAATTAATTCAATTGTAATCATGTGAAGGTGTGTGTGTGTATGTATGAAGTTCCTTAAAATTTTTTTAAAAGTCTCTTTATAAGGCTATATATTCTGCCACTTAAATATGGTCCATCTTATATTTTTTTCCGTTTCATATATTATACACACCTTTAATATAAGGGTTCTATCAACTACTTCATTTATCTTCTTTAGGAGCCTTTCACTGGCACCAGGCTCATAACAAACTGCCCATATATCTTACTAAACAAAATTAAAGATCTATTTGCAGAAATCAACTCATTAGCAAAAGGACCTGCCCACAACAAAATTCAAGATGGGACTAGCCTTAGTTTATTTGTTTATTCATTCATCAAATATGTCCTATATGAGTGTATAATATATGAAGTACAGAAAAAGGCAATTTTAGAATTGTAAAAACCAACTGTCAAATGTTCAGATGGGCTTCACTTAGTGTTACACAGGGTTTCTCAACCTGGGTACTACTGATACTTCGAACTAGACAAGTCTTTGTTTGGGGGGGCTGTCCTGTGTTTAGCAGCATCTCAAGGTCTTACCCACTAGATGCCAGTAGCATGCCCCTCACCTACTGGCTCCCCTGCCCAGGTTACAACCACAAATGTCCCCAGATACTGCCAAATGTCCTCTGGAATAGGCTACAAATTAAAACATTTTAAGTAATGTTAGTAGAAATATATACAACTTCATAATAAATGATCTCTCTCTCTCTCTCCACACACACACACACACACACACACACACACACACACAAAATGATCAAATATTGGCTCATTAATGATACCCTAAGTAAAAGAAACTGAACATTAAAAAAATAATGATGTCAAAACAAACTAAGAAACTTAAGCACAATTTATATAAAACTCAAATGATTTTAAAAAATTAATACCTCCATCTTTAAGTCCTATGGTTAAGCTTCCACTGTAGCTGAGTTCTTCTTCTAACTTAGGCTCTCCTCTAAATACAGGTTTTTATATTCCAATACATAAAAACATTAATATAACCTCACACTCATGGGAGGAACCTCTGTTTCTGAGTTTTGCCTCTCAGATATTTCGCTATACATTGGGATGAGCAGAGGAAAAAAAATTAAATGAAATTTCAGCCGGGGAGTATTTTCCTCTAATTGAAAGGTTTCATTTAGTAGGAAAAGGATGAAAATATTAATTAAGCCTACACAGGTTTTTTACTAGCTTTAAGTTTCATTTATTTGCTAATTCTGCTTATTTTTCCTGTTCATTTTATAATTTCTTTGTCCAAATATTAACTAGTAAGTGAAGACCAACATTGTTATTTAAGAAGGGGAAAAAGGGAACAATAACGAATTTTTATTGAGCCCTTCTTTGCCAGAAACTGTATTAAACACTTTATCTCATTTCATTCTCAAAGCAGCTCTATGAGGTAGGCAGTATGGTCTCCACTTTATAGCTGAAATAGTCACGCAGAAGGAGGGCTTGAACTCGGCAGGACTGGCTAAGTCAAAAACATATAATTATACTCTACCCACTTCCAAAGAAGGAGTTGGCAGTAATAGTCATGACAGCATTCTCTTCCTTCTGCTACAAAATACAAGAGGCTCAAAATAATAGCTACAAGAAGGGTCTTAATCTGAAGAGCTTGACATAGTGCTAAAAATCCCCAAATAAAGAAAAAGCGAACACAATTTAGTGGTAACAAAATTCAAATATATATGGTTTTCATATCCGTTCACAAATAGCTCAACACTGGGCAGCAGGAACACACCCACAATTTCAAGACTCCAGCCAGGAGTGCTGACTAGCCTCTATAAAATGTCAACTTGCTGCCAAAGGATCCAGATCGGTGGAACTTTCCAGTTCTCTAAGGAAACAATATGGAGTTGCTTACAAAATGGTTCCAGAATCCAATCAGAACTAGAAATTAAAAAAAAACTCAGACCAGGGTCTGAGCATCAAATATGTTCCTGAAAGAATCAACAGAAAATCTGAGAGGTGCTCTAGTTGCCTCAACCCAGAGTTTAAGGTCTTAGAAGTCAGCTGACTTTTGTAACTGCTTGCGAAGTTCATTCAACTTTTCCTTCTAGATTTTGTTTCATGGAAGAAAAATAAAACCATCATCTTCTAACACTAGGTAGTCCTAACTTTTCCTCCTGCGCCCTGTCCCCCACATATTTAAAAGAACATGAACACACACACACACACACACACACACACACACACACACACCCCACACCCCCTTCAAATGCCTGCTTGAATCCTAAATAAACCAGAACACATGTGTCAGGGAGGGGAAAAAGAAGTCTCAGCAAGGAAACATTTTAGTTACCAAGTTCTAAAGGCAAACTAAACTGTTAACTGAAAACGGAAATTAACTTTACCAATCATAAGATAAAGAAAAAAATCTCATGACCTTGTTATTTTAAAGGAATTCCCAAGCATGGAATCAGATCACAGACTTAATTCCCAGTTCAGGAACTGAAACAACTCTGGCCTGCAGATAAAACGGTGACAATTTGCTTGACACACCTCTGCTGGAGCAGCTGCTCCCATCTGTCCACTTCCCTCCCTTACTTGAAAAGCTAGTTCAAGGTCTGTATTTATCAGTTACATGTGCTAAAAGCACATTTCCCAGGACACATTTATGCAAATAACAGTGTCCCATTTCAACAGTCATAAACAGATGTTAAATTGGCCAAAGTATATGTAAATAATTTCATCTCATTCATTCTTACTAATGCTTACAGATTTGTTTTCTTATGGGACTTTCTTCCCACAAAATGACTGGCTATATATATACTGTTTTCTTTTTTTTTAAAGATTTTTTTTTTTTAATTGGGGAATTGGGGGA
>NW_017731452.1:2941706-3002316 GCF_001890085.2 Hipposideros armiger | reverse complement strand
CGTCCTCCACAACTAGACTGAAGAACAAACTAGACTGAAGAACAAAAGGCCAGCAACTTGTCTGTTCTCCTTCCCCCAATTCCCCAGCGCTCACTGTTCCCATCCCCCAATTCCCCAATAAAAACCATTAAAAAATAAAATAAAATAAAACAAGGTATCTAGCTGAAACAACAACAACAAAAAAAGAGGGCAAAGAGGAGGGAAAAAGGTGGCAAAGAAGAGAAGAAACTAAGTATGAGAGAAGATTCAAAAAAGACTCTTCCCATGTTCAAATGCAATTTAGTCAATTTAGTTCCAAAGGAGGGAAAACATGAAGCCATTAAATGTGCCCATTACTGAAAGTCAGGGGAAATTACTCAGAAAGTCTTTTCCCTACAGGTTCACTCAGTTCTATTTTTTCTTGCAGAAAGTCCCCTATGGCAATAAAGAGGTAGTCACCCCATATTGCCTTAGCAATAAACAGGATATTGTGCCAAGTGGCAAATGTTTAGCTCACGTCCCTGTAATGTCTCCTACATCTATCTAGTCCATTTACTCTACACAGTAAATTTCTAGTAGTGGTCACCAGCCACTGCCTGAACGCTTTAATAATGGCTTACGTCATATATCAAAATCCCTTACGTACATTTTAACCCAGCACCTATGCTACATGGGAGAAAACAACCAAAGAGCTATCCATAAGGAAACCCAAAGTTAAGTGCAGGAAAGGTGGAGGGAATACCATGTGCTTCCTGACTAGGAAACAAGGCTTCCAGGCACACATCAGAGCTTTTGCTCACTCTGACAAGGATGTGCATTGTGAAATGTACTGCTGTGGAAACACTTCTCCAAGAGGACAAGTCAACCTGAAATAAAGAAAATAGCAGGAGTTGCGAAACAAGTCCTCTGGAATGAGTAAAGAACTTCCCACATGTCTATGCTTGAACTATGGCATGATTAAGCTGAAATAAATTGCCATTCCAATCATATAACAGGCATTACAGTCTGTTTCCAGGGTCAGTTACTTGCTGAACTCAAGCTGTGGAACCAAAAACAGTATGCTTTTAAGACTGGCAGGAGAATACATATAACCAAAAGAATAAGAACGAAATCTCCTTAGGTCAAAGATTAACCAAGACTTTTTAAAAATGGTGATCATTAATAAAAGCTATTCATTCATTCATTCATTCAACAAATACTGATAAAGTATTTACCATGTACCAGGCTGGATGTACAAAACAAAGATATGAGGTCTATGCCTTTAAGCTCAGTGCAGTGGTGGAAACCAATATGTAAACTGACAGAGTACAGTATAGCAAGTGCTCAGTAAAGGCTATTAACAAATGTAGTTGGAAGGGTTATTAGTTAGGGTTTTAAGACATTGACTCTGGATGCGTTAGAAAGAAAAGGAGCTTTATTTAAGACATTGAGGAAAAAGGAAGATATTGGGCTTTGCAAGTACCCACAGAACATATATCAAAAGAGAGACCACATCCAGGGATATAAAATTAAGGTCAACAAATTTAAAAGAGTTGAAATCATAAAGAGTGTGTTCTCCAACAACAATGGAATCAAACTAGAAATCAACAGAAAGATAATAGAAAACCTCCAAATACTTGGTGACTAAACAATATATTTATAAATAATGCATGGGTCAAAGAGAAAGTCTCAAGATAAATAAAAAAAATATGTTGAACTGAATGAATGAGAATACAACATATAAAAAATTTATTGGACACAGTTAAAGCAGTTCAGGAGGGAAATTTCTAGTACTAAATACAGCCATTATAAAGAGGACGAGTCTCAAATCAACCTAAGCTCCCACCTCAAGAACCTAGTAAAAGAGTAATATACATGCAAAGCAAGAAGAAGGAAATAATAATTAACATAAGGCAATTTAAAATAAAAAGACAGTACAGAAAAATCAGTGAAACAGAACTAGTTCTTTGAAAAAAATCAACAAAAATAAGCTTTAGCAGGTTTGACAAAAAAATGAGAGTAGACACAAATTACCAATATCAGGAATGAAATGGGTTATTACTACAAACCCTACAGATATCAAAAGGATAATAAGAGAATGCTACAGTGAACCCAACCTATAAAAATTTAACAACTTAGACAAAATGGGCCAATTCCACAAAAAACACAAACTATCACAACACACCCTCTATGAAATAGGTAATTTGATCTGCCCTATAGCTATTAAGGAACCAGAATTTGTAATTTTAAAACTCCCAAAAGAGGAAATCTCTAGGCCTAGATGGTTTCACTGGAGAATCTACCAAATGTTTAAACAAGAATTAACATCAATTTTATATAATCTCTTCCAGAAAACAGAAGAGAAGGGAACATTTCCCAATTCATTTTATGAAGTTAGCACTGTCTGATATCAAAACCAGACAAAGATAATAAGAAAATAAAACAAACAAAAAACTAATACCAACATCCCTCATTAATACAGATGTAATCCTTAACAAAATATTAGCAAATACATTTCAACAATATATAAAAAGAATTATTCACCATGACCAAGCAGGATTTATTCCAGAGATGAAAAGCTGGTTCAATATTTGAAAATTCATCAATGTATACTGGCATAAGTATAACACATATAGATCAACAATAGAGTTGAGAATCCTGAAGTAAATCTAACTAGGTCAATTTATTTTGACAAAGGCACCAAAACAATTCAATGGGGAATGGGGAAAGAATAGTTTTTTAAACAATGGTGCTGGGACAACTGGATATCCACACACAAAAGAAGCAAGCTGGACTCCTACATCATATACGAAAATTAACTCAAGACGATCAAAGACCTAAATGTGAGCACTAAAACTCCAAAACTTTTGGAAGAAAATATAAGGGTTAGTATTTGTGAACTTGGGTTAGGTAATAGTTTGTTAGATATGACATCAAAAGCACAAATGACAAAAGAAAAAAAAAGGATTAATTGGCTTTCATCAAAATGAAATAATTATGCTGCTAAAGCCATGATTAGGAAAGTGAAAAGATAATCCACATAAAGGAGAAAATATATGTAAATCATATATCTGATAAGAACTTATATTCAGAATATATAAAAAACGGTTACAACTCACTAATAAAAAGACAACCCAGTTAAAAATGGGGAAAGGATCTGAAGAGACACCTCTCCAAAGAAGATATACAAATGGCTAATAAACACATGAAAAGATGACCAACATCATTAGCCACCAGGGAAATGCAAATCAAAACTACAAGACAGAACTTCACACCTCTTAGGATGGCTATACTCAAAAAGAGGAATAATGACAATTGTTGAGGAAGATGTGAAAAATTTAGAACCCTCATACACTGCTTGCGGGGTAGCTGCTATGGAAAACAGTCTGGTAGTTCATAAAGTTAAACACAGTTACCATACAATCACAATTCCACTCCCTCCTACCCAAGAGAAATGAAAACACATGTCCACAGAAAAACTTGTAAGCAAATATTCATAGCATTATTCATAATAGCCAAAAAGTGGAAACTTGAATGTGCATCAACTGATGAATGGATATCCACACAATGGTCTATTATATGGCAATTAAAAAAAAAAAGTACTAAAATATGCTACAACATGAATGAACCTTGAAAGCATTAGTGAAAGAAGCCAGACACACATATTGTATAGTCCATTTATATGAAATGTTCGGAATAAGCTAATCCATAAAGGAATAGATTGGTGGTTGCCTAGGCGAGGAGTGGGAGGGATGGGGGAATGCGAGGAAATGGGAGTAGCAGCCAATGGGTGCAGGATTTCTTTTGGGGGAGACAAAAATGGTCTAGAATTGGTAAAGGTGATGTTTGCAAAACTGTGAATATACTGAAAACCACTGAATTGTACATTTTAAATGGGTAAATTGTATAGTATGTGAATTACATCTCAACAAAGCTGTTTCAAAAACATAAGTCAATATAATTCATCATATTAATAGGCCAAAGGAAAAAAATCATAAAACTGTATCAACCTAGGGGTCAAATATATGGTGATGAAAGGAGAATTGACTGTGGGTGGTGAATACACAATGTGCTATATAGATGATTTATTACAGAATTGTACACTTGAAACCTACGTAATTTTACTAACCATTGTCACCCCAATAAAATTAATCTAAAAAAAAAGACTATATCGAACTATACAGAAAAAGTATTTGACAAATTTACAGTTAACCTTATATGTCAAAATATAAGACTGACTATTTCTCCCTAAGATTGGGAACAAGGCCAGGATGTCTGCTCTCACTGCTCTTATTCAACATAGTGCCAGAAGTTTCAACTAGTGCAATAAGGCAAGAAAAGGAAAAAACATACAGACCAGGAAGGAATAAAACTGTCTCTATTTGCAATAATAATTATGCAGAAAATCCCAAGGAGTCTATTTTTAAAAATCCTGAACTAATATTTGTGATCAATAAAGTTGCAGGATATAAGATAAACATACAAAAATCTATGATATTTCTATATAAGAGCAATGAATATGTGGACACTGAAATTAAAAATACAATACCATCTATAGTCACTCAAAAGAACATTAAATATTAAGTATAAATCTCACAAAATATGTATAGGACTTGTATGCTGAAAACTACAAAACTTTGATGAAAGGAATCAAACAACTAATGGAGAGACATACCATGTTCATAGATTGGAAAACTTAACATAGTAGAGCTATATATAAATTCTCCTCTGATTGATATATAGTTTTTATATATTCTGTTTGGGCTGTTGTAAAAGAATGCCACAGACTGGGTGGCGGCTTAAACAACAGAAATTTATTTTCTCACAGCCTGGAGGCTGGAAGTTAAAGATGGAGGTATCTGGTGAGACCTCTCTTCCTGGTTTGCTGAAGGCTGCATTCTTGCTGTGTCTTCACATGGCCTCCTCTCTGTGCATACTTGGTGACAGATATATCTGGTGTCTCTTCCTCTTCTTATAAGGACATCAGTCCTATCAACTTAGGACCCCCACCCATATGACCTCATGTTAACCTTAATTACATCCTTAAGGCCTTATCTCAAATTATAGTCACATTGCAGGTTAAGTCTTCAACATATGAGTTTGGGAAGGAAATAATTCAGTCCATAATAAGGTTTAATGTAATTCCTATCAAAAGTCCAGTTTTGTAGATACAGACAAAATTTTTCTAAAATTTATACAAAAAGGCAAAGGAGCTAGGATAATTAAAACAATTTTGAAAAGAAATAAAGTGAAATCAGTTTACTAGATTTCAAAACTTATTTCATAAGTCAGTAATCAAGATTGTGTCATGTTGGCAGGAGAGATACATGTCAATGGAACAGAAAAGGGCCCAGAAATAGATAGAACCACACATACCTGCCCCACTGATTCTTGACAAATGTCCAACAGCAAGTCAAAGATAGGCTTTTCAACAAATGGTGCTGGAAATAGGACAGCATGGGCAAAAAAATTAACCTTGACTCAAACTGCATACCTTATACAAAAATTAACTGAAAGTGGATCATGGACTTAAATATAAAATATAAAACCATAAAACTTTTGGGCCAGCCAAGTGGCGCGTTGGTTAAAAGTTGGCTTGGGATGCCAGTTCTGAGCAGCAGGGCCCCACTTTGAATCCCACATGAGGGCCAGTGACACTGTGCCCTCTACAGCTAAGATGGTGAACAACAGCTCAACCTGGAGCTGGGCTGCCGTGAGTCGGTGGCAACGGCATAGGTTGCAGTGGGGCTGGTCGGCAGCTGCTGTGAGTGGCCGTCCAATGGCTGGAGAGTGACTGCCTTACCTGGGAAGAGTGCAATGATCACAATACCAATACAGGCCAATAAAGCGACGTCCTCCATAACTAGACTGAAGATCAAAAGGACAGCAACTTGTCTGTTCCCCAGCCCCAATTCCCCAATAAAATCTTAAAGAAAACCCTAAGAACCATAAAACTTTTAAGAAAAAGCAAAGGAGAAAATCTGTGGGCTCTAGGCCTAGGCAAAGAATTCTTAGACTTGACTCAAAAAGTATAATCAATAAAGGAAAAATTAATAAATTGGACTTCATCAAAATTAAAAACATTCGCTTTGTGAGAGATCCTCTTTAAAAGAATAAGAGAAGCTACATGCTGTGAGAAAGTAATTGCAAACCATATATCTCATAAAGAAAAAATATCTAGAATTTATAAAGAACTCAAACCTCAATAATAAAAGCTCAAACTATTTAATTAGAAAATGCGGGGCCGGCCGAGTGGCGCGATGGTTAAGAACTCGCTTGGGATGCCAGAGGGCCCCGGTTCGGATCCCACATATGAGGGCCAGTGACACTGCCCTCTACAGCTAAGATGCTGAACAACGGCTCAACCTGGAGCTGGGCTGCTGTGAGTCGCCGGCGACGGCGTGGGCTGCAGTCCCTGTGGCAGTGGGTTGCCATGGGCTACCGTGTGTAGCCAGCAGCCAGCGTGAGCGGCCAGCAGCCGCAGTGAGCGGCCGTCCAAAAGCCGGCGACTGATCTGCCTCACCCGGGAAGAGCGCAATGATGGTGCCAACTTGGGCCAGTGAAGCAACATCCTCCACAACTAGACTGAAGAACAAAAACGACAGCAATTTGTCTGTCCCCCTTCCCCTAATTCCCCAGCACTGTTCCCATCCCCCCAATTCACCAATAAAAAAAATCTTAAAAAAAAAAAAAAAAAAAAAGAAAATGCGCAAAAGACAAGAACAGTCATTTCACCAGAGATGATATATAGACGGCAAAAAAGCACACGAAAAGATATTTAACACTATTAGCCATTAGGGAAATATAAATTAAAATCATAATGAAGTATCACTACATACCTACCAGAATGGCTAAAACAAAATAGTGACAGCACAAATACTGATGAGGATGTGTAGAAACTGAATCCCTTATACATTGCAGGTGAAAATATAAAATGGTATATTCTAGAAAAGTTTGACAGTTTTTTATAAAATTATCCACGCAGCTATCATATGACCCAGCAATTGCATCCCCCTCTGAGAAATGAAATTTTAATTGTGGTAACCAGAATAAGGACCCCCCCTACACACACACACACACACACACACACACACACACACACACACACACACACTGCCCTTTCCCTATACCGCTGGAAACTGTACATTATTTTACCTTACACGGCAAAAAGGACTTTGTAGGTGGGATTAAGGGTATGGACCTTGAGATGAAGATAATCCTAGATTACCTAGGGGGCCCAATTGAATCACAGGAGTCCTTAAAAGCAGGGAACCTTTGCCAGCTGGGTCAGAGAAATTAGATGGAAGGAGTAGAGAGTCATAGTTTGAGAGTGAATGAACCAGTTGTTGCTGGCTTGGAAATAGAGGGGCCACAGGCCAAGGAATGGGAATGGTCCTTAGTTGACAGGAAGAAAATGAGGACCTTAGTCCTACAATCACAAGGAACCAGACCTGCTTTGATCATAGCACAGTGAGACCCGTGCTGGACTTCTGATCTATAAAATTGTAAGACAATCAATTTGTGCTGTGTAAAAGCAGCTAAGTTTGTTGTCATTTGTCATAGTTGAAATAGGAAACTCATGTTCACACAAAATAATACATTTATGTTCACACAAAAACCTGTACACAAATATTTATAGCACTTTAATAGCCCCAAACTGGAAACAGCACAGAATGAATGATGAAATGAACTGTGGTACATCCATACCATGAAACATGAGTCAGCAATGAAAAGGAACGAACTATTGTTACGCTGCACAACCTGAATGAATCTGCAGAGTGAAGATAGCCCATCTCAAACGTTATAGACTGCTTGCTTCCATTTATATAACGTTCTTGAAATGACAAAATTACAGAAATAGAGAACAGATTAGTGGTTGCCAGAGTTGGGGGAGGAGGAAAGTGAATATGGTTATGACAGCAACATGAGGGACCCTAGAGGATTGGAAATGTTCTCTTGACTCTATCAATGTCATTATCCTGGTTGTGATACTGTAAGATATTACCACAGGAGGAAACTCGGTTAAAGGTTCAGGAATTTCCCTGTATTATATAACTGCATAGGAGTCTACAATTTCTCAAAATAAAAAGTTTGATTAAAAAAAAGGTATTGAGTTACTCACAAAATCCAGGAGGACTCAAGATCCAAGTTCAGAGGCCAAAATAATGGCCCCAAATCACACCGCAGACCTAGGCAGGTGAGGATGCTGCTGTCATGGCTGCCACACACATGCTGCGCTGGCAACCGAAGCCAGTCCTAGATTTTTGGCTTCCCTGCCTGGCCTCACTAGCCCTGGATTCAAAATCCTGGGCAGATGTCTGATTCATGAAGCCACAGTTCTGACTGAAAACTTGCTGCAAGGAGGCTGGGAAATCAGGGTTTTAAGTTTTCAGCTCTTTGCCTCCCGTGAAGCGTGGCATTTAGGAGGTTTCTTGAAGATCTCTGAGGGGGTCAGGCACTAGACAGACAAAAAGAAGGTAATAATGGGGGGGTGAGGGTAAAGATTTTCAAAATAGACGTTAAGATGGGGCTAAAAAGGGGATATCAAATAGATTGACATGGACACGTGTGAATTTCACATAAGAAAATTCATGGATCTTTTAGAGATCAAACCAAAAAACATTCCCAGGTATTTTGTTTCTGACCAGAATAAGGAAAACCAACAAAGGGAACAATGTAAATAGCTCAAGAGAGAAAAGAAAGGCATCAGACATTTAAGGTACACAGTATTTTAATAGTGAGAATCGATAGGTCTTGGGTAGGAGAAGCAGTAGTTCATATCTTATGTGAAAGGTAAGTCATCAAATGTATTTTTCTAAGGTGCTGGGTATTCTGTTCTATGCTCAGAGTGGTCAGAAATGTGTCATTCACTTCACTTCAAACTCATCCAATGTAATGAACAACTTTGTATGAGCTGCAGGGAAACATGGAAAAAAATATAGGGTATCTGCCCTTAAAGAACTCACAATGAGCTTCCAGCTCGGGCAAAACAGATGTTTAACATAAACCAAACATTTTCCAGATAGAGACCTAGAAATGTGAGATAAAATATTCCAAATATTATTTTAAATGTGTAACTAAACTCTTAAGTTTAGCGCCAAGATAAGAGAAGGAACTGAAAACCACAGTAGTAACGCATGAGCTGATACAGTGGGGTAGGGGAAGAAGTTTTGGTAACTTCTGCCCTGGGTTTTGTTATCCACATAAGAACAGGACTGGTCTCGGGCTTATAAGCAGGTAGAAACCTAGGGCTAAAATCCCAAATAAAGTGGAAACTCTATGTATCCTCAGGGAAAGTCCAGACTAGAAAACATTCACTTAACAGCACAAGGAAGTAAACAAGAAAGTTTCTCTCTGCTTGGGCTATAGGGGGTTGGTGGGAAAGTGTCTCTGAGAACTGGAACCCTGAGCCTGCAATCACATGAATTTGTGGTTCATAATTATTTCAATTACACCTGAATGTCCCTGGAACTCCAAAGCAAGAGATTAACATAAATATTAGCTCAAGCCAGGGTATGTAATAGAAGGAAATTCATTTCCACTTTAGAGAAATACAAATTCACTCCAGGCCATAGCAGATCACCCCACAGATAAAACCTTGTTAAAGATGAGTAAAAATATACTAAACACAAAGGAAATAATCCACTATAAGAGAGCCAACAAATAAAATAAAGACAACTTTAGAACCCCAAGAACTTCTGATAAAAGAGCCATCAGACAGCAACTATAAAGGAAGTAAGTACACTTAAAATGATTATAAATATAAAAGAAAACCTCAAAACCATAGATACTATGCAAAAAGCACAGGCAGATTTGAAAACCAACCAAAAAGAATTTTTAAAAATAAAACTTAAGTCACTAAAATTAAACTTGATGGACAAGTTAAAATAGATTTGACAAAGCTGAAGGAAAAAAGAACTGGGATACAGAAAATAGCCAGAGGCAACTCAGAGAATAAGATGGAAAATACCACAGAGAAGTGAAGTGATATGAAGAACAGTGATATCTGACCTATACCTGAGTTCCCGAAGGAGGTAACAGAATGAGGCAATACTCAGAGATAACGCCTGACCATCTTTCAAAACATTCAAAAGGCATGCATCCTCTGACTTAAGAAACAAAACTAAATTAAATGCACACCATCCACGTCATTGAAACTACAGAAATCCAAAGTCAAAGAGAAGATCTTACAAGCGCCTTTACTCTTTGTAGGGCATGAATAAAGAAAGAATAAAATAACTATACTTCATGGTCAAATATTTAAAAAGCCATTAGTGGAACAGGAGTAAAGAGAGAGGTCACGTATCAGAACAGAGTGTGAGCAGGCAGAGCTGGGGCTTGAAGAACAAGCAGGACCCCACAGGTGGGAAGAGGTGAGGGCAACCGGGGAGGGGAGCACCCAACACTTGAAACAAAGCTAAAGGAGGGGAATACGGGTCAAAGGGAAGGACTCCTTTTTGGCTATCAAATAGAGGAACTCAGAAAAAGGTATGGTTGGCTGGAGCTAAAGTATGGTGTTCACTCATATCAGACTAAAGAATTTGAACTTAATAGTAGGCAACAAGGACCCAATTTTTGAGCAAATGAAGTGATCTAAGCTAAATCTCTGCCAAATGATCCCAGCAGCGGCATGCAGGGTGGATACAGGAAGAGAGACGGTAGGTTTAAGTAATGTAGGAAACAATGACAATAGTCTAAGCCTTTCAAAAGACTTAAGAAAATATTTGTTACATGGAGACAGGTGCTTCAGAAAGTAAGACCCAGAAAAACGGCAACAGCAATGGAGATGAAATATAGAGAGAAGGCAGGGATGGTGGGGGGAGGGGGAGAAGGGAGCGAAAGAATATAAATGAATATTTATATACATTTTGAGGTTAGAATTAAAAGGAGTTCATGGATTGGGCACTTGGGGAAGGGGAGGAGGCAGGGAAAAGAAAGGGAAGAATTGAAGATGGCACTGAAGTTGGAGCCCGAGGGACTAGTGGTGGTACATTTTCTTTTTCTCCAGTGACATACCGGCACAGTCTGGCACAGCAGAAAAGAATACAGATTGGAAAGAAGCCCTAGAGTCTAGTCTAGGTTCTCTCTCAGACAAGCTACTTAACGGCATAGGCTCTGTTTCTTCAGTCTGTAATATGGGAAGATTTACAGAAGAAGAGTTGAATGTCGACCAATGTGGTATCACAAGGGGATGCAGAATAAATTTCTAGCAAGCAGTGAAAAATATGGGTCTGGAGCTCAGGAGAAAGTCAATACTAGAACAGAGTAGAGAATCACCAACATAGAAGAGATGGTTAAAGCTGCTGTAATATATGAATGCTATTATTAAATGCATAAATAAAATGGGCCGGCCGAGTGGCGCGATGGTTAAGAGCTGGCTTGGGATGCCAGAGGGCCCCGGTTCGGATCCCACATATGAGGGTCAGTGACACTGCCAGTGAAGCAACGTCCTCCACAACTAGACTGAAGAACAAAATGACAGCAACTTGTCTGTTCCCCTTCCCCAATTCCCCAGTACTGTTCCCATCCCCCATTCCCCAATAAAAAAAATTAAAAAAAAAAAAAAAGAAAAGAGGCCTGTGAAATCTTGGGAAAACCCTAAACAAATATAGAAAAGGTGGTAGCTGAAAGCTCAGTGCTGTACCAGTCTTGTCAGGAAGGGGTGTCCTAAAATACTGTATCATAATTAGATGACATATCATATTGGGAGAAAGGAGCTGTGTTTCATTTTCCATTGCTAACCAATTTCCTCAGTGATTGATAAAATGTAAGGAAAATAAAAGCCTATATCACAGAATTTCCCTTCTGTGCCTGGGAAACATTGATCCTTTGCTTTCATTATGGAGTTAAACAAAGTCCTATTTCAAAAGAGTTTTAAAAGTATATAACTCCAATTTCATAAAGACAGATATTTCATAATCTAAGCCTTCACAGAGCTGAAATTCTGCCTGGCTCATTCTTGTATGATAGTATAAAACACACAGCTGACCCAATTTAGCCCAGTAGGAAAGCTGGCTTCACCACATCAAGACTGAGAAAATGAGGCCCAGACTGGTCCAATATAAGCTAAATCGAAATGACATAAAAAACTTGGATTTAGTTAACCCACAGGACAACACAGAAACATGGCTGGGAAGCAGACGCGACGTTTTGTGGTTAGTGTTCTAAAGGAAATTTTCCCTCAAATCTTTTCTTTGAAGCTAGTTACACTAGACAAGAGACCAAGATCAAGAGTGCTTTTACACATGGTATCCCTTGGATCTTTCTAATTCTCATTTCTGGTCCAAGTAGTCATGTCACACACTCTATCTGACTGTAAAGAAAATTCTTCTTTTGTTTCTGCCTCCCACAGCTCACCATCTCACAAGCAGCTGGGGCTAAAGGATCTCAGTTTAAAGCAGAAGTCAACGCAAAGGATGGGCTTTTCCTGTTCATTCTCAAATTAGCACCCATTGAAATTATACATTTGAAATTCAAGGAATGGCTAATAATCAAAGGCTGTGACTTTTTTACAGTCATACGCACCCAGAATTACCAGATCTAAAGATGAATAGTTGCTCGGCTCTTCCATTTTCTCAATGATATGCAAATATTAACCTAGTTTAAAAATTTCAAATTATTTCAGCTTAAAGTTGTCATAGGTTCCCTTGGGTAACAGGGTTCTGGCCAGAATCCAGGGCTATGTAACTGAATATAGTAAGTGCTGAACTTCAGATTAGCCTGATCTTCAATCCCTGACCAAAATAATTAGAACACAGCTGCTCAGCCTCTTCCATAAGAAAAATTCCCCAATCCAAATGAAAATATTTTCCTAATATGAACCTTTCTGAATAATCGTAACTTTCCATGAAATAGCAGCAGATGCCTGATCAGAACATAAGAATCACTGGTCACTATGCTTAGGACAAATAACATTTTTCAGGGATGGTAAAACATCTGGGGATACATAGTAGCTTCAGACACTAAGGACCTGAGAGAGAAGTGGCACACAGCATTTTAAAGGATCTAGAACATACAGCCCCTGAATTGGCTCACAAAATTCTCTCAGTGTTTATAAAACTCAGATTTTTCCTGAACTCTTAGGTGACTGAAAATTAACTTGGATGATTTGATACAGTATAGAAACTATCTATAGGTGATATCCCAAATCTTAATTTATTCTTTTTGCAACATTTGACAAATGCACAAAAAATGTAGCATTAGTTTAATTCTTGAAAAAAGATGGTTATTTTTGGTACAGGTTTTCAAAAGAGGGGAAATTTTAAGCCACAACAGCAGGTTGTGAAGAGCCAGTTAACATGATTGTGGAGAGAATCCTGGTGAATACTGGTAATAGTGTGCAGAAATGGCACCTCACATAATACTGGAGATTTCTAATTGGTGTTGCCTATTTGGCAACATTTATTAGGATTTAAGGTGCACACATCTCACGACTTAGCAATCATACTTCTAATGATCTGTCCTCCAGAAATAACAGCACAAAGACATAAAAAAGAAAAGTGGAAGAATTATTACAGAATTATTCATAACTGTAAAATTTAGAAAACTAATGTTCATCAATAATGGAATGGTTGGTTACTCAAGTTATAGAATATTCACACAATGACATGCCATGCAGACGTAAGAAATGGAGCTGACTACATTGAACATGGAAAGATGCCGAGATAGACCGTTAAGTAAAAATTCAAGTTGCAGACTCACAGAGTCCATTTTTACTTTAATGTATGTATGATTATAATATATTAGTATCGTATAAGAAAGAATCTGCACAAAACTGATAACCAGTTAACAACTGTTAGCCTCTGGGGCTGGGAATGAAGGAAAGGCAG
Organism: Hipposideros armiger; assembly: GCF_001890085.2. Lineage (NCBI taxonomy): Eukaryota > Metazoa > Chordata > Mammalia > Chiroptera > Hipposideridae > Hipposideros > Hipposideros armiger. Next base: position 2,988,529 of record NW_017731452.1, on the reverse strand, counting down.
GTAGCATGGAAATTTCACTGCCTTCTTTCTGAAAAAATTTTAAGTGGTGCGACTATGGGTCATTTTTACTTGTAATAAAACAACAACAAACAACAAAAAAAGCTTTTGCATCTCAAGGAAAACAAATGATAGAAAAATCATCTTTCTAAGCATAATAGTAGAGTTGAAAACAAAACAAATTCTAATAAAAGACATATGCAGAAACCATATAGCACATAGAATTCAAACCAAGAGAGTAATCTAATTAGTCAAAGAAGAATGTACAGCACTCATGTACCAGATCTTGGGAATGCTTCAAGTTCCTGGGACCTTGCCAAAGATGAGCTATCTTTCCAGAGGGGATTCTGCCCTCTAGTGTGCGCTGAAAAAAGCTCAAGCACATGAAGCCAATCAAGTAGTGAAATTCAGTGATTTCATTAGGGAAATGAAATATTTTCACTTCACTCCTAGAGCATCACTATTTTCTCTTTAAATGAAGACATCCATATCCTTGTTTCTAAATCAATTTCCCCTTATCATACTGAGTAAATTTTGTGAACGCCATGACTTCTGCTACCTATTCTTTCTATTCTTCCCTACACTCTCAGGAAGTGCCCAAAGCACATTATCAACTCATAATTCACACCAAGAGAAATTTGGCACAACCAAGGGTATGAGAATATAGCAAATTAAAGCTTTAAAAGTTTATAACAGATATAGGCACCTGGCTCTTAAACTCAGATTTTTTAAACTGTTGGCACTATAACTCAAGGCTAAGGGCAAAGGGAAAACACGGCTCTGTGTAATAAAGTCTATCTCTTCACAGGATTTTCAAGGAACACTAGAATTTGTTCAACACTGGGAAACCTTGAAAACCACTAGTAAGACTTCCTAGGTTCACAGTATTTGCTGTAGATATTCAATCCAAACTGACAGAGGGTTACCCCATCCTGGTGACCACAAATTACTCTGTACCTGTAACGCTTGTAGAAGTATATTTAAAAAACAAGTTAAAACCAAAAGAAGTCTAGTTTAGCATCCATTGAAGAATATCAAGGTGAAAATCTAGTACAGGGTTTTCTTGCCCCAACACAAAGCACATCATTCTGGAGTTGACAGGCAAGATAACAGCAGTACCACCAAGGCTGCCAGAATCAATCATTTCCATTGTCACACTAGCTCCTTGAAACATCCTCTTAAAATCTATTTCTAGCTGGTCCTATCCTAGAACAAAGGCTGCCAGAAGAAATGCACTTAACACAAGCTGGGCAGGGATATCTCCTATCTGACTCCCCTAGCAACACATAAACGGCCTACAATGTAGGATTCAGACTCAGTGGGAGTCTATTACCATACAAAAATAGTAACAGCCATTATGCCCTAGTCACTGATCACATCTTGTCCACAGCTTCATTGCTGACTGTTAAAAGACTATGTCAATATACAAATAAACCTGGAAATCATTTTTAAAATCATGCTAGCGCCTTCAACTTTATGAGATAAGAATATGAGATTGAACAGGAAACCCAGATTAGCCATGGTTCATGGGAAAAAGGCTACAAAGGAAGAGGGAGGATAGTCATTTCACCTCCTTCAAAAATAACAAAATACAAAATATCTTTCAAAGAGTCCTTTATCAGTTATAAAGCTGAAGATACTTTTAACAAAAAAGGCTGATTAAGAGTATAAAAAGAGTGGCTGCATGGCAGGCATACTGACTGAGAGCCCAGGCTTTGGCCTCAGATAGATCTGTACTGGAATCCTGGCTCCACTATCCATCAACTGTGTCATCTCAACAAATTAATGACACTTCCCCGAGCTTCAGTTTCCTGATCTGTGAAATGGGCAAAGTTAATGCCTGCCTCTTGCGTGTTTACGTGGGTTAAATGAAATAATACACTTAGCACAGTGCATTAGATTTGGTAAGCTGTCAATAAATAGAAGCTATTTAGTCTTTTCAAAAAAGGTAAAGAGATGTTTAACCTGCAGTCTGAGAAGATAATAGACGTATCTAATATTTTATCTAGAGAACTGGTTCCAAAAATAACTGATCTGGTCATCAAAGGGAAACTTGTCATCCAGAGTGTGACAAGCACCTGACTACAGGAACCAGGCAGGTAACAGAAATGAGTGGCGTTGTCTGAGTAGGGAGCAGGAAAGGGCAAACACCACCTGCCTGCTCCAGCTCACCGATGTCACCAGGAAAGAAGAGGGACGGCAGCGGCACAACTCCTCATTTCTGAATAAAAGCTAGTATCCCAGGTTTTTATGTTAACTCCCCTGATGTTTCAATGCTGGCCAAATAAAAACCTCTACGGACAGATGTGGTCCATGGGTTGCCAGTTTGTGAATGCTTGCCCTGAAGTAGGATCTCAAGCCAGAAATTGAAGGCAAGTTCAGTGGTTATACAACTGAGGGGCTCCAGCTCCCTACAACAACGTATCTCAAAGGGAACTCTGCTGGCATCTTGGAAAAGAAAATCCTCTGAACAAACTCTCCCTAAGCGATGGAGGAGATTTAGTAACCCCGAACCCCACCAGCGGTCTCAAGTCATATGACAACCAAAATATCTCACCACACATTTCTGAACACCTCCTACTGGCAGTACCACATCCACTAAGAATAACAAAGTTAAATTCAAAAGTCAGTGGGAAGTTCAAGAACATCTATTTACAAACAGTAATAAAATAAGGACAGGGTCAGCCCTGAGTCAACGAAAACCAAAATCCCAAATTATCATGAAACAGGAAGTCTCAGTGAGCAGAAAGCTTACAGCTGGCTGTGGGAACAAATCAAAAGGCTTAATACCCTCTCCTTACTTCTAGAGCTAATTATGACAGAAGGAAACTGCTTTGTCTTTTCTCTAGCCATTGCTTTTCCAGTGTTACTAGACATTATAGTTTTCCACTAATTTCTTTTTTTCCTGCAGCAGGAGCTGACATATAGAAGTGTGCATATGTCAAAGAAATCATGGTGGAAGAAATCTAAGCACCCAAATCACCCACTCCTTGGTAACACTCCTAGATTGTTCTCTTATGGCTCATTCAAGAGCATATCCAGGTTACCATATGATCCAGCAATTCTACACCCAGGTATCTACCCAAGTGAAATGAAAATTCATGTCCATGCAAAAACTTATACATGAACGTTCATGAAGTATTATTCACAAGAGCCAAAAGTGTAAACAACCCTATGTCCACCAACTAATGAATGGATAAACCAAATACAGTACATCCATACAACGGAATATTATTCAGCCATAACGAAGTTCAGACACATGGATGAACCTTGAGAACACTATGCTAAGTCAAAACAGCCAAACACAAAAGGATATTGTATGACTCCATTTACATGAAATATCCAAAAAGGCAAGTGTAGACACAGAAGATAGATTAGTGGTTGCCTGGGGGTGGGGAAGACAGGTGGGGATGGAGAGAAAGAGTGACAGCATTTCTTTTGGGGGTGATGAAAATTATTGTGGTTGTACAGCTTTATAAATGCGTAACTCTGTGAATACAGAAAAAACCAGCGAAGTGTATAATTTAAATTGTTGAATAAATAAAAACAGCCCAATAAAGCCGTTTTTAGAGAGAGAAAAGCACAATTTAAAATTATTGAGTCCAAAAATACCATAGGTTACATCTGCTGGAATACTCACTTTCTTCTAATTATCTTAATTATTATAATTACCAGTAAGCCCTTACCCATGATATTTATTCTTCTGAAAAAACTGATTTTCCTCTTCCTGGAATGGCCATGCTCACCATGTACAGTGGACTCTTCAACAATGTGGGTTTGAACTGCTTGGGTCTACTATGCCTATTTTTTTCAATTGACCTGCACAGTTCAAACCCACTGGTGGCTGGGTAACCGCATATGCGGAGGGCCCACTGAAGTTATACAGATTTTCTTTGGGGGCAATTGGCACCCCTAACCCCACACTGTTCAAGGGCCAACTGTACATCTATTCACCAGGCACACAGACATGCCAGCTCATCAGGCTTTTCATGAGAGCATCAAACCAAGAGGTGAAGTCAGGTTTCTGAGGTAACTTGTCTTTTTTTGTTGTTGTTGATATAAACACATTTACTGAGAATAATTTGGGGGTCCTTTCTTCCCTGTTAGTAAAAACACATGAAATATAATTAGCTTTGAAATGCTCCTCTCAGCATGAAAGCAACTCCTTTAACTATAAAAGACCTAAAAAATAAATCAACATAGGTCAGAGGTTTGATCAATCACTGTAACAAGAGATTCTGATCAAATTTTAGAAACATTCCCACCTAATATTGCAGCTATATCTGATTTTTGTTACTTAAAGTGAAATGATCAGTCCTCTCTCTATCAAAACTATATACTGAAAATTTGTAAAACTTTAGAAAGCCAACAGTCATGTTAACTCATGTCCAAGGAGTTTGGGAGAGATCAGATTACCTGCTCAGACAGGAAGACTGTTGCAAAAATGAAAGGTTCCCGGGCACTGAGTGGGCAAATAGGCTGAATACTGACAAACCACAAAAAGTCAGGAATTACAATCTTCTCAGGTCTTTAGTCTGGTCTTCTGCTTCATCATGACACTGAGGAATTCTGTCTCTTCTATATTTGGGGCAAACATTGCTAAACTGACACACCCATGATGTTGTTGGAGATTCAACAGTAAGGCCTTTTTTCCCCCTCAACAGACGGAGAAAATAAAACAAAACTGCATGGGAAAAGGATGTTTTTCACCCTTGTGCTTTATTGCCTTAGGTCATTCCCAATCTGTAAGGAAGCAACTAAATAATAAGCCCTTAATAAAACAAGTTAATGCCTATGGCTAGGATTATAAACTTTAATGAGACTAACAGCCCACCAATAGCCCACTGCTGGAATAAGGTAAGTAATAAAAGTGGGTTTGAAAGCTGACTAGCCAGATATCCACAAACTCTGGGAGAAGCTGGATTCAAGTGGCCAATAATATTGCTAATGAAGACTGGGGTGGGGGGAGGACAAAGGGAGAGGATGAGAAGTGGAAGAAGAGCTTAGAGTAACAAAACTGTGGGAATTCAGACACACTGAGCGTTGTGCTTTGTATTACCAAATGGAGGGAGTGCTTCTTGTCAGTCTCTAATTCAAATGGGCTGTTTGGTTTACTCTATTCCCAAAGCATAAACTATGGTTTTTTTATAGCCTACGCAGTGTGCTATTTTAAACATGTGGAGGAAATGCATTTTCAGTTACAAACATTTGCTCCTGTGAATCTGTTCTTGTTCGCTAGCAAAGGATGTGGGACAGGATGTTTTACTCTCCTGCTCTGGTTTTCCTGTATTGCTAAAATCTATTTAGAGAGAAGCAAAATAAATAAATAAAGTATTTCTGCTCAGCAATTTCTATAAACTGAAGCAACTCCAAAAATGAAAATGAAAAAAAGTCTGTGGAAAAAAATATTAGAATAATTTTCTTTTAATAAACTGGATTACTCCTATAGATTCTTCCTTTAGAAAAACTTTCCATGCCATTCACGTTGAGCCTGCAGCAGATGCTAGTGTTGGCACAGATAAAACGTACTTAGAGACACCAGATCAGCGGAATTCCTCCTGACCCTGTCTTTTCCCAAGCACAGTTACAACTGTAGAAGCTTTCTGAGATGCAAGAAAAATGGTCATGCCAACTTTGAGGGTCATCTTCTGGATTATTCAGAAATTCAGGGTACACTGTATCATTAACTCAATGTATCCCCATTTTCATGTACAGCTCTGAGGACTTGTTTATTCAGGCAGGCATATCCTTGTAATCTGTTATGTCCCATTATAACTTGCAAAAAAATTGATTTTGATTAAATTTCACTTTACCCCTTTAAAAGGGAGTCAGTATAATCAACTGAAAGATATTTTAACGGTTGGCCCCTCCAGATTCCCTCCACACTGCTCTCTGCCCCAGATGCTGCCCTGTATGGACGAAAAACTCTTCTGGATCAAGCCTTGGTCAGGCTTCTCTGAGTCCTCTCCTCAACTAGGTCTCAATCTCGGTCCCGTCCTTGCTGGGCTTGCACAGCTCAGTTTTAGCAAGAGTCCTGCAAAGTCAGTTTAAAGAGAATCCCCCACTCTTGATATCTGATCTATCCGATCATTCTCCATATCTGACGGAGTTCCTCATTTTCCACCTTTGATGTATAAGTCCTAGCCTGCCTTCAGCAAGAATCCCCCCACTCCCACCCTTGTCTTCTCTTAGTGATAGTCCATCCACTCACCCTGCCCGCTCTCATGCTCTTCCTTGGCTATCAATCCCCAGTTGTCTTTGCTGTATTCAGAGTTGAGCCTGATCTCTCGTCCCTATTCTGATAGTCTTAACACCTACTGCAATAATCCTGAGTAAATCTTCCTTACCATTTTAACAAGTATCAGAATAGTTTTTCTTTCACAAGACTCAGTGGTCAATGGAGTGTCCTGGCAAGAGATGGGAGGGAGGAGTGAGAGATCTGGGTCTTTATTCTCCTGGCTTCTCGCTGGAGGGTCCCTCACTCAGTGAAGGTCTCAGCTCCTGTCAGAAGGCCCTGGCTGCCATAAACTGCTCCCCTTCTTGCCCCTTCAGGTCTAGGGGTGGTCATGGAGCCTCATTATTACCAGCCCCGGGGACACTGCACTATTCCTATCCCTGCGGTTTTTCATTACTTCGTGAATTATTAAGCTCTCCTCAAAGTATCCTAATTTGAGGATGCCATCTGTTCCCTGCTGGGTCTCCCTAATATAGAGATCATCTCTGCAGATTTCTTATCCTAGAAAGGCTATTTATTAGCTCTTTCTAAGAAAGGAAGGCATGGATCCAGAATGCAGTGATACTTCCACGAGTGACTTAGTGACTTCAACAAGCTGACCTTGTTAAGCTGCGACTTCTCCCTCCTCTAGTTATCTTCATAATTACAGTGACAGAGGATTTTCTGAAACACGTAGTTTCCAAATAGAATCTCTAAGCATCAACAGGGATTATTTTAAGGGATTATTTACCACTAAGTAAGGAGGCTACAGGTAAAAATTGTGCTAGTTGAAACTAACTATGCTACAAACCTAAGGTAGAAGAAACTTTGCCTTTAATTCTATCTGACACTTAATCCAGAGGTAACTTTCACAGTAATACTTTTAATCAATTCAAGAGACACTATTTAATAATACTAGATACGAGCCTGGTAACCAAAGTAAAAGCCTGTAGAAGGCTAATCTATATGTAGTCTAGATTAGTATTTTCTCAAATTCAGATTGTAATAGATTGTGAAATCTATTCAATGAGTCATAACATTTAAAAAAATAACAGGGGGGGCCGAGTGGCGCATTGGTTAAGAGCTGGCTTGGGACGCCAGAAGGCTCTGGTTCGGATCCCACATATGAGGGCCAGTGACACTGCCCTCTACAGCTAAGATGCTGAACAACAGCTCAACCTGGAGCTGGGCTGCCATGAATCGCCGGTGATGGCGTAGGCTGCAGCCTCTGCTGCAGTGGGTTGCCATGGGCTACCGTGTGTAGCCAGCAGCCAGCGTGAGCGGCCAGCAGCCAGCGTGAGCGGCCGTCCAGAAGCCGGAGACTGATCTGCCTTGCCTGGGAAGAGTGCAATGATGGTGCCAACTTGGGCCAGTGAAGCAACATCCTCCATAACTAGATTGAAGAACAAAATGACAGCAACTTGTCCGTTTCCCTTCCCCCAATTCCCCAGCACTGTTCCCATCCACCCAATAGCCCAATAAAATAAAATAAAATAAAAATAACACATACTACACATAATAATGTAAGACAGAAAATGAGAACTCACCATATATCATAAAGGTAAATATTATTTCACTAACTTTTTATTTCACTTTTTTACATACCTATATCTATGCATGTACTATGGCATACTGTAAAATGTATTCCTTACTGCGAGTGGCAGTCAATAGAGTTTGCAAGCTAATGGTCTGAAGAGAATCCCTTTCAAACAATGATTATAAGGCTTAAAAACATGTTGCTTCAGCCTACAGGCTCACTTTTTAAAAATCTCAATCCTCACTAAAAATAGTTTATTTTGTGACCCAGTACCAGCACATCAGTAACTGAAATAAAAATGTTACGAAGCAATATTAACTCTCACTATGTGATGTATTCTAATATTTTGTGTCCTATTTCATTTCTTTTACATGGTGACTGCAAACCACAGCTTGAAAAGTCCTGGCCTAGCGTATTAACAAGGCCAAGCCTGGAGAACTGTTCACATTACTCTGGTCCATCCACAACTGCCTTTGTCAGCATTTACATCATTTCCACTGTGGTAACAAAGCACTTATATCCTTTTCCTTCTTAGGGTTCTGTGTACATGACTCCTGCCACCTGGTCGCTCCAGTGGGAGAGAAATGCTTGGAGTATGGAGCAGATGTGGACGTAGCCCCAGCCACACGTCCTTACACTCACCGCCATGGCACACCCTGACAGCAGCACCTTACTGCAAGCACCTACAGTCCGCAGCCTGAGGAATGAGGCCAGGTGGAAGCAGCAGAGCCAGTGACAGATGACAACTGGAGGATAAATATCCCAGCCTCCTTGCCCTCGCTGTATTCTTCACCATCCCCGAGTTCCCCGGCAGGGCTGAGTACTGGCCACCGCCAGCAGTGACCTGCTAGGTAACGCACCTGTGCTGGCTTCCTTCTCCCCTCTTTTTAACTCCCTACTGGGGCTTCCTGAAATCACCTTCCACATTAACGACTTGCATTCAAACCTTCATCTGAGGGGCTGCTTCTGGGTAAACACAACCTTGGGGAGCACACCAGTGTAACACAGAGTTGTTTGGAGCCAGGGCTGCAGAGATGAGAAAGGCCTGTCCTAGCACAGCTTATTATCTGATAGGAAAACTCATTAATTTTTTTTCAATGTAAAAAAACAAAACAAAACTTTACTGTTCATAGCAATGATGTTAAGTATGTTTAGGGATAAAAGGACGAAGTGGCAACTCTAACAGAAGGGTAAGAAAGCCCCTATAGGTGATTTTTGTAACCCAGACACCTCAAGGACACAGAGCTCCCCACAGGTGTGGTCCATGTCGCTTCTCTGTAGGCTAGTGCCCTGGGCTCTCATGTTCACTGTGAGGCTCTACTTCTTACATATAGGTTAAGAAGAAAAGGGTGTTTATTTCCTCCAAAGACAGAGAATGCTAGTCTTCTGCTAAAAATAACTCAAGTAATATGGAAACTATGAAGGGAGAAAAGCTATTAAGTTCCTGACAATCTGTTAATAGAATTATTTGTAAATCAGCTTTGACCTTTTAATGTGCTTTTCAGGTCCTTGGGGTGGGAGTGAGTCCTCAGCCCAAATCTTCATTAGATGTTTTGATGATATTATCATTCAAAAACTATTTTTAAATGTAAAGTTTACATGGTCAGCTCTGTAGTCAACACTGTGAATCAGGACTTTTTTCAGGCTGGAATCAAACTACAGACCTATGGCTAATTTTCCACTGCAGCTTCCATGTTGGCAAATATTTCAGCAAAGGCAGAGCAGAGCATGGTTCCTTCTCTCAGGAAAGGAGTCATGACAGCTACAGTTAAAGCGGGTCCTTAAACTGAAAACAGTTTCTCCAACGTGCCAGGGACATCTGGGTCTGGGGCTGGACTACTCACCCGGACCCGGCAGGCAGGGATGGCAGAGCTGAAGGGACATGAGCCTGTGGGTTTTCTTTCTCATTTTGCTTGAAGAAGGATTTGGCCTCTCTAGATGTAGCATCTACTTCCTTAGTCACCCTGTTCCAAGGAAGGAGATGTTAAGTTTACAAGAGGAATAAAAAGAGAGAAACAAAATCTAAAACAGGGAATAAATAACAAAGAAAATACCCACTGGGCTTTCAGTAAGTTCCGGCTGCTGAGCTTTCTGGTTCAAGTTTACTACAACAGTTCTAGATGAAGACATTTTCCCAGACTAAACGAAACAACAATGTATGTGAACTTATCTCTCTCAAATCCCCTCCATCACGAAACACGCCAGTAGTCACTCCTGAATCACAGGCCTTGGGGGTTACTGATGTGAAGGCTGGAAAAGGCCCGCACGTGTCGATTAGGACTCACACGTAAAGGCCCAGTAAAAGCGGAAGGGGAGATGGAATATTTGGGAGAAAAACGCTGGCATTTTTCAAAGAGAAAAGCAACAGTATAAACAATTGGAAACACTTGGCAGAAGGCTCCTGTTCTACACCTAAAAAACAACGCAGAGATGAAACAAGATCCCTTAAAAATGGCTAATTCAGCACTAATTTGGGAATGGCATTTATATGATTGAGAACCTGTCCAATTTCAAATCTGGAAAAAACTGCCTTCAATAAAACTGAGAAGGAAAAAATAAGGATATTTACGGTACCTGAAATTTCAGATAAATAAAGGAGAAATGCCCAATGCCTACGTAGGCTTGACAAGTCAACAAAAACATCTGAGGAATCCTGTTTAAATTCCAATCTATCTGTAGGATAGGGTCCAGGATGACGGTCGCTATATTACAAGTGTTCAACCAGGTCATCCAGAATCAGACTGGCCAATTACGACAGGTGAATCCTTTAAATTCCATCTTTGCAGGAATATAAGTCTCTATCTCTTCTCTCCTTCCTTCTAGGCTTCTTAGGATCAGAACCAAATTTTCTTAAGAGCCATCTCACTCCTGAACTTAGTACTGTGTCACCCACACAAGTGGCACAGAGCAAGAGTTGGACAGTTTTGTATTAAGAATCTCCACTGGTAAAGACTGCCTAGTTAATCTTAAAGGGCTACTTTAAAAAACAAAAACCAACAAACAAACACAAAAAACCTGTGTTAGTCCCTGCTCAAGTTCAAGTTCTTGTGATGGCTCAGTATTACTCAGAGGATCAAACGTAAACTGCTGAGTCTTGCCTTCAAGGCCCCCCAAAATTTGGTCCTACTCTCTATCAGGCTTAATTTGTGCATCCCTCAGCTCTCCCAAATGAACCTCTCAGTAATGAGTCAAGAGTCAAAAATAAGAGGAAGAATTTATATGACAGATTAGGCCGTCGTTCAGCAAATATTCACTCCTTCCCTGTTGACCAAGAAGATACTTCCCCACCCCACTAATGTTGAGTGTGGATACATGACTTGCTTCAGTGGTCGGTGAGATGCTTGCTGATTTAACAGCAATAGAAGCTTCCAATGTGTTCGTGCTGTTTCACTTGCCCTTGAGTGCTACCCTTTAGCCACTAGAATAATATGCCTCAGGTATACTTGCTGCTGGTCCAAGATGCACAAAAGACACATGCTGCAGATCTGGACCCGACTAGCAGCCTGGAGTCAAGCCTAGTGAACCCAGATAATCAGAAACACATGAGCAACAAGCAAATGCATACTGGTGTATGTATACCACTGAATGTGGGGATGGTTCCTTACACAGCATTTCGGCAACAGCTGAAATATTTACATTTCATGAATGAGAGAACTGAAGTCTAAGGGGTTAAGTTACTTTTTCAATACTAGCTAGAGATTAAGTAGCAAAGGCAGAGAGAAGAACCATGCAATAGACTCTATTTCCCACAGATGGTTGCCACAAATTTCCCATCCCACATGCTATTCTAGAACTTGATTCTATGCCAACGAGAGGGTGGGTGTATATCACCACCCCTTGAAACTGGGTGGGCCTTTGGCAGCTTTGATTCAGAGTTCAGTGCAAGTGAGCTGAGTCTTGCTGGTAAAAGGTGACACAGCTTCCACCAGGTTTTCTCTCTTGGGAATGCACCTTTGCAACCCCAAGTTACCACACAACAGGAAGTCTGGCTACCTTGAAGCCATCATGCTGGAGAGAACATATGGGAAGGCCACACACACAGAGGAGAGGGGCCTGAGGAGCCTGGTCCAGGTCCCAGGTGTTTAAGTCTTCCTAGCCCAAGGCACCAGATGTGGGAGTAAGGGAGCCTTCAAGATGGCTCCAGACCCAGCCCCTACAGCTGCCTGGACACCCTGAGAACTGCCTAGCTGAGCCCAACCATCCCCAGAACTATGAGAAATCACAATAAAACAATTGTTTTAAGCCACTAAAATTTGGGGTGCACTACTTGCACTACTATATAGACAACCAAAATAAACCCACATCCAAACGTAAAGCTTAATGCAGAGTCCCAGAGTATTGGACTAGAAAGAGTTGCCTTCAATCTCCTTGCCCTGGGTAGAACCTGGGGCAGACCTGAGATGGCTCATGGAGAACAAGTAGAAACTTCCACTTAGAAATGGTGGTCTGAACACAGGCTTTCTTCTCCATTCCTTACCAAATTTCTGCTAAACAGTGTAAACAAATTTACAAAGGCAAAATTACACATGGATAATAAGAAGAGAGATAACAGAATAGAGATATCAATCAAGTTTTCAGAAGATAGAAAGCAAACAGACAAGTAGAAATTGGCTTAGGTTTTTGTTTTCTCTGATCCCTTAGACCTGTAGCCATATGGAATGGCCAACAAAAAGCAAAACAGTCTGTACTACGGTATTCTAGGAAGGCCCAGGAACCTTTGAAGGTGGAGGCGTAGGACTAAAACCAGCTGCAAGTTTGCATCAGGAACAAATAGGTTCCAGGTCCCCTCCTCCCTCATTCCAGAGGCTACTGTCTGTTACTAATTCAGCAGAGCCTATTACTCTTTCGAGAAATGAAAATCACAGAAATTCTAGACTCAAAGGCCAGGGTTGAAGTCTCATTCTGAAAACAGGGGAATTAAATAAAAATCTATTTGCTCACTCTCCGTTTGCCACAGCAACCTCGAAGGCTATGTGTTCTAGATGGCTGAGGTATAAGATAGGGTGCTACCCAACCTGTACTGGACTTTGCACCAGTAAAAAATGAATATGTACTGTGTTATGCTACTGAGTATCTGCGTTTATTTGTTACCCCAGCACAGCACAGCCTAGCCTTACTAGTACATGAATTTAACAAATAGGAATTTCAGAAAAAGAAAATATGGGAGAGGTTATCAACAAAGAAAATTTTCTAGAAGGATGAATCTCTACAAAAAGAATGTTCCACAGAACATCTGATGTAGCAAATTTTAAAAAGGCCCACATCATTATGAAATTTTAGAATATTGGGGATAAGAGAAGATGAAGATCAAGTGGCCCAAATTATAGGGAAAGTAAAAGAAGTCTTTATGTTTTGTTTTGTTTTTTACTTGTTTTACCAGAGGACTAAAAAAAACTTGTATAGCAGCCACCTGAGATAATTTGGTAAAAAATTTCTGGAAAGCAACCTAAATCCAGGCACTGTGTTAGATGTGGGACCTATAAAAAGATATGACACGGTCTCTGCCTGTAAGGGGCTCACAGGCTATCATATCAGGGCAGCCAACCATGAAAACATGTCATGACAATACTTGATCTCCAGTAAGTTATAAAGGAAGCATGGAAAAAGTATAACCGTGGGAGTTCTCTTAATATAAAAGAGGGAACCCTGACAAGAGGAGGCCCACTATTAGCAGTAGTTAATTCAAGTGTTATCAGCAGAAATTCCATTTTAACTTCATTTTCACTTAACTCAGAACTCCCTGAAGTCTTTATTTAAGCATAAACTTTCCATGACTGGTCTTTTCCAAACGTGAATCATTTAGGAAAGTCTGAGCTAACTGGCTCAGCTGGTTATGTGACAGGGAAGGATAAAAAAAATACTATTTTTCCTTATTCTCCAAGGTTAATAAGCTACACATTTTTCAAGTGGGGAAAAAACAAAATGAAGAGGTAAAAATCCAAAATCTAACAATTGAAACATAATTAGAAAGAAATAAAAGTCTAACTTTCTGCTAACACTACCTTATACTTATACTTACAAATTCTTCCCAGTCATCACTAGCTCTTTCTCACATTTCTTAAAGATGTAGTAATGCTCCTAACTTGATACAAAAAAAAGGGCAAAATAATGACATCAAGAGATAAAAAGATATGCTCAAAACTATACACCAAGTTTGTATCTGGCTGTCCATTAAAATTCAGGCCTCCCAAGTTCCTACATGAGGATTCTTCATAATACCTGAATTTGAGTATAAAAATTTAATTGGGGCTGGCCAAGTGGCGCAATGGTTAAGAACTGGCTTGGGACACCAGAGGGCCCCTGTTTGGATCCCACATATGAGGGCCAGTGACACTGCCCTCTACAGCTAAGATGCTGAACAACAGCTCAACCTGGAGCTGGGCTGCCGTGAGTCACCGGTGACGGCATAGACTGCAGCCCCTGCTGCAGTGGGTTGCCATGGGCTACCGTGTGTAGCCAGCAGCCAGCGTGAGCGGCCAGCAGCTGCAGTGAGCGGCCGTTCAGAAGCTGGCGACTGATCTGCCTCGCCCGGGAAGAGCGCAATGATGGTGCCAACTTGGGCCAGTGAAGCAATGTCCTCCACAACTAGACTAAAAAACAAAATGACAACAACTTGTCTCTTCCCCTTCCCCCAATTCCCCAGTACTGTTCCCATCCCCCCAATTCCCCAATAAAAAAAAAAAATCTTAAAAAAAAAAAAAATTTAATTTAAAACAAAAATCCTGCCCAATTGCCAAGTATTAACAGGGTTTTTGTTTTCTTTTGGAGAAAAGAGTTAGAGAACTTTCATTTGTCATGTTATATATCTCTGTAACGTATTTTTTAAAGTAATAAAATATATTATTACTTTTGAATATATGTTATATTACTTTTGAATATGTTATATTAATATTTATTATTATATGAAAAAAAAGTGCTTCCTTATTCATGTTTGACAGACATGGTGCTGCCCTCTTCTGACAATCACAGAAGTAGCAGGCTTCCTGAATACCCATTCAGTATTTGTAATAATTTACATACAGAAGTCGTAATTTCATCAACCCAATTTAGATTAAATTAACAAGAAAAAATTAACCTATTTTGTCATATTAAAAACTTTAAAAATTAATATACACAGCATTTATTCAAAGTATGTGTCTAGATGTTCACTACTGAGAGCTGGTGTTTTACTTAGTTTTTTGTTTCAATTACAGAATGAAAGGGTATAAATATAACAGTGATTCCCTGTATTAATCACTTACACTCACACTTCCAATGAACAGCATGTATAGTTATAAATTCTTTTCCTTTTCCTACCTTATGTTCATTTTGACTATGTTTATTAATATGTAATTATATGTCTGTTAAATTTTATTGCTAAAAATTTGGGCTTGTATGTTATACTTATTTTTCTATAAATCCTTTTTTTTGTGTTTTACAAAAGTACTGGTCTGCAACGGGTTGAAAATTTTAAATCAGGGTCCTTCACCACAGAGAGTGTAGATAATAATCTGCATTAAAATGAGATTTACTGGATGGGAGAGTTATATTGTATCACGAAAGAGAATGTCCTTGTTCTTAGGAAACAGTATTGAAGTATTTATGAGTGAACAAATTCTCTAATGTGTACAAGTATTTCTCAAATGGTTCAGTCAAAACAAAAAGAGAAATACAAATATATACGGAGGAGAGAGAGGCAAAACGTTAACAAGCAGTGAATCTATGTGATAACTATGTGGGTGTTCTTTGTAATATTACCCTTGCAACGTTTCTGTAAGTGAAATTTTTCAGAAGAAAAAGTTGGGGAGGAAGTATTTTTAAATAATAATAAGTTTTGCTCCACACCATTTATAAAACGAATAATGCCAAATCCTTTTTTCCGAGATGTATTTTCACTGGACAAAAAAAATCATTGGAAAGTAGATATTATTTTTAAGAGTATCAATTTTAGGGGAAATCATACTTTCAGAGAAATTATATTTTTAATTACTGTCAAAGAAAATAAATGTGACTACCTAAAATATTATCGATTGGGACTTAATCTGTTCTCATTTAGCTCTAAACTACAGATCTGCTGTTTTCACATAATAAAATTTAAATAAACAGGAAAGAGGAAATTCTAGGCATGTAGCTCTTACCTAGAACCAGGAGGTCATTAAGCCCCTACTGTTTTTCTAAACCAGTAACAAACCTCATGAATCAATTATAAACAATAATATTAACCCTTTTGCCTTGATGTTTGTTTATATCCGAATGAATATACCAAAAATTTCTTTTTCCCTTAAGATCTTTATTGAAAGACAGCTCACATACAACACAATATTCCTTTCGGGCATCTCTCCGAAATTTTTATATATAAAAATAATGTCATTTATATACAAAATAGCTCAAATTGTTATTATCAAATACATAAAAGTCAAAATATCAACTTTTGTTTTTTGTGGATTTCTGACACATTTTGGAAAAAAAACTTGAAATCAACGCAGTGAAAGAGTTAAGGTGAGGCAATAAAACTGGAAGCAAATTTCTCTCCTGGTACTTTCAATTCTTACCTGATTTCAAAGGCTTCACTGAGACTCATACTTCACAGTCAAGGAAAATAATAAAGGAAGAAATGACTCAGTCAAAGTCACAAAGCATGGCCATGAGTAAGGGACCATATACTTTAATTTACTCTTACATTTATTTTCTTGTTTCTGCTCAGCCAACCACATCATAATACCCCAAAGTACATTACCATATGTGAAAGGACCTTTCTCATGTTCCCTGATAATTCACAGAGCCCCCGTTTTCCTTGAGATCTAATATAACTTACAAAATACTACGATGGGTTGGAATGAGGCCAGATGTCTAACACCATTTAGAAGGGGGCTCATTTTTAAAAGAACTACTTCTGAAGGCTGTGATGGTCATCTTACCTGACTTCTTCACCAGCAAAATCAAACACCTTGGTGATTTTAACTTTTTCTGTTTCTTTCGGTTTCTCTGGCTCTTCTGCTTTGACCACCGATGTACCTGAACTCGTCTCTTCAGTCTCCTCTCTTTTCTATGAGAAAAGTTAAGAAATGTAATCAGTTTCACGTAAGGAAAGAACCACTCAAACATGCTGTTTATGGCTATTCCTAAATGTGTCATCTCTGAACAGCTAAAGACCTATTGAAAATTTATTTGAATAAAAAGCTTATTTTTTTCTACCATAGGGAATGCTTTGCTTTTCGCTTAATAGAGTTACTATCAAAACGCATCTCTGTAGTCTGACTTCTGCTGTAAGTTTCAAATCTCAGTCTGTAAATTGAAAAAAATCTATCCGGGGAAACATTCATGTATCAACTTACTTTAACTGGTGGACTCGAGGGCACTTTTGCTTTGGATCCCACATCATTGAGGAAGCTGGCCCACAGTTCATCCTCCTTCTTCTTCCTTGCATCCTCTGACCCAGTGCCTTTTTCCTGCTCTGCCGCTGAGTCTTCCCCCTCACTGCTACTTCCTCCAGATTCCCCACTGGCATCCTCCTCTTCCTCTTCCTCTTCTTCTAACATGAGGCCACCTTGTCTTCTCTTCCTAATCACCAATAGTCACACACAAAGAAGATAAGACAATGCAAAATGATTTCAGTTATTCCTTCCTCAATTCGAAACATAATGTTGCAAACCTAAGAAAACTTGGATCTGGGGGCAACTGATAAAGACGCACATTGAGTGGGGCGTAAGAGAGGTACACTGAAATTTTGTGGAAGAAAAAAAGAATTGAGCTCTTTAGCTTTTCCCCCAAACACTTTCAATCAAAATATAATGTTCTACTTCTAAAGTCAGGACCAGCTATTTTCACCAAGAAAAACCCAAAATCACCTCACAGAATCAATCTGTCTGGCAGTGTTCCAAGAACATCTATGTCAGGTATTTTTGACTTTTTTAAAGTCATTACATTTGGAGAACATGTCTATTGAGGAGAGTTTCTTCCTAGAATTCTGTGGTGGGGGAAAGCCATGTTTCTTTCCACTTTCTGAGGATATGAAAACTGGAATACAGAAAACCTCAAGGACAAAAGAACTGGGCCCAAGGCTCATGAGAGAAAATTAATTCTGACTTCTAATACGTAAAGTGGATCTAATACCTAAATTTTTTTTTTCTGTTTTTATTTTATTTATTTTATTTATTTATTTTTTTTTTTTAGCTGAGCCATCCTGCCACCTGTTGGCAGCTCAGTGGCAACTCAGCTCGGGCTGGACTCAAACCGCTGTTGCTCAGAGCTCAAACCCTTGAGCGAGCTCTTAACCAACTGAGCCACTCAGCCGGCCCTTTTTTTTCTGTTTTTATAAACTACAATCTGCTTTTTTACTTCAGTGCCCAGGAAGACAGGAACATCAATCAAAGAGAATAAAAAACTTCTATGGAAGATTCTCTTATTTGAGTTACATAACCTATCAGAATTTTCATAACTTTTGGTGGGAGTGTAATTCAGTACCAGGTCTATGAAAGACAATTTGCTAATATCTCTAAATAATATTTTTAGTGCATATAACCCTGGATCAAACAATTCTACTTCTACAGATCTGATTTACAGAGATACTTCTACACATATACAAAGACACTGCAGTCTTGCTTGTTGTAGTAAAGATGAGGGACAATCTAAATGTCTCTCAGTAAGGGAATCCTTAAATAAAGTCTAATCATATAATGAAATATTATGCCATCACTGAAAAGAATAAGGTATAGCTAGATATACTCCCATGATATCATCTCCAAGATGTGAAATGAAAATGAGAAGAAATATGCAAAGTACACTATTTTGTTTCTTGTTTTAAAAGGAGAGTAGGAAATATATACATACATGCTTGTACATGTATAGAATATCTCTGGTAACATAGTTCTTCTGAGGCAAAGCCACATGGGCTAGAGACAGTGTACACATTTTCGTAGTAATTGAGTTTTTCACTTTAAACACGTGTACATATTATCTATTAAATTTTTTTTAATTGAAGCTCAAAATTTTGTAAAGCTCGCCAGAGACCAAAAATTTAATCCTAAAAATGTCACCAAATGTTTCCCTCAAGAGAAAAAGGTAAGAAACCCTGGCAGCAAGAAATCTATCATCAGACCAATCCCAGCAATGAGACTTGTTGTGACAGCCGCTGACTTCTAAGGGCCTTGAGGGCAGCATCACCTGGCCGGCGTGCTCTGAGCCTTTCTTTTCTTCCCTTTGGTTTTCTGTGTCTGCTCTGCACCATCCACTTCATCTTCCTTCACTAATTCATTTACATCATCTTCACTATACTCTCCACCTGAAATCACATAATAGGGTGGTCACACAGACAGGAATACAGGCTTTCACAACAAGATGAGACATTTTCATTACAAAAAAGTCTAGTACTTTCTATTATTCTTCAACTAAAATATCATTTCCCTAGGGAAGCCTTCTCTGTCCCTGGAGACTAAGCTAAGCTCTCAGATTCTAGGCTCCCGTGGCAGTCCACATTTTCCTCCGTAACTCATCCCACTTATATTTAATGTTTGGAATTTCTGCTATGCTCTACACGAGGACGTGGATCCTGTTTGTCTTTATAAATATTTGCTGAATGAATAAACAGAAATTCCACTTCTGCTACTGTTCTTTTCAAAGAAAAAACTGATACTCCCACCTCATCTTGGATATCTTTCCAAAAAAAGCAAATGATACCTTGTCTTGTCAATAAAAGGGGTTTAGAAAAGAGGCCTAAAGACTTCCAGTTAGACATAGCAGAAATAACAAACATGTCTATTCCCCATCCTCAGACACTGACATTCAGGCATTCCCAACAAAGAAGTGTTGCCAAGATCCCAGTCTGTCCACACTGTGGACACCAGTCAATAAATCCTGCCCACATGGAGATTCAGCTAGTTTTACTTCATATAAACTTTTATTTGAAGTATAACACATATCAAAAAGCACACAAATCTAATGTACAGCTCAATGAAATGACGCAAAGTGAACACACCTGTATAACCAGCACCCAGCTCGAGAAGCAGAACATTATGACCACATTCCAGAAGGGCACTCATGCCCCTTTGCAGTCACCAGCCACCAATCGCATCCCAAAGGTAACCACAATCCTGACTTCAAATACCAGAGGTTAGTTTTTTGTGTTCCTGACTGTTAAGCAAACAGAAGCCTACAGTATGTGCTCGTTTGTGTCTGGCATCTTTCATTCAACATTCTGTTTGTGAGAGTCACCTACATCGTTATATGTATAGTTGATTCATTCTCATCCCGAAATAGTATTTCATTGTATGATTACATCAAAATTCACTTACGCATTCTTCTGTTGATGGGTATGTAGGTTGTTTCCAGTTTGGAGCTATTACAAATAGTGCTGTTTTGAATATTCCTGTACATCTAATCAGCTTTTAAATGTTTCACTCTCAATGAACCAAGGACTACCAAACACTTGAGGAAAGCCTCCAATACAAAAGGCAAGACTGAAAACAAGTAGAAAGAAATTCCAAGGAAACAGAACTAGAAAAAAAAAAGACTTAAAAAAAATTTAAAGCCTTTATTTATAATTAATATCCTCAGAGGCATCCATGAATGAAATAAGAATAAGATGATGGAAAAAAAATTGTTTTTTGAAAACTAAAACAAAATAACATCCCAAACTCTTAAAAATTACAAATATGATAGCAGAGATTAGAAAAAAAGAACAAAGATGCTAAGAAGGAGCCAGCCATGTGAAAATCTGGATATTTAAGCATTTGAGGCTGAGGGAACAGTAAATATTGGATTGTTGGGAAAGTCATAATGCATTTTTGCAATGAAAAACATAGAAAAAATACGTCATGACTTTTCCTACAACCCAATATAAGGGCTCTAAAATGAAAAAAAGTTTGCTATCCAGACACCAAGATAGTGAAGATGCTTCATGAAGAGGAGTTTCAGGTTAAGATGGCAGTCTACACACACAAATGTAATTTTGTTTCCTCCTGACACCCCAGTAAAATCACTACAGCAAAAGGACTTTTAAAGCCATAAACACACCATGCTAGGTACCTAGCTGCACTGTATTTGTTTACATTTGCAAAAGGCAACACTGGAAGGATAAACAAAAAACTAATGAAAATAGCTGTCTATAAAGGTCAGGATAGAGCAAGGTGGAGTATGCAGGGGCAGAAGCTAGAGTTTTCTGTTATCTTTCTACAGAATTTTGAAAATCCCTTAAGAACAGTTTGAATAAGCAAATAAACATAACTATACACCCAAACAATAACATGACCCACAAAGTAGGGATTTATTCCAAGGAGTTTAAACACAGTTCTGTTTTTGTTTTTTTTTTAATTAAATATATATTTGACATTCAATATAATTTTATATTAGTTTCAGGTGTACAGCATAGTCGTTAGACATTTATATAATTTATGCAGTGACCTCCCCCCTCCCCCCATTAGTCTAGGCATCAGGCACTATACATAGTTGTTGCAACATTACTGACTATTCCTATATTAGAAACACAGTTTCTTGACTATACATCCTTAGCAAGACACAGTCTAGGGCCCGGTGCGATGGTTAAGAACTGGCTTGGGATGCCAGAGGGCCCGGTTCAGATCCCACATATGAGGGCCAGTGACACTGCCCTCCACAGCTAAGATGCTGAACAACAGCTCAACCTGGAGCTGGGTGCCGTGAGTCGCAGGCAACGGCGTAGGCTGCAGCCCCTGTAGCAGTGGGTTGCCATGGGCTACCGTATGTAGCCAGCAGCCAGCGTGAGCGGCCAGCAGCCGCAGTGAGCGGCCGTCCAGAGGCCGGCGACTGATCTGCCTCGCCCAGGAAGAGCGCAATGATGGTGCCAACTTGGGCCAGTGAAGCAACATCCTCCACAACTAGACTGAAGAACAAAAGGACAGCAACTTGTCTGTTTCCCTTCCCCCAATTCCCCAGCGCTGTTCCCATCCCCCAATTCCCCAATTAAAAAAAAAAATCTTTAAAAAAAAATACAGTCTAAAAACCAAAAAAGTTCTATTTCTTGTAGTAACATCAATGTGGATATTGTGAAACTATTTCCTTTATATGATAGGTGAAAGTAACTAATTATGTTGTTAGGAATCCAGATTTTCAGAAATGACACATTTATAAAATCAATGAAATTAATTGTGAAACTAAGTGTGAAAACACGTTTATACTGAATTAAAAATATCAATTTGAAATCTAATTCTTTTTAAGATAAATATTTTCCAGTCTATTCACACTGGAATACAAATAATGTCATTTTAGGTAGCAATGAGCATCTCTCTAAAGTTGAGATCTCATTCTTCAATATAATTAATTCATCACCAAAAGGCCTCCCTGGAAAAAAAAAAAAAAAAGAAACTTCAGCTAATTTCAAGTCTGAGGTGAAACTAGGACATTTTGCTGTGCCAGAAAGCAAGAAAGCTATTTAAGGATAATGGGTCACATTAAGAGGTCATAAAATCCATCTTGAAAGAAGACCTAGTGGCCAAAAGTGATGACTTGAGCATTAAAAGGAATAACTGCTAGTAGATTTAAAGACACTTAATCGATAAAAACCTGTGAACCCTTTATGATATCCAAAAAAAAAAAAACAGAAAGAAAAATTAATTTGTACCATTTTAAGCTACTATTAAAATTACTCCCCATTTTGAAAATTGGTAATTAAGGGAAAGGAATCAAACATTTATCCTGCCCCAAATGATGAGGAAAGCTATACTTTACAGAAGAACATCAACTAATAAATGTAAAAGAACCACAGAACTAGAAAAACATTTCTTACACTCTAATGATAGTAGTAACTTAGGCTAGGGCTATCAGGTAATGTTAAAACAAAAAAACCAAACCACACACACAATTTTTTTTAAATTTTTTTATTGTTAGTTTCAGATGTACAGAACAATGCAATAGTTATCCTTTTCACTCTCCCAACACACACACAATTTAAGTTTTAATTATTAGGTATACTGCCACACAAAATGCTTTCAGGTCCAAGAGAGAAAACAATTATATACTAGAGGGATCAGACTGTCTTCATCCAAATCCAACAGTCACAACTATGGGAATCAACCATGTCTTCTGAAACACACAAATCATGTATAATGTATTTTAGTAAAAAACATTTTATTTGAACCCATCAAGCATTTAGACCTAACTTCTAATGTTTGGAAAATTCAAGGGACAAAGGAACAACCTAAAACACCACCATGAGGGAGCAGCTCTGGATTTGCCAGGTTCAAATCCAGGTGAGACATTCTGCAAGGCCTGATCTCATGCAAATCAATGTCATTGGAGAAAGGTTTCTATTAAACAGGTTTAAGGGATGGAACAACTATATATGTGTAGTCCTGAACTGAACTCTGATTTGGACAAACAAGCTATAGCTATTTTGGGGTAAACTGGGAAAACTTGAATATGGTCTATATGCTAGATGAGTTGAAAGTTGACTGAAATGGATAGGGAGAGATTGTTCACTGAAAAGAGCAGGTTACAAAATAACATGAAAAAGTGTAATTTCAGATTGGGAAAAAATACAAACATCTATACCTAGATGAAGAAAAAGATTAGAGGGGGTATTCACTAAAGGATTTAACACTGATAATCTCTGGGTGGTGAGAAACTAATGATTCTATTTTTTTTCGCCTTTGTCTGCATTTTTTAATTTTCTACAAAGCTTATGCACTGCTTTTGTAATGATATAAAGTTATTTTTCATATAAATGGGCAAGTGTTGCAGATGGTTCAGACAAGGAGATGCACATGGCTCTGGATCTAAAAAGATGTTCAATCTCACTGATAAGAGACAAGCAAATTTTAAATTAAAAAAAAATCAAGATCAAATTGCATGCAGTTACTATAAGAAAAAAATAAGAAGCAGAATAACTCCCTATAGACAATGAAGCACAAAATAAATATTGTCCAAAGACTCAGAGCTTCCCTCATCTTTTTAGTCCCTCGTGCTTAAATATGAGCCAAACTAAGAATCACAGAAAACCTGAACAGCATCTAACATAATAAAGCCCAAAACAATATTATAAAGTCCATAACAAATATTATAGAACAAATAAAAATCACCTTGGAGGAAACAGAGCTTGTTTACTCATTTTATGGGGCTAGCATTATTTGATACTAAAATGAAACAAGGAAATTACAAGAAAACGACAGACCGACATCCCTCATAAACACAGATGCAAAACTCCTCAACAAATATTAGCAAATCAAATTCAGCAATATATAAAAATACATCATGACCACGTGAGTTTTATCCCAGAAATAAAAGGCTGTTCAAACTTTAAAAATCAATCACTGTACGAGTAACTAACCACATTAACAGACAAAAGAAGAAAAACCACACGCAATCACAATAGATGGAGAAAAAGCATTTGACAAAGTTCACCTCTCAGTAAATTAGGAATAGAAGGAACTTCTTTAACCGGATAAAAGGCATCTGCAAGAGGCAGTATATGCAGACTGCTAGGGTTCAAATCCTTGCTCCGCTATTACTGTCTAGCTGGGTGACTATGGGGGCCTCAGTTTATTCATCTGTAAAACAGAGAGCACAACAGCACACACCTGGTAGCACTGTGTGATGGAGGTTAGTCAATGTAGTGTTTAAAACACTCATATGCGCGCACGCATGAAGCATCTGTGAAAAACCTATAGCTAACATTATACTAACTGGTGAAATACTGATGTTTTCCCCTTAAAACTGGGAACATGGTAAAGATGTCTACTGTCACCACTCCCATTCAACAGCACTGGAAGTCGTATCAAGTACAATAAAGCAAGCAAAAGAACTAAAAGATACATCGATGGGAAAAGAAGAAATAACACTTTCTACTCACAGACAACATGATCTATACATTTTTGTGTGTGTGGTGGGGGAGAATTAGGGCAGTTTTGGAGCTGTTAATTTTGGTAGTGGTTACACAACTCTAAACATTTGTTGAAACTCATAGCACAGTACACTGAAAAGAGTTAATTTTACTGTATGTAAGTTTAAAATTTTTTTTTAATTATTATTAATATCCATAGAGCAATAAGATAATACACTTATGAAACAATGTGATGCTATAAAAAACAAATATTCAAAGGATAAAGAAGTTCTTCAAAATTAAAAATATGAAAGGAGAAAACAATAGAAATATTGGAAGATAAAATAGACAATTTCCTATAAAGTGGAAAAAGGTCAAATGGCTAGAAAATAGAGAATAAAAATTAGAGGTCAGTCCAGAAAAATGTAACATAAGATTCAACTTATGGGCCGGCCGAGTGGCACGATGGTTAAGAACTGGCTTGGGACGCCAGAGGGCCCTGGTTCAGATCCCACATATGAGGGCCAGTGACACTGCCCTCTACAGCTAAGATGCTGAACAACAGCTCAACCTGGAGCTGGGCTGCCGTGAGTTGCCGCCGCCGACAACGTAGGCTGCAGCCCCTGTGGCAGTAGGTTGCCATGGGCTACTGTATGTAGCCAGCAGCCGCCGTGAGCGGCCTTCCAGAAGCCGGCAACTGATCTGCCTCGCCCGGGAAGAGCACAATGATGGTGCCAACTTGGGCCAGTGAAGCAACGTCCTCCACAACTAGACTGAAGAACAAAAGGACAGCAACTTGTCTGTTCCCCTTCCCCAATTCCCCAGTGCTGTTCCCATCCCCCCAATTCCCCAATAAAAATCATAAAAAAAAATTTAAAACAAGATTCAACTTATGAATGAGGATTTCAGAAAAATAAAAAAGTGGGAAAACCTGTAAAAAAACAAAATAAAAAGTCCCAGAAGGCACAGCACAATGGATGAAAACAGACTCTTACCAAGGTATGATTATGAAATACCAGAAAATATCAGGAACTAATAGAAGATTCTATCAGCCTTCAGAGACAAACAGATCATAAACGAGCAGAAATCAGCAACAAAACATGTTTTTTAATAGAAACACTGGAAGCCAGAAAGTAATGGAGCAACACCTTTAAAAATCAAATGGAAAATTATTATAGAGCTTGGAATTATTATAGAACACAGAATTCTATACGGAATGAATTATCAATCATGCCTGAGGGTCACATGGTTATTTCTAGACATTCAAGCTCTCAAAAATAAATAAATAAATAAATAAATAAAGTTTCTACTATTCATCCAGAAGTTATTTGATGATTTATTCTCATTTTGGTGGGATGTACCAAGAAAGAAGACAACATGGGACCCAAGAAACAGGGAATCCGACAGAGAAGGGAGATAAAGGAAGCACCCAGCATAGTGATGAGGTGGAAGGTACTACATTTAAAACTGGTAAAATCAAGCCAAATTGGAGCAGGTCAGAAAGCAAAGATGGACTTTCAAGAAAAACGTGAAAGATTATCTAATGAATCTAAATATCTTGGAAGATGATTTAGACAATTCTGAGAGCTGTCAGGATAAGAAATATCCAAAACTGGATAATTTTTATAAGAGTTTAGAGTCAGACAACATATGCCGCCGGGGAGCATGATCTCAAACGAGAATAACAGTTTTGCAATTTCCTGGATGCATTTGAAATTAAGGAGGTGACAAAAAGAAGATTGAAGAAAGCAAGGCAGGGATTAGATTACAGGATAGTTAACCACTTGGGTACATTTGATGATTGAGACTCATCATGCACTTGCTTTGCCTAAGCACAAGATGACGAGTCTAACTCGTCGTTCAATTTAAAACAATATTTAACATGTACATTCTTGTTCATTTTAGAGTAGTTGTTGAAAAAAGGAGCAGTCAAAACTTTACCCAGTCACAGTTTATTGGCTTTGAAATGGAAAGATAAAAAAGATGTTCACATACTTAGCATGAAACATTCAAATACTGACTTGATAGACAAAGGCAAAAAGAGAAAAAAGCAAGGTGGCGATATAGAAAATATTATAAAACCAGCATGTGTGCTTGAGTATAATAAAGGTATGGGAGGCGTTGATAAACAGGATCAAATGCTAGCGGCTTCCCTGTTATGAGACAATGTGTAAAGGGATATAAGAAAATGTCTTTTTATCTAATAGACATAGCCTTTCATAATGCACGTTTTATATTCTAAAATCAACTGCACAACCAAGACAGGCACTGTTTGTTTTCGTCTAGCTATTGCTGAACAATTATTGGAGCAAGTGTCATTGCCAAATTATAATTGTCGTGGATGTCCTTCAAATAGCGATACACCTGTTCGTTTGCAGGTGAAAAATTGGGCACACTTTCCTGAGACTATTCCGTCAACTGAGTCCAAGCAACGCCCTACAAAAAGGTGCTATGTTTGTTATAAACATAAAATTAGGAAAGAGAAGGGCTGGCTGAGTGGCTCAGTTGGTTAAGAGTGTGCTCAAGAGTGCGAGTTCTGAGAAACAGTGGTTCGATGCCCAGCCCAAGCTTAGCTGCCAACAGGTGGCAGGATGGCTCAGCTAAAAAAAAAAAAAAAAATTAGGAAAGAGACTACCTGGCAGGGCAAACAATGCTAAGTGCCACT
This sequence comes from Hipposideros armiger, assembly GCF_001890085.2. Lineage (NCBI taxonomy): Eukaryota > Metazoa > Chordata > Mammalia > Chiroptera > Hipposideridae > Hipposideros > Hipposideros armiger. Next base: position 2,961,348 of record NW_017731452.1, on the reverse strand, counting down.
GCATTTACCTACTTGCTTTGACAAATAACATAACTATTAGTAATTTGCTTTTTGTTATACCTTGAATTTATTTTAGTTTTGTGTTTGTTTTACTTATTTATTTTTGCTTTGCAATTCTAATTACCTGAAGTCATCTCAATACTATGTATGTCACTGACTTTTTTAGAAATAAAAGAATTTTTACATAAAATCTGCTGCTTTTACATTACTCCAAGTACCAAAAAATTAAATCTGTTTCACATGCCAAAATTGTTTTCAAATACATTGGTATCCAAGGGATTAACAAGATTATGTGCTCTCTTGAGTGCTAACCCCTTCAAGGAGTATTACTTGTGGTATTTCAAAAGTATGCACAAGAACAATGGGCAGGGCTGGCTTAAAGCTTTTCACCAAAGTTATAGGCTAGGGGCATGACTACCCACCACGACCTGCTCAGTTAGAAATTTATGATCAGATCACTCTGTGAGGTTACATCCATAGAACCCCTTTTTTTTAAATCCACAGTTCTCCATTTTGGTCATAAATCAATCGGAAAGATGCAGTGGTTACCAAACTTTTGGTCAGATACTGTGGTCTCACAGGCTCATTCAAGCCTCAATATCAACATGGTCTTGTTGACCACTGGGGATGGGACAATACCGTAACCACTGGATCTGAATTGAGGCTGAATTTTCCCAAAATAGCAGGGGCAGGTAACTAGAAGGCAGTCAGGTCTTATGGCCTTCATTGAGAAAAAAACATTCTGGATCATTTTTATCCTGTGAACTATCATGATCCAAATTTTGCCTTCTGTCTCATTTTTCTGTATTTGGCATCTAGTATTATATAAGCCATGAAAATAGTATTAGCAGTTATCTTATATATATTCAGTAATCATAAACAACTGGACTACATAGACAAACCCAAAGAACAATGTAACTATTGATATTATTGACTAATATCATAGCAGGTAAGGACAAACAAAATGGATTCTGAGTTCAATATCAATCCTCAGGTGTACAGGCCTTGTCGATGTCTTGGGATAGCTGTCTACCTCTGATGTCAGCAGCTTCTTGTCCTCAAGGAGTCTTTGATGTCTGCAGATGGGTAGATGTCCATTCGAGGTTAGGCGCCTGACAAAGTCCCTTCCAATGAGGTTGGAGAGTGTCTTTTATTTGATGTCCCTTCCAGTAAACAAAATCTCCAGGTGGCAGGCAATGATCTTTAAAGCTGTCGGCTCCTGAGAGGTCCTTGTGAAAGGAAGCGGTTATCAACTTGGCATTTTCTTGAAGCAACTCTATCAATCCTTGGCAATAATGTAAGACGTCTCCTTTCAATAATGTCAGCTCATAAATTCCTTCATCTAAGTCCAGCTTAAATATACTGTGATGCATGAAGGATGCAAAAACAAAACAAAAAAAGGGGTTTGCCAGGGAGCAGGGAAGAACCAGGCAGCCATCTTGGGTTTCCCATAGCACCATCTATCCGTTTAACTTACTACCATTGTTTACCCATCCGATATGCTCTAGAAGTTTTTCATCACTTATTTTACAATGCTTCCTATGCAATTCCAAATCTTTTGAGGTGTTCCAGGAGCCCTTCTGGAACACCACAAAGGTAGTCCTACATTATAGAGATTTTAACCCTTAAAACCTCAATATCTAATGAAAACGAAGAAGTAAGCAATTAGCCTTCTTTAGCTTGGACATTTCATAACCTCTAGAAACATTTTTCAGACATAAAAGTTGATTATTAATATGGACTTACTTCTGTAAAACCCAAGCAACATAAAGACATGTCTGTTTTACTTAAAACAATCAACTTTAACTTTTATTTACTAAGGATTAATCTCAAATCATGTGAACGTGAAAAACATTTGAGTTAGTTTCTATATTTCTGAGAATTTTAGAATACCCAATCTTTACAAGCACTTGCCTTTATATTAATTTTAACAATACCATCCGGAGGTAGAAAATTATCTCACATTTATAATGTACATATATAGACATACAAAAACAGAACAGTTGGATCCAAATTTTGTTTTGGAGGCCTTTTATAATTCATATCTGTCCTTGACAAGTCAAGTTCCAAAATACCTTCCTCCTTTTAAAAAAGGACAGGCATTTTTAATACTGCCAAGAATTGGGTTGACACCTAAATGGAATCACGATTGATCTATTTATCTAAATCCTCTTGTTAAAGCTTTGAGAGACCAACTAAATGTTTTCCATTCTTTCTGTCTAATTTTACAGCCAGCTTTTTCTAATTGTGCACGTGAAAATTAATTTAGAAGTATCAAAGGATCCTCACGTTGGCCATCTCAGTTACAAATGGGAGGCTGACTGTGATGGCCCTTGTTGGCCTGTGAGGCAGGATTTCCCATGTTAATTTTGAGATATGTAGAGTCAGAACAAACTTCTAGAGAAAACCAGCCTTTAAATGCATGTCTCCTGGCAAGCCAAATGCAGTGGGTACCGCTTAGGACTGCTTTACGCCCTATAGAAAATATTTCCTAGGGCAACCCCACAAAGATTTGTAGTCACCTAAGAATACCAGAGCAAGGGCAAGCAAGAGCTTACCAGGTGCCCCAGAATCACAATGCTTTCCAAAGCATGGGCCCCTCTTTCAGGGTGAACCCTTCCAGGGCACCCTGCCCTTCTCCCCAGGGCTACCACACTGGACAACTCCTGGTACCCATCTCTGCCACCCTGGATTTATGGATCAGAACTATCATCACCCCATTTGGCTATTCTGGTTGGGGAAGCAAGTGTCCTTTCCTCTTCAGAGCTAAAGAGAGTTCAGTCTCTCATTTAACCAGCAAAGATTTTGTTCAGATTCTAAGTAAAAAGCCAAAATTAAAAGCAGCAACCCATTTTTTTTCTTTTCCCTGGGTTAGCTCAACCTTATCCACCTTGAGGATTTTCGAAGAACAGCTCAAATAAATTCATGGTCTGCTACTTAAAGCAAGGAGGCTTGGAATTCTGAGACTCACCCAAGTCACCTGATGCGAAGTGGGGAGCTGGTGGGGCACAATGGGCCCCTGCTTGTACCTAGCACCGGGTCCAGGCAGGGTGGTCCTGGGTGGGCTTCTTTGGAATCCTGCTGACTACGTCAAGTAAATGTCAACATAAGAAATGTCCAAACCTGCAGAAAATTTTTATCAGTGTTTGAGCCAAACTGATGACAATGCCAGTAGCAAGATCTCAAATACTCCCAAGAATAAATTTTGCAACTTCCATTATGAATTTGAAATTAAGGAGGGAACATAAGGAAGACTGGAGAAAGCAAGGCAGGGGTCAGATTACAGGGTAGTTAGCAAGAGTATGTGCTCTCTTGAGGCTTTATAACCCCTTCAAGGGTTATTACTTGTGGTATTTCAAAGGCTTGTTAATCTAGAGGCACAAGAACAATGAACAGGGCTGGTTTAAAACCTTTCACTAAGAAGTTATATGCGTGGGGCATGACTACCTACCTGCTCAGTAAGAGTTTATGATCAGATCACCCAGTGAGGTTACTTTCCATAGTACCCCTTTTCATTCAATTACAAATCTTAGGGTCAAATTAGTGAAAGTACATAGACTAAGCAACAACAACAAAATGACATTATTAACTCAGGGGTGTGGGGGGGAAACACCCCAGGCATATAACTTCTTTAGTAAAAGGATTATCTTTGCCTTAAGCAAGCCCCATCCATTGTCTTTGTGCATCTAGGTTAACACACCTTTGCAATGCCCTCTTTCAGACCCCTCCTCCTAAAGTGGACCACCCTCAAGAGTTTAAATAAAGCACAGAACCTTAACTGCCCTGTAATCTGATCCTGTAATCTGACCCGGCCTTGCTTTCTCCCACCATCATGTAATCTTCTTTAGGTTCCCTCCTTAATCTCAGATGCATAAAAGAAACTGCAAACTTATTCTCTGGAGCATTTGAGATCGTGCCCCCCCACCCCCACCCCCGCATGTGCCATCAGTTTAGCTCAAATAAACTCATAAAAATTATCTACAGGTTTGCACATTTCTTATGTCAACACACTGACTACTAATTTAACCAAAATTCGACAGAAAACAATGGCAGGCTGGGGAGTGTGGAGGGCCTGAAGGTGGAAGGGTGTGTGTGTTGGGAGTAAGGGACATGAGGTAAGGGGTATTACATAAAATGAGACCTACCATGCGTTGGTTAAGTCAACAGACAATAGAAATAACAAATTTTTTTAAATTTAAAAGTGGAAAAATTTTGCTGCCAGGGAGGGTTGATAGGGATAAGGGATGATATGGGCACTGCTTGGTTTCAAAACAAGCCTTTCAGAAATATTTGACTACTTTTAAGTATGTATATGCGTAACACTGACTAAAATGAAAACTAGTTTTCAAATAATCACTGAGCGTTCTGGTCAAGATGGTGGAGATAAATGCTGTGCTTGCCTCCTCCCAAGACCACATCAAAATTACAACTAAATTATAGATCAACCTGGAGAACCACCTGGAGTCTAGCTAAACAGAAGTCTTACAACTAAGGATATAAAGAAGTCGTCACGTGGGGACTGAAACATACTGTGCAAACCCACGTAAAAAAAAGATCTCTGGCCCGTTAAGTTAGGACCAATGCTGGTGGACAAGAATGGAATCAGGGAAACCAGCGGGGAAGCTTTGACGAATGAATCCTAGTGAAGGATCATGGTAGTTCAGTAGCAGTGAGGTTGGTGAGCGAGCGGTCAGAAAGGAATTCTCCAGGGACACGACAAAACTTTTGGTCCAACTGATCCCTTGGACCAAGAGAGAGAATTAGGGTGATTACTAGGGGAGTTTGTTTTCTAAATGAGCGATTGGATGGGTACTTTTAATATGACAAGTCTGGGGAAGGCACAGGATGGCGGAAGGGATACGCTTGTTTGGGTGACAAGATTTTTGCCCTGCTCTATCTGAAATGCCTGTACAATACAAAAGTTCTGAGAAGGGAGCAATGGGTACATACGTTGCAAAGAGGCACAAGGCATGATCTTGTGAACTTTCTAACCATCTATCTTGGACGTGATGCTAGCGAGCAATTCCCTCAGGATGGAAGGTCTGACGATAACTTCCAACGCTCGGAGTGCTTTTCAGACTATTTCAGCATTGGTGTGGTCAGGAAACGACCGCCCACCTCCGCCAGAAAAGCAGGGCCGCGTTCACGCGCGGGTTTCAGCGCTCTGAGAGGGGGCGGCGGCTGAAGTCAGGCCCCCGGGAGCGGCTGCGTAAGATGTCCCCGTGCACAGGTCTTGGGTCACAGGGGCCGCAAGACTCGGGAAGGGAGGCGAGGGGGCGGCAATGCTCGACACCCGCGCCACAGGGCCACCAGGGCCAGTGGGTTCACGCACGCCAAGCCAAGAGCGTCTCACGTGGGGCGCGGGGCGGGGCAAGCCGCCTCTCTCCTCAGACGGAATCGCTTACCGGAAGGCACGTAGTCCTCGTCCTCCTCCGAGCTGGAGAAGTCTTCGGAGTCGAATTCCTCCATGTTACTGCCTCACAGGGCGGACCAAGTCAGAGGACCGGAGTGGCTGCCCGCAACGCAAAGCCCTGGGGAAAGACCATAAAGATGTACTGGGGTCGGCGGCGGCTGAGGCGGGGCGCCGCAGCGTGTGCACATGCGCAGAGAGTGTTACACGATGGAAACGCGATACTTCCGGGCCAGTGCCTGGGCTTGCCGCTACTGTGGCGATTGACCTAGCACCGTGCTGAAGCAGTGCATGCTGGGACTTGTAGTCTTCGGAGCTAGCTACAATAGCTTCTTTAATTTAGTAAATGTGCTTAAACAAAATTGCATGTTTATGGGATTACATGCTAAATCGCTTACATGCTAAAATTTATTGTAACCCCAAAATCAATATTCGCGGTGCTTTCTGGGGTTATTCATGAACGTGCGCAGAGAGAAAATTTTAAGTCAACCAAAAGTGCATTTTACCAGTTGAGATTGAGCGAGGCAGACGATCAGCTTTTTTTGCTTCAGTTCTCATGCTGTGTATAAAGATACTTTTCGCAACCTAGTGCCACATGTTTTGCATTTTTGTGCTTTTTATAGCGATTTTGCTGTTTAATATGACCCCCAAGCGTAGTGGTGAAGTGCTGCCTAATGTTCCTAAGCGCAAGAAGGCTGTGATGTGCCTTATGGAGAAAATACCTGTGTTAGATAAGCTTCGTTCAGGCATGAGTTGTAGTGCTGTTGGCCGTGAGTTACATCAAGAAAAAGGAAAAGGAAATTCGTCAATCTGTAAGTGAGGCTTGCTCCGGAAAGTGCTCAAGTAACATCTATAGTGCGTGAGGAAGCTATGGAAAAGATGGAAAAGCGGCTTCATGTGGATTCATGAGACAACAGATAAAAAAGGTGTGATGGGCAGCATTGTTGTGAGGCGAAAGCCAGAGAAATTTACCGTCATGTTACCTAGGGTCGGAAAAATGTTAAACCCTTCTTGACCAGTGCTGGCTGGCTTGCTTGGTTCAAGATGCGATATGGTGTGAAAAATATTAAACTTATAGGTGAGGCACGTTCTGCAGACCAGGAGGCTGCAGAAGAATTTAAAAAATACTTGCTAAGTGTTATACAGGAAAAGGGATATGTGGAAGAGCAGGTTTTCAATGCCAATGAGACCGGCTTATTTTACAAGGACGTTGGCAAATGAACCCATATAACGCATATGGCCTCCAGAGCTCCTGTCTTTAAATCACTCCAAGACTATATACCCTTGCTACTGTGTGCCAATGACAAGGGCGACTTTAAGTGCAAACTTCTAATGGTGTACAAAGCTCAAGATCCACAAGCACTTAAAGGGAAAATCATGAACCATATGCCCGTCCATTAGAGATAGAACAGAAAGCCATGGATGACATCCAACGGTTCCACAATTTCTTCATACCAGAATTGAATGCTATCTCCAGGGCAGAAACCTTGCCTTCAATGTTTTATTAATTTTGGATAATGCCTCAGTCCATTGCTGTGAAAAACTCCAAAATGCCCACCCCAACGTAGAAGTTCTTTTCATGCTCCCAAATACTACACCTCTCATCCAAACCCTTAATCAGGGCATAATAAAAGCTTTCAAAGCACACTATACCAGGGAGCTTTATAGCAATGCTTTCAAGTCTCTCAAGGCCAACAAGGAAACCACCATGATGGACTATTGGAAGTCAGTCAGTCACCATAGGCAACGTTATTTATTATGTTGGCACAGCCTGGAACAGCATCAAGCAGGCTACTATCAATAGCTGTTGGAAAAATGTTTGGCCGAACTGTGTGGAAAGTTTCGATGGCTTTGAAGGTGTTACAGAAAGTATAAAAAACAGTGTCAAAACATAATGCATATAGCATGTCAAATAAGTGGAGAAGGTCTTGACGGTATGAAGGAAGATGTGGAGGAAATTTTGGCAGAGAAAGCAGTAGAACCCATCAATGAAGACCTGGATGAGAGGGCAAAACAAGGGATTGGAGTCAGCAATGATGAGGTTGGCAGTGAAAGTCAGCCCAAGACTCCAAGAATTGTCCCTCTTACAATTGCCAAAATATCAGAATGGAATTCTGTCTTGGAAAAAATTTTCAATGATATGGGAGAGTGTGACCCTGTGCTTGAGAGCAGCCTCAAATTTAAATGCCTCACCTGCAGTGTGTTTGCCCCTTATGCTGAGATTGTTAAAGATTTGAGGCAAAAAGCCAAACAGACAAGGTTGATGCAACATTTCAAGCCAGTTTGGGAGGGAAAATTGCCAACTCCGTCAAAAAGTCATGAGAGCCAAACTCCTGATGTTGAACTGCCAGATGTTGACATGCCACCCTCTTGCCCTTCTGCTGGGTAACTTTCACCAAGCTCTCCCATGGTTCTCATGGGGCACGCCAAGGTGGAGAGGTTTAACTACACTCTGCACTGCACCATCACACATCCTTCAGCACCATTGACAGTAAGATTTTAGTTAGTTTGTATCCGACTTTAAATGCTTAATCTTTAATTTCTCAGGACTTTATTTGCATTACTATATGCAGTAAATGTTCACAGTACTATATGCTTACTGTATGTGAATATTGTATAGTAAGTTATTCTGTTTACTGTGTGTACTCTATCTGTACTGTACATGTGTGACTGAGGCTAAGAGTGAAAGTAATACGATCTCTGTATTATAGAGTACATTACACAAAAGTGCCATAAATGAAATATTGTTTCATTATGAAGAAATACTGCATATAATTATTTGTAAGAAAGATATATTAAATAAGGTGTCTTTGAACAGAAACACACATAAAACGTGTTGTGACCACACAGCAGGATGGTGATTGGACTTGGAGCTGAGCTTGCTGTGCCCTCCACAACTAAGATTGAAGGACAACAACTTGGCTGTTCCTCTTCCTCAATTCCCCAATACTGTTCTCCTCCCCCAATTCCCCAATAAAATCTTTAAAAAAAATGTTGTGACCAGAGACTCGCAGGAACCCAACCCTGTATTCCCCTAACAGTGGTTCAGTATTCACTAATTGTGTGTGGTGACTTTATAGATGTAACTACTGTGAACAACAAGAATTGACTGTATTCTAGAATTCAGATAACATCTACATGAATCCTTCTTTCAGTTAGTCCATATGGAAGTATAACCATATATAATTGTTATCATTTTATCAGATTAAAAAATGTGTTTAATTGTAATCCGATTATAAGAGGCAGTAATCAGAAGCAAGTGCAGATGAGACATCAACAACTAACATCCTAGTTGTTCAGGTTTAGGTTTTTTTCAGCTGAAAATACTCTGGACTAGACTGGGTCAGTGTCACCCAGTCCTAGAGTTATCTAAATCAAGGAATAGGTGAAACATGTCTATGATTAAAAGGACATTACAGTGGCTCTATGCCAGCAAACTTTTAAATTAAAACAGCTGAACTGAAACATAATTCACCATAAATGTTACCCATTTAAAGTGCACAATTCAATACATGTGCAATCATCACCACAATCAATTTTGGAACGTTCGTGTCACCCCAAAAAGGAAACTTTTACCCATTAGCAGTTACTCCCCATTTCTCCTCAATCCCCAGCCTCAGGCTAACCTTTCTGTCTCTACAGATTTGCCTCTTCTGGACATTTCATATAAATAGAATTATATAACATGTGGTCTTTTGTCACTATCTTCTTTCACTTAGTACATTTTCAAAGTTCATTTCTCTTAGGTATATACCTAGTAACTGTGTTTATCTTTGGAGGAACTGCCAAACGGTTTCCCAAAGCAGCCGCACCATTTTATATTCTCACCAGCAGTGTATGAGGGTTCCAATTTCTCCATACCCTTGTCAACACTCTTTTTTATTATAACCACCCTAGTGGTTATGAAGTGGCATATCATTGTAGTTTCAATTTGCACTTCCATGATGGTAAGCCTCTTCTCATGTTTTATTGGCCATGGTATATGTTCTTTGGAGAAATGTCTATTCAGATCTTTTGCCCATTTTAAAATTGGGCTATTTTTTAAAATTAAGTTGTAAGAGTTCTTTATATATTGTACATACCAATCTCTTATATATCACTTGAAAATATTTCCTTCTATTCTGTGTGGTGGTTTTTCACTTTCTTGATGGCATCCTTTGAAGCATAGATTTTAATTTTGGTGAACTATTTATCTATTTTTGTCTCCTGTTCCTTGTGCTTTTGGGATTGTATCTAAGAAAGCTTTGACTAACCCAAGAGCACAAAACTTACTCTTTTCTTCTAAGAGTTTTATAGTTTAAGTTCTTACATTTAGGTCTATGATCCATTTCAGCAGATTTTTCTTGTGAGAGAGTAATAGAAAAATAGAAATGAAATTCAGACCCAGTATTTGGGAGTTTATTGTCTTCACTTTCCTTGGACAGTGTGACAAACTGGGATATAGTCGTTTGCCTCATCACTGAGTCTGGGAAAAAGAATACATTGGAGTTCTCCAGCAGACTCCTCCAGCATCATCCTACTGGGTTGTCAGAAAAGTCATGACGTATTTTGTCTATGTTTTTCAAAGGTCATTTATTTATATAAAGAACAAAAATCAATCAATGATATATTGCCCGTTCGATAACCTTTTGCCATCTTTCAGTGAGCTTCATAATTCCTCGTTCATACAAGGACCTGTCTTTATTTGCGAAAAACTGAACAAGGTGCTGATTTACAGCTTCATCTGAACTGAACTGAACATTATACCACGCAAGGAGTTTTGAAGAAAGCGAAACAAATGGAAGTCTGATGGCGCAAGGTTAGGCAAGTATGGTGGGTGTGGCAACACATCCCATCCAAGCTCCAATCATTTTTGACAGGTGATCAAACTTGTGTGTGGTCTCGCATTGTCACAATGGAACACAACTCCTTTACAATTGACAAGCTCTGGACGTTTCTGGCTGATGGATTTGTTCCAACTGTCCAATTGCTAACAGTACACATTCAAATTGATTGGTTCCTTGGAAGGAGCTCGAAAAACACGAAACCTTTAAAATTCCACCACACTGAGAACATAACCTTCCTCTGATGAATATCTGCTTTCAGTGTCGTTTGAGGCGAATCATCACGTCAGGACCAAGACTGTTTGTGCACCACATTGTTGTAAACAATCCACTTCTCATCACCAGTTATCAGTCACTTCAAAAAAGGATCGTTTTCCTCACGTTTAATGAGCATATTGCAGATGTTCATAAGCGCTGTCAAATGAACTTCTTTGAGTTCATGCGGAACCCAAATATCGAGCTTGCTTACGTATCCCAGCTTCTTCAGGTGGTCGTGAACGCTTGAATGATGGATGTTCAATGTTTCTGCAATCTCTCGTGTCGTGCAACGTGGGTTTGACTCAATCAATGCCTTTGTCATCATCAACCTCAGTGGGCCTCTCTGACTGAGGAGCATCGTTGAGATCAAAATCACCAGCATGGAATTTCGTGAACCACCATTGGCACTGACATTCTTGTAGAGAATTGTCACCATAAACTTTATGCAACTTTTCACAAGCTTGACGCGCATTCTTCTCTTTGTAGAAGTAAAACAGTAAAATATGGCAAAAATGCAGTTTGGTCTTCCATCTTCAATTTGTTGTAAAATCACCAAAACTCAACCAAATCACTCAATTTTTTTTAAAGAATGAAGCTAAAACTGTCAGCTGTCAAATGACATAGCAATAAAATACGTGTGAATGACCCTAGTACTTCCAAAAAGGAACTAGCGCCATCTGTCGCAAACATGTGTCATGACTTTTCCGACAACCCAGTATTTCTGCCATGCTCCTCTTTACAGCTCATTGGCACTCCATACATTTGTTCAAATTCACAACCAAAGTTTCTAACATGAAGGGTAACCAGGAGAAGAGCTATTTTCTATTGTGTCAGGTAGTTTAGTAAGAGGTAAAAAATTGGTTGGCAGGCCAAATCTACGTTAAAGGCATATAAAGTTTGACCTGAAATGATTTTATATGAATTTACATTAAGTTACATGAACTTAAAAAAATGGAGAGGTTCCAAATAATCAGATTTGCAACTTCCCTTGAAAACTGGAGAATTTGGCAACACTGGGCTCATAAGCCCACAAAGTAGAAATCAGCTGGAACTAAGGAATGGCTTTAGACAGGGGTCTCCAGCTGGCCACAGTACAAATCCCCACAACTCCCTACAAGATTCCTGGTTCATTATTACCATGTTGTTTTGGCAATAATTTACAAGGTTCTCCCGTCCAAAATGAGCACCTTTAGCGCCTCATCTGCCATAGGCTCCTACCACTGTCCAATCTTGGGCTATTACCTTTTTGAAAATTTAAAGAAAAGTTCTTCCTCTGTTGGGTCTTGGATACATACAATGTGGGGGCTTGTGGCCGAACTCTGCATGTATCTTCCGGGGTGCATGAAACATTTGTATCTTGATCTAAGTGGTAGTCATACAGGTGTATAAATACATAAAAATTCATCAAGCTATATAACATCTGTGCACTTTACTGTATATACTTCAGTTAAAAAAAAAAAAGAGAATAGATGGGCATTCTCCTGCCAGACATTGTTATCTCTGCCTGCAATTCCTGGGACTGCAGTAGTTATCTTGTGACCATGGGGTAAGCTACCCAAATTGGACACTCCAATTTGCCGAAAATAGCAGAGCAGAAAAAGATTTATGATGTCACAGAGTGTACTAAACCAACCCTGGAGACTTTCTTCACGTGGACTTACCACTGCAATAATAAAATTATCACACACTGTATCAGCTGGCTACCATTGCAGTGTGTAATCATACAAAAGCTTGTTGACAGTTAATATATTGCCCACAACATGGAGTTAATAAGACTCAAGTTCACATGTAAGTACAGTTTAATCACATCTTTGAACAAGAATTTTAAGGTAAATTAGTAAGAAGTTGAACATAAAAGAAATAGTTAAACACATATGTTGTTATTAAAAAAAAAACACTTAAGTCAGACAACCCTATTACAAAAGATGAAACTCATTGGCCACTGAAAAAGAAGTGACAGTTCCAGGGGGCCGGCCGAGTGGCGTGTTGGTTAAGAGTTGGCTTGGGATGCCAGCTCTGAGCAGCAGGGCCCCGGTTCGGATCCCACATGAAGGACAGTGACACTGCGCCCTCTACAGCTAAGATGCTGAACCACAACTCAACCTGGAGCTGGGCTGCCGAGTGGCCAGCAATGGCGTAGGCTGCAGCCCTTGCTGCAGTGGGCTGCCATGAGCTACAGTGAGTAACTGGCAGCCAGTGTGAGTGGCCAGCAGCCCGTGTGAGCTGCCATGAGCCACCGTGAGCGGCCGTCCAATGGCTGGCAAGCAACTACCTCAGCTGGGAAGAGCCCTCAGCCGGGAAGAGTGCAGTGATCATAATAGCAACATGGGCCAGTGAAGTGACGTCCTTCACTAGACAGAACAAAAGGACAGCAACTTGTCTGTTCTCCTTCCTTGATTCCCCAATGCTGTTCCCCTCCCCCAATTAAAAAAAAAATCTTAAAAAAAGTGACAGTTCAAGTTCACAGAATTGAAAGTAATTCTTTATTGATAAACATTTATACCAGAATTAGAAATGTCAGTAGAAAAATAAAATTTAAATAATTTTCTATCATACAAAGATTTGATCATTTTGACTGTAGCAGTTAGTCAAATAATTTAATACAAAAAGTTAAGCTGATTCTAGTCACAACCAGCCTAATGGAGTGCACAACAAAGAAATGCAGGTACATAAAACTTTCTGTGTGTGGATAGCTAATGGCACGAGGGCTTCACATTCCAGGAAACGGTTTTGTAGGGAAGGTTATATGCACTGCAGTTGTAATACTAACTTAATTCAAACCAGAGCAGTCAGAAGGGACACCGGAATCAAAAGCCAACATACAATTTAAAAACTTAAAAAACATAAGGAAAGGTTTAAATGAACTTTTCCTCACTAGTTTAGACATTTCCTAAGAAGTAATGTTTTGCTGCAAAAATGAGTTAATAGCACCAAGAGATGTGTTTCTCTTGGAATATTCATTACACCTTTGTATATGGACTTTAGTTTTCATGAAATGCCTTTACCCTCAAGCCCCCATTTTAAAGAATCCAAAAATCAGTTTTTATGGTTGAGGGCTGACTACCTTCCCTGCATTAAAAAAAAAAGGAAAAGTGGACACACAATTTGGGGATGGGCTGACTACCTTCCCTGCATTAAAAAAAAAAGGAAAAGTGGACACACAATTTGGGGATGGGGTGGTTGCATATGTCTCTAAGAAAGCCAGATGTCAGCAAAAAATTCTCAAAATTTTTGGTAAAATAAAACGTTCAACACAAATGCATATATTTTTTCATCTGAGTAATCAACCCCAAATAACTGTGTATTTGACATGAGAGATTTTAAAAAGCCAAAAAAACAAAAATGAGGAGGAATAGGCATTATCATTCAAACAGTTTCTTCCTGAAAAAATTTCAAGCTACAAAGCTCAATCTACATAAAGTATATATACATTTATTCACAGGAGAATGTTCACATACTGGGATGGATGAAACATTCAATAATTTGAAGACATATTTTACATTTGAAGTTTTTAAAAAGAGTGGAGAGTCAAAACATAGCAAACGACAAACAGACGGAAACAGAAGACACCTTTCAAAATTCATTAATGTTTGTGTCTTGGCTCTAAAGATAAATAACCAAAGATTTCAATCACAGATCAATATGTTCAAAAATTAGTATTCACGGAAGGGGCCCACATGTTCAATTTGTGAAATTCTATCCAAGAGAATGTTTTATTTAGGTGAGAACAAACACTAAGAGGCATCCTTCAATAGAGATGATTAAAATTATTTCTTATAATAAAGGATACAACACCCCCAAATTTCTTAAACTGAAGGGCTACTTTTCAAAATCACAGCTCCTTGAACTGAAAAAGTCTTTAAAGACTTAAAATTTACTTGAAAGAAAGATTAGAGCATTGGAGAGTAATCTTGGTGGGGTATTTATTTGTAAGGACGTTTGCCTGCATTCCTACTCGTAATTTTCCACCTCGTCTGAGTTTATGTCACTGTGATTTTGTTAAGTGATCTAAAGGCCTATTGGTTAAAACAAAATGTCCAGCTCACTTTTGGATCCCTTTGTACTTTTTCTCTTTGACTACCCCTGGTAAATTGATCCTCTTGGCTATTTTTAATCAGAATCCAAAGTGCATCCTGCTTTAAATGGAATGGATACATTCCTGTGTGTATGACCTCATGGGCTGTCAACTTTACTCTCACAATGAAAACTTTCCTTTAAAATGTTAGACTTAATTACCAGAAACCATTTTGAGAACAGACAAGAACAACATTGACTGTATTCCAAATAAAACAGTTTAGGTGGTAAGGATCAACTCAGATACTTAGTTTTTACAATCTTTTCTGTTTTGAAGGTCACAGTTTTCAGGCCTTTTAATGAAAAAGAAAGTTAGGCATTAGAAGAAAAATTTAAAGCTAAAATTGGGTTAAAAAAAACTCTTGATATTTCTCTTTAAGGACAAAATTTCTCTTGAAGGAAAATGAAAATGGCACAGTGGAAGGCATATCTGAAAATTAAACCTTAGGCACTTTCTGAGAGTAACACCCAATACTGTAAAAATGGGCTGAAGACCCACCACTAGGTAACTAAGAAGATAAGTAACTATTAATGCTAAAAAAAAACAACAAGCACTAACTCTACTTGAAGCGACACTGCTACAATTTTTCAAGAGAAAGTAATAAACCAAAGTCATTAAGAAAAACTGTATGTTTAAAGTATATTTGTGTGTGTGCCTCAATGTCAAAAGAGTATCCTAACCCATCTGGGCTTAAAATTTTCAACTAGAGCTATTTAATAGGGTGTTTCCAATTACACTAAATAAAATTAATAGAATAAAAGTGATAGGAAAGGTGATACTGGAATTCTGGAGGAAAAAAAAAAAACCGGCACAATTAGCTAGCTTATTTTGTTAAAATGTACAAAAAAACAAATTCACATCTCTTAAAACATATTAAATAATCAGAGGTCAAGATAGTTATCCATAAAACGTCACATCATTCAGTAGTTATCTCTATTTTTTTTAACAGTGGAATAAAAATCACTGCTTGTGTTATAAGTATTTTTTTCCTGTTATTTTTACCAAATTTGTTCTCAAAGCTATACAATACTCAGCCAAAACCTACTTGGCACTTACTATCATGACGATGTAGCAAAAGAAGAGTCTGCCAAATTTTAACCAAGAGTAGATCAAAGAAGATTTTAGTACAGTATACTCTGCTCAGAAATAAACCAATATTTTCCATAGTTTCTCTGAAATAGGCAACAATGCATTTTCTCACAACATATTGTAAATTTCAGTGTGAAGGCTGCTAACCCAGAAGCACTGTTGACTTGGCTTTGGGTAAAGGTGCACCTCTAATATTGCTTAAATTAACTGTCAAACAAAATAAAACTTGATTTGTTTTGGTTGAGAACAATAGGAATCCAAAAAGATCTTCAATTCCTGGAGCTTCATATTGAGGAAAGGGCTGAGATGGTGTTCTTCACATATTTTTTTATCCAAGCTGCTTCCATTTGAAGAACTAAGAAAATACTACATTTCTTATTGTGTTCTTTTTGAGGATTCTATAAAACTTCGGTTCACCATCCTAGCATAAGGGTATATGCTATAGAGTCGCTAAAACCCGTAAAAAAGAGACCACCACTACACAAAACGTCTGTCCAGTGCCCAAGGTGAGGGCTTCAAATGGTATCATTTGCTTTCCTGCTGCTCGGTACACTCCAGCAATTGCTGCACCTGTCCAAAAATTTATGTGTTAAAAAAAAAAAATCAAGGTTAATATAGTCAGGAAAATATAGCACTTAGAATTCTATTATAAGTAGAATGTTCCAGATTGTTTACATTAAAATTTAAATATTATAGAAATATGTTGTGTTCCCTATCTCTTTGCTTACTACTCTAGGTTTTCAGTATTCCTTATATGATTTGCAAATCACTGATACGTGGCTTTAGTTGTTAAAAAGTGATTCCTTAAAATTGAGAGTCTCCTAGATATACTGAATAAAAATCACCTGCAAGTCATAACTCAAATCACAAAGATTGTAATTTCCACAGGACCTGATTACAAACTCAAAAACATCTCCTTATTCCCCATGCATTTAACAGGTACCTAATAAATCCTTGGCAATAAATGACAAAGAATCTGTGTGAGGCTGAGCAAGACATATTTCAGGAGAAGCCACGGGGAATTCCCACTCCACCTTCTACTATCCTCAGAGTTCCCTTCAAGAAATGGATGGAGGAGGGAGGAGAGGAGGGCGCTAAGCCTACCAAGTTGCTGTTAATTCAACAGGCGTAAGGGGAGAGACACTCCGGGATTCCTTTCTGTTCCCCGACCACTGATTGTTCTTATTATGTTAGTCATTATAACTTCCTAGGAATTGATTAAACAAACACAAATGTCTGTATCTACCCAGGAACCCCTCTGAATTGCTACAGGAACTCAGCTTTGTACCAAGAAAGTCAGGATTTCATTAGTTTGGAAAGAAAACATTAGTTTGGTCACAGTGTGTGTGCATTCATTCAAATATGTATGTACTTCCATGTTTTATAAGCTGTGATCCCTGTTCTCATAGTACACAGAATCTAGTTGGGGGACACAAGACAGAAAGCACAAGCATGAGATAGATTGTGAAGGGTGCAACACAATATACAGTGTCTCAAACAAATGTCTACACATTTTGTAAATGTGATGTGAAGATATATGAACATATTTTAAGAAAGAACAATATAACTAACACTTGTTACTTTGTGACAAGTAAAATGCTTGTGACTTTGAAATGCCCACCTCCAGGGGCAAAGCACACATACTGTGTTACTAATATCTGAGAGGAGCATGTTTCATTCAGCCCCTTTATAATGCATCTCCAAAAAAAAGTGGGCTGGGAAGAAGGAAGTGGAAAGAACTTGAACTGGGCCCTAAGTGGGATTTGGATGATGAAGAAGGGAAGAAAGGAAAAAGCTTACAGAAGAGGCAGCAAAATGGGAAGGGAACAGACTCAATGCACTAGAGTCTTAAAGATAGAAATCAATGTGGCACTTACTGCATGATTACTATGTGTTAGGTATTATGTTAAATACTTTATATGCATATTATTTCATTTAATCACCACACAGCATGAGTATTATCCCTATTTTACCGATGAGAATCTGAAACAGGTCTTAAGAGCCAGTAATCCAGTAAGGAAACTGGAGAAGGTCTCTAAAGATAGTAGTAGGTGATATAGTTAAAAATATTGTATAAGGTTAGTTATGGAAACTCCTCAATGCAGATAGGAGAAAACCGACCTTCTGCTCAAGTTATCACAACAGTTGCATCATCAAGAAAACAGAGAAACGAGGCCACTCTGTCCCCCCAAAAACCTTCAAGTCAAAGACAGAGGGAGATTTCTGCTTGAATCTCAAGGTTTAAATTCACAGGGAAAAAATAAAGTTACAAATTAGTAGGAATATTATGTTTCTATTTTTAAGAATATATTTGTGTTTACATGTATACCTGGAAAAAAGTCTGAAAGCATATACCAAAATACCAACTGTGGTTATCATTTAGGGGTGTGGCGATGGAGAATTATTTTTGCTTTCTTATATTTTTTAATTTATATAAAATATACATGTTATTTATATTTAATTATGAACTTAACAATGATTTAAACTTATTCTCATCCCTGTGACATGAGCAAAAGCCAAGGAAAAAAAAAACAGGTAACAAAATTTATAAGAAGAATGTTACTCTAATTCTTTTTTTTATTGTGAAATACACATTTTAAAAAATTAGTTTCAGCTGTACAACACAGTGCACTAGCTATACTTTTTACCCCTTGAAGTGACAACCCCCGTCTCTAATTCTTATTTAGGAAGTCCTGAGAGGGAAAAAAAATGATCCAAGAGGAACCACACCTGAACAAGTGGCAGTAATACATCAACCATTTTGCGATGCCATCAGTCACGTCACAGCTAATGAGAAAGGAGCAGCAGCTTCCAAACATACAAGTATCTTTCTGGTGCGAGTGACCCTATTTCACAAAGCTTAACATGGCTTCCCTGAAGCCAGTGAGAAAAAAATCTGACTCAGAAAGTCAAAGATGTTAGCCACATAATGGGGTACTGGGGGAGAGGATAAAAAACAATACATAAATAAAAGGGACCTGTGGTTAAAGGCCTCTCTGTATTTCTTCATCCCACTCAGATATGTTTCTAGAATGAGTACTGAAATTAACTGACTAGTCACATGAAATATTTTGACCGGTATTTTAATGTCTAACATACTTGTCAAGATTCCAGCAGTAATTGGTCCCACGATGCCCATCAACAGGATGCTTACAGACATGAACCTACCATATTTGTGATGTCTGAGGGTGAAGAGGGCCAGTAATCCAGCGGGGACATGAAAGAAGAGAGAGGACACCAGTGCCCACAGGAACACACCATACCACATCTCTACAAGGGGAAGCAAACAAAGGTCGCAAGTCAGTCTTTCCCAGCGCAGTCCTTACAAAGGGGGTAGTCATTATTATACCCAGTTATTTCGTATTCCATTCAGTTGCAATGTAAGTTCATTAGTTAAATATCCAAATATTGATGGTGTTAGAGGGATCAGCAACCTATGACCACCACCTGTTTTTGTACATCAAGTCTTATTGGAACACGGCCATATCCATTCATTTAAGTCTTGTCTATGGTTACTTTCAAGCTACAAGTGAAGAGCTGAAACGAGTGACAGGGACCACATTGCCTAGAGCCTAAAATAATTACTATCTGGCCCTTTACAGAAAAAGTTGGCCAGCTCCTGACTAGCGACCTCTACCCCAAAACATTGAAAAAGACGGTTCACCCAGATTTGAAAATTGCCCTAAATCACTTCCCTCCCATAAGAAGCACAACCCTAAGTTCACTGATACGGTACCATGTAAGCAATGCCTGTTGACCTTTCCTGGCTTTTTGATTATTCAGTCTTCTAAAATGGAAATGCTGGGCCCGGCGAGTGGCGCGTTGGTTAAGAGCTGGCTTGGGACACCAGAGGACCCTGGTTCGGATCCCACATATGAGGGCCAGTGATACTGCCCTCTACAGCTAAGATGCTGAACAACAGCTCAACCTGGAGCTGGGCTGCCGTGAGGCGACGGCGTAGGCTGCAGCCCCTGCTGCAGTGGGTTG